>NC_085961.1:9295620-9631870 GCF_910591565.1 Cydia splendana
TAATTTTTTCCAATTCGCTCTTGATGTAGTCTTTATTGGTTATTTAGGCGTTGCTTGGTAAACTTGGTAATTACTGAAAAAGCGTCGTAAGTTAATGACGCCTAAATATTTTTAGACCGTTGTTCAAGAGAAACACAGCCTATTTTCATTGGGCAATTTTGTATGACAATTTTTGATCCTCAGTTATATATGAAGATCGTGGGGTATCTATAGGTTATATAATTTCTTACATGTAACTAAATACAATGGATAACAATATTAATGGATAATTTTTTTATTTAACCTTTGTTTAGAATTTTCTTATCTGAAAGAATAATGGCTCAATATGCGTTACGGGACATTTATCATGTCACATAGTTATAATACACATGTATAGTAAACAAGATATATAGGATGTCGGTAACCAGGGGTGAATCGGAAAGAGAGGTCGCAAGCAGCGGAGCGGCAAGGCGCGTACTTGCGCGGTTAATCGTGTTAGAGACGCACTCGCTTTGTTCCATGTGCGCTAGTGACGAGGTGCGATATACTCGATGTCGATGATTTTGACGATGGCCATTGCCTAGCTATCAAGGCTAAGGACATCATTATATGAAATAAATGTATTATCATCATTTGATTGGCATTTTAAATCACTAAGTATTAAAAATAGGTCGATTTCAATGTGGCCCTTGCTACTCGTATGTTTCAGAATTATTAATATTGTTTCAATTTAATGTGTTAGATCCGGTTGTGATATTGCGACTGGAGATAATATGATTTACCTGTATCAATTTTGGTGATTTCTTTGGTACGCTCTATTTTAAAATTGTTTCATTTGACGGATGTTGATAAGTAGGGTTCATACGGCCCGATTCGAACTTTAAGATACGTCAAATATTAGGTCTAGATAGGTACGATATGGATTATATATGTCAATGTCAAAAGCGACGTTTTTGTTTGAAGAAACGTCACTTTTGACACTGACATATCTAATCCATATCGTATCTTGACCTAAATTATTTGACGTATCGTAAAGTTCGAATAGGGCGGATTATTTTGGTCACCTACTGTACCTTAGCGACATTTGTATGTACTTATGTAAATATGTATGTTTTCAGTCAGGTTTCCAAAATTGTTTGATAATTTAAATAAAGTGAAGTGGTTACAACCGTTGTGATCTATATGTTTGTTAATTTATTACAATTTTACAACTATAAATTTATTTTCATAAAATTTATCGATAATGCCCCATCCCCACGCTCCACGTTTCAGTACAGGTGAGTGGTTGCAAACATGCCTTCGATAAGTGATATTAGCCCGCCGTGTCGCGCTGCCTACTTTGTGGCATAATGTAACGAAAGAATAACGGGGCCTCGCTGTATAATGTATTTCCAGTGTAGATTATTGCTAGGGGTGTGATGAGGCTTTAAAATATATCAGCTGACTGACATGTTTTACCGTCATCATCATACATATATTTAAGAGTATGACTCTTGTCGGTGGAGCAATTTCCATGTTTGGCGATCCTCTGCCTTCTCTTTGACACGACGTTGATCTTTCCCTTTATTTGATTCATGTACGCTCTCCATGGTCTTCCCTTCTTCCTCTTATTTTACCATTGATGTGTAAATCTGATTTTTAGTAAAGTATTTTGAATAGGATATAAAGGATATAAATAAATACAGTAATCAAACCAGATACAATAAGATTGTGCCCGTCTATTTGTATCTCTATGTATTTCACTAAATAACAATGAATAAACGCAAATTCCAAATTCAGATATTCAATTTAATTTCATGTCTTTACACATATACAAATTAGAGCCAGCAACGAGTAAAGATTTTGTGAAGAAATATTATTTAAACAGTAGCCAAATATTATTTTTACGTAGAATTCCAAGCGAGAAAAATTCAATTCTGTAAGCAAACACGCCGGCGTGGATTGCCAAATCCAACAGGGGCGGGGCTCGATTCAGACTAGTTGGCAAACAACTGCACTCCAATATCGAGTGAGTTAAATACTAACAGTAGGAGACACGTAGTTTAAGTGAAATAGATTTCTGAGTCCTTGTGTAGACTATGAGTAATATGTTTCTAAACAATACAGGTGTATAGCTTACAAATTTATTGTAAGAAATATTCACAACTTTTATGTTACATAATATATCTAATAATTTATTTTGAGGAATTAGGAATGATAAAGTTCGACCGAATAGTTTTGTACCTCATTTAGAATATATTTGGTTATCATTTCCAAAACATGTAAATATTCTGATCTCTATTTTTGGATTGGGAAGCGTCTTATTCAGCACAAGAAGAATCGTAGAGACAAGTCGCGCGAGACATAGCGAGATGTGACGAGCTGGTCAAATCTTATAGAAATATGTTTTTTTTTTAATGTAAAAAACACTAATGTTGCCAATACAAAAGGTGAATAATCTATTTGTTTAATTTAAGTATAAAGCTTTATAGAAAAAAGGATATATATCCGTACACGGCGGGAAGAAGTTGATGTATACGGATATGTTAGGGCTCCGACAATTATAATGTTTATGGCTGCTACTGGATATTATTTTAAACTTTCTATAAAGAAATTTATGCAGTTGTATATAATTTTAAAAACTACTAAATAAGGGTCATGAAAAATATGATGATGGTAATAATTATAGTCTGTGATATCAGCGTACGAAAGACAAGTTAAAGTAATTTAATTCAACCGTAGACCGAACACAACCTTGGTTCACCTCTAATGAAACTTCAGGAACACCGCGTGTTACACACATTGCTGCCATTAAATCAGACGTCGACAAAAGTTAGCAGTACTCATAACAATAATATCGTCGGGTACCGCATAAAGCTCTTGGGTTTATGTGCGTATAACTCTCCGCGTCAGCGGTGCAATTGATGGGCGGCGGAGTGGCGACAACGTCTCATTAAGTGTGTCGTTAAATCGTTCTAAGATTGACTCGCGTAAACCTTATCGGCTTATCAGTGAACACTTAAGCGGTGGGTTTCGTACAGTTGCGTATAAGGAATTTAATACGTGTAGTTTGTAAGTTTACGACATGGCAATGATACGAGTAGTGGTAAACCTGTTTCGAATTTGTTTTCTTTTGTGGTGCAATAGTTCATATTTACTTTACTTAACAATTAGACAATGTTTTATGTTTGAAATTTCTTGTATATTTTAAAAACTAACAAAAATGTACAGCTAAAGACATAAGTTAGGTTATAAGTAGTCGCAACATGACACGACGTCGTATCGTGGCACGACTTAATTTAGTATCATACCACGACACGACGTCGCAACGTAACACGACGTCGCATCGTACCACAACAAGACGTCATGTCGTGTAATTGTTTGGCCGTTTTAGGTAAGTATATATATAATTTTACTTGTGCCACACCGCAAGGCCTTTCTGTAATTGGGCACATCCTGATATCCTTGCAAAAAATGTAGACAGAACTCCAAATGGCCCCACTGAAAAATTTATACGGCCACGCTTGACGCGGGGCATGTCTCGCGGCTCCCATTTTTCCCTCCTAAATTAATGGCGGGGTATGCAATAAAAATCTTTCATCCATTTTACAATGGAATTGGACTTTTGATAACACGGAAAAGGAGTGAAGTCTGCTGTGATGTATGAGCTCGTTCCTGGAATGGTACGCTCTCTGGATTACTTGTTACTTTTGGATTTGGTTCCCGTCCAATTTTGACGTCAACGTAATTTTAAGTGCGATTTTCCTGCGCAAAATATATGTAATATCACAAAATAAGTAACACCACAGGTGGGTCACTCACCTTAACTGTAAGTAGTTAGTGATTACATAATTAGTGCAAAATGCTAAGTGACACACGCCTGCTAACAGAAAACATTATAAAAACTCAAAAATGCGTTTTCCCAGAGATAAGACTTAACTAGATCGATTTATCGCCCCCGAAAACCCCCATATAGCAAATTTCATCGAGCAGTTCTTGTATATAATTATATTTCGAGATCCTCGAAGGTATAAGATATTTAGATTATTACAGCACATATTATTTGCAGGCATACCAAATGAATGGATAGTATACTCGTAATTACAACCAATGTATAACAATGCCAAACGCATGAAAAGTTTTGTTTAAATATTTAATGTCAACATTTGCTTTCCCGCCAATATGTAACTAAAATATGCAACCAAAGTCCTTTCAAAGGCAAATTCAATACCGAGCCCGGAACATCGGTAAAAACAATGTCCATTTGTCCCTAAACGTTCCCGAATCTTTTGTCAAAAAATCCCAGCTTGGATTTAATCATGCGTCAACCTATACGGGTCATAGGTCGCTCATACCTAATCGGGGTAATCCATTTGGTAGACAAGTTTCACATCATGACCATTTTATCGGGATCTGTCCCGTCTCTTCAGCTCGCTACGAAATTCGATCTGATGCAGGCAGCACAGTATACCGTCATGGCTCAACTATACGTGGTGATGTTTTATCAGGTCGTAAATTGTACGGGTATCTGGCAAACCGTCAAACCATCCGACTGACTTAGTAGAAAATTTTACTACAAAAACCTTTTACAGCTGCTTCGTGACTACCTAGCGATATTTTTATTTGACACAGATTTATCAAGGAAGTCAAGATCTGGCGAGATGACGATAATGTAGGTATAACAATTGAATTTCAACTTTAATAACGGACGTATGACGCACGTGATTACCACCGTTATTAGAGGTAGAACTACCATACTGTAGGATAAAAAAAAATAGACTGACAATATTTATTCGAAATTGGCGACCATCATAGATCTATACCATCTAGACCAAATATTTCCGCAGTTCTTAGCACGCATCAAGTTTTTATCATATTTTTATGATATCAGAAAACTACTTCTCATATTTTCTAACAGCGTGACTTTCTCCAAAGCTTAAGGGCCTTAAAAAAAAGTTTTGCTCCCGATAAAAACCAACCCCTTTTTAACCCTATTAGGGGATGAGTTTTCAAAAGCACTGAAATTACTTTTACTGGATTGTAATATTGTGAATGAAAATCTTTATTTCAGGCAACTAATGGCCCATACATAAATACCTTAAAACTAGCATACATATTATATAAAAATATATTTTATAACTAAACTTTAAAAAACTAAACACTACATATCACATTATGGCTGCGATGCATTACGCAACCCCGCAGTGTCAGGGAGCCGGCCGCGAAACCGCCGAAACTTGACACCCTTCGGCCAAAACTCCTCCTTGGTGAAGGAAGATTGTAATATTGTGTCTTCCTACGAATTTTAAGCCCCTTTACCTGCTCAAATCGTTCCAATTACAAACTTTCAACCCCCTTTTAACTTCCTTAAAGGGAAGAATTTTTAAAAACGCTGCAATTACTTTAGGTATTTGTGTTGTAATATCGTCGGGTGACAAGCAAAAGTCACTAAGTACCACCACAAGTTCATAGCCATAGTGAACCATATTAGTACTAAAAGAAGGTCGATTTTTGTTTAAATTTTTTTTTTGTAATTAGTGACTTTTGCTTGTCACCTGACGAATTATGTGTCTTCCTATAAAGTTGCAAGTCCCTCACTCACAACACAAATATTTATATACTAACTTTCAACCCTCTTTTCACCGTCTTAGGAAATTGTAATTTATTTTATTTTATTGTATTCTATTAAAATGTCTAATTTCGGCTCTGAGTACTCGTTCATGAAAATTAAAATGAAGTGTGTAAATGATTCAGATGGTAGGTACATAAAAGTAAGATTTCCTCTGGGTAAGCTCTACTGAAAACTCGAAACTTACCAAAATATATTAATTATTTAATGCATGTAATAGTGTATGTTCAACGATGTATGAAGTGTAAAAATATCCGTCTTCCGCTTCACCGAGTTGGGACCTTAAAGACTCAGTATCTTACAAAGTCACAATGCCGAACGTTGAAAATTCGCCTCAATAGCTCAAATACCAAATTCAGTACTCACAATTTATTCTCAAATTGTAAACTAGAATGAGACCAAAATGTATGCCATGTACCTAAGCTTTCATTTAAAGAGATACTTTGAAACGCTTCATAATATTAACTATGTTTTCACTAAAATATACGTACAGTAGGGTACATGTTAACTCGTCGTAGCACATCTTTGTTTCTATAAACTGAAACATTAGAAATGTTTCAGTTTGCAAAGCATATATCTCTTATTTCGTTTTAAAGCGCAATTGCCTTCAAATAAACTGCTGCGTACAGATGTAGTGCATAATTATTTTCCATCGTATTTTCACGGAAACTTATGAACGTGTCTTGTTATTTTAGTGACATTGACTGAACTAGCATGACAAATACGAACGCTTCCGAGTAAATACGATGGAAAACAATTATACACTACATCTGTTAGGTTGTGCCTAATTTTGTTTCAACACCTATGGTTTTTTCTTGTTCCTAATAGCTTATAAATACTTAAAGCTTGCCCATAAATAAAGGGGTCCACGGATAGAAGTCAATTACAAACAGTAAAAAAAACTCTATAACTGAGGAGGCGGTTGTGACAGTGCCAATGGTCAAAAGTGATAGTTATCTATCTATACATATAATAAAGCTGAAGACGGTCGAAAGTCTGTACATAGAAGATATTTGAAAAAAAGTTGGCTGGGGATACTTAGAATCGATAACAGAACACGTTCCAAAAGTTTTAAGAATTTTTGTCTGTTTGTCTGTTTATCTGTTTGTCTGTTTATTTGAACGCGCATCACGTGAAAACGGCTGAACGGATTTTGATGAAAACTTTACTAATCTGTCGGAAAAATCCCCGGCCAGGTTATAAGCTATAAAAAATCAACATCTAAAAGGGGGGGTAGCCACAACACTCGATTGACTTAAGTTTGCCCCTGAATCTTATGGCGCTACTTAGGAAGGAGGGGCAAACTTTTTTCAAATATGTGCTACCACTATTGAGTACCCTGGTAAACTAACAGGTGGCGCTGAATTTAGTAAGTTGTGACATGAATAAGCTACCGAGGAAAGATTTTGCCAAATTAACTCTAAGTTTAGAACAGGGGGTACGGATATCAACAAAAATAATTAAATAATTATGTTGATTTAATAAATTAATAATACAACAAAATTAAACGACAGTAAATTAATTGCCCCTCATTGCACAGTCTTTTGGGGAACTGAGTAAACATTAATTAATAAAGAAAACTAAAAATGAGTTTACATAGTTACATAGTGGTAAAATAAACACACATAATTATCAACACGCGTATAATTGCATAATTATTTAAAATTATTAATTTTCTCCATCATGAATTATATACCTAATCGTAATTATATCGCACCCATATCAAATCCATATTCATACAATGTACTTTGAAAAAAAAAAAAACATTGACCTCTGTCATTTGCAGTGCCGGATTAACCCTTTTAGGCAAAATAAGCACTTGCTTAGGGCACCACGTCTAGGGGGCACCAAAACCGTAGGCAAAAAAAAGCGCAGGCTGCATCAGCATCAGCATTGTCGTGGAGTAGGTACCTGGTACCTACATGAAACTTTTATACGTGTACAAGTATACCCATCTAATAACGTCCCATCCCTTCTCTGCATGAAATCCTGGATTCGCGCCTGGTTGGGACTAAAAGTAAAAACTGCGTTTTTTATATCGAAAAATTTTCGCGCTCGCTTCGCTCGCGTTTACTAAACACTGTAAGATATGGTAAAAGTGACATTCGGGTGGCGACTGCAGCAGAATTACCTACTCTGTTGTAACGTTACTGCTGCAGCACTGTTCATTTTCGTGATAAAATGATGTGACTGATTTCCATACTAAAAATAAAAATGTACAACTGTCTAACAAATTGCGTTTATATATCGAAAAATTTTCGCGCTCGCTTCGCTCGTGTTTTCAATAACTTTCTAAGTCAAATTGCGTTTTTTATATCGAAAAATGTTCGCTCTTGCTTCGCTCGCGTTTTCAGTAACTGCTGCAGCACTGTAAATTTTCGTGATAAAATGATGTGACTGATTTCCATACTAAAAGTAAAAATGTACAACTGTCTATCAAATTGCGTTTTTATATCGAAAAATTTTCGCGCTCGCTTCGCTCGCTTTTTCAATAATTTTCTAAGATATGGCGACTGCAGCAGCATTACTCTGCTGCAACGTTACTGCTGCAGCACTGTCAATTTTTGTGATAAAATGATGTGACTGATTTCCATACTAAAAGTAAAAATGTACAACTGTCTATCAAATTGCGTTTTTAAATCGAAAAATTTTCGCGCTAGCTTCGCTCGCGTTTTCAAACACTTTCTAAGGTATGGCGACTGCAGCAGCATTACTCTGTTGCAACGTTACTGCTGCAGCACTGTCAATTTTCGTGATAAAATGATGTGACTAACTTCCATTCTCAGCTGTAATGCGGCAATGAACGTCACTCAACTAACCAAAAAAATTCAATGTAATCTCGATGAACCTAGAGAGAGGGGGCACCATGGTCTAGAAATGCTTAGGGCATCAAATCGGCACTGGTCGTTTGCGGAGTCAAACGATTTGGGACTCGCATTTAATACGCATTACCATGCTTTCCAGAAAAAAATCCAAATTTTCGCGAAAGTCTCGCAACGCATTGAGGTTACAAGGGGCACGTGGTCTGCCTCAGGAGTCTGAAGAAAACCACGGTGAGTGGCGCTTTAGCCAGGCAGGCCGCTTCGCTTTCGCTCGCGCGCGTATACCTTACTGTATCGTCCGATATACATCTACTACTCTGTCGTTTAACTGTGCGTTTAAATCACGTGTAAAATTTGAATAAGGGCGAAAAAAACTATTGATTTTGGAGTGTAGTTTTATTTAGTGGTACCTAATTGTAAAATATTTTATCTGGACTGCAGTCCTCTAGCATATCCATCTGTCAACTTTACTTCAAGTTCCGCCTCCAGGGGAGAGGGAGAGAAATTAGGATTAGTAATTAGCCGCTTACTGACACAGACCGAATTCCACGCGGGCGGAGCCGCGGGCACAGCTAGTAAGGAAATAAATGGCAGTTTTGAATGATTCACGGTTAGTTTTACTAGACTTATATCGTCCTTGATATGGACCGTGAATACCTTTTGTATTGTTTTGTTATGTTAGTGAATGAGGGTAGACCGAGCGCGGCCGACACAACTTTGACGCCCACTCGCTATCTTCAGTTACCCGCGAACAACATTGTAACCACGTCGAAATATCGGGAGCTCGAAAACAATACAAAAGGTAATCATGGTCCATATTCCGGTCGATATAAGTCTAGGAAATAAATGGGTCAGTAAAAAAGATTTACTTAGCTTCTCTTAAAGAAGAATAGAAAGAAGATTTTAATAGCAATTGTTTCCAGCTCAAACTTGCCTCAATACCTTTTCCCGTTTCATCCCAAAATTGCTTTCAAACATAAATTTCACAACAAGAGTTTGCTCGGCTGTATTTTATATTTGCACGGATGACTTGAATTTATAGCGAGATAAACGCCGTTTACAATGATTGCACAGCTAGTAATATCTACATATTTAATGCGAATTCATTATAATGAGTTTTGTGTCGCACGTAGGTTTGACCTATGTATTATTTTTTATTTATTTTTGTAACTATTTTGTTTTTACACTCAATAACATTAGCAGTACCTATTCGATTGCTACAGATTGAGGTAGTCATTCGTCGTTTTTATATGTGGGTAAAGTTGTTCCTTCTACACTCCAGTCATCTTCTAGGATTATGCTGGATGGCCTTAAGTAAAGCAAGAACGCAAAGCATGAGGAATTTGTACATTGACACGCCATTTCCTATCGCGAATAATTATATTGCTCCCGCTCGCACAGTAGCATTGACTGCTGGTATAATCGGCGGCACAGCAATATAATTATGTGCGTGCGATTGAGATAGCAAATGGTATGTCAATATACGACATTCTTCGTGCGTAGCGTCCTTATTTTAGTAAAGAGACAGAGACAGGACGTCCTAAGTACCTACTAGGACGTATACCTACGATAAATATTTTTCTATACAAGGCGATCAAATAAAATTCGTCTTTTACAAAAACTTTTAATAATATTCATTCACCATCCCCAACTTCTAACGACCGCAAGCTACTTGTAAATATTACTCAAATTATTCTCAGCAAAAAGTTTCGCAATGTTTTAATTACCGGACTCTTGGGGCTTTCCGGCTCTTATCCGCCATAACCCAGAGGATGCTTTGCAGGTATTTCATCCTTCAAAAGGGTGTGAAAATTAGTGTGTTCCACCGTACTAGACAGTTTAAAGAGGTGCTTATTTCCAGGAGAGTGTGCTAGGGGTAAAGTGGGTAATATTCAAATGAATATACGGGGTGACATTATGGATTAATTACCACTATTGACTTTGAAATATTTAACTGTTTTAGATTTTCTCACTAAATTTAACTGATTTAATATTATAAGTGCCACGTTACTCTTTACTACGTTAATTAAACATTTGTGATTAGTTACATAAAAGGGTTATCTTAATCGAATTGTAGCCTGGCGAAGTTTCTTAATATTATTATAAAAGGGCGGGCAATTGAATACAATTATTTTAGTAACGCGGGGGCTTAAACAACAATTATGCCTCGTTGTAAAGCAAATAATTGTAGTTTGATTATTAAAAATTACTTTTTATTACACCAATAAATTAATATTTCATAATTAATAGTAGAATATGAAAGAAATGGTGCCTTTTACCAGAGTTAAACATTTTACTTTTCATTTCAAATAGGAGGAAACAAAATAAAGTGACAAAGAGTTGTCAAAATCAGTAATTTTAGTACCCAGTCGTAGATCTATGGCTATGAATTTTCTCTCCGGACCTACTTGCGATGAATACAGCATGTCGGGGAATATCTGTCGCTTAGGGAAAGACAGGTAAAGGTAAAATCAATCCAAGGCAGGGATGAGTAAAATAAGAACAATTTCCAATTGTTCCAGGAAAATAAGACGATTTTTTTCCAATTTGTTTCCACCTCGTTGCTCATGAGACAGGACATAGAGGAATATGCCACTTTTCGCGACCTCCGATAAACAATGACCCACTTTCAGAGCATGAGAAATGAAAAATGTTTTGTTTTTCTAGGGTTAGTTGTACCATAAATATTTAATTTGCTGTAGTTTAATATAATTGTGGTGTGTTTTAGGGTTGGCTTTAAATATCTAAAACCTTATGTAAATAAAACAAACATTATCCATAAAAAACTTTACCACCTTAAGACTGCCTCGCAGATCGAAATACTAGAGCACTGAAAAAGTTTCAAAAGCTATATCCGTACAGGTTGTCGTCAGAAAAGATTTCCGTTTTATCCCCTGTATAAGTGTAAAACTTCGAGTGTACGGCGTCAGGGGTCTATTTAGCGTCGGATTTCACCGTAGGTGCCCTACTTCTTATACTCCGGATTTCGTATTGCCATTTGCCATGTTAAGTTTCATATTATTTTGTTACTTTATTCTAAGATTTTCTTATAGAATATACATACTTAATTTTCACAAATCGACCTACTATCGTCGTAATATTCGACTAAGTTGAAAAAGGATCTTTTACTTTGAAAAAACTAACCTATTTAACCATTAACTGTAATGGAATGTTTATATAGGTAACTACACAAAATATAAACAAGGAAACCGTACGGTAACTAATATTGTATAATATATGTAATTAGATCAGTAAGGGTAAAGGTGGCTGGCCTTCATATTGGGGCCTGTTTACACATTGATTAGTGTTTATTGCGAGTTCATACATTCCCTACTTGCTATTTCCATTTATTTTGTGGCCTATATTTTAAGTAATCTATATTTTAGTCACGTCAAACACATATTTTAGAATTGTAGGTAGGGTAAACCCTCCAGTGAATGAACACCCCCCAGTGAATGAACAAAATCACGTTTTTTGTCTAAAATAAGAAATACAGCAACTTCCACCACTTTTCGTATTTTTTTTCTTATTAACAACTCTATTTTCTATGCAATGGCAACCCGTGATAAATTTATTTTCGACCAGTTTGAATGTGACTGGCATTTGAAGTTTACAGGTTTCTGGTTTTGAAGTTTTGTAAGGAAAAATTAGATCCCAGGTAAGTACAGTGTACGTATGGAGTAACATATGAAGTGCTTATTTAATGTTTACCTGTACAAAGTTGAGTTATTTGGTTTGATTAAGAGTTAAACCTTCTATAAATGTACACTTTGTCGGCGTATTATGCTATTAAGTCTTTATTTTTTATAGTTCCATTACTGGCTTATCAAATGTTCTGAAACCAGTAAATGAACGGTGTGTTCATTTACTGGTGTAGTCTAGATTTACATTTTTTTCAAAATTTATATGTAAACGAAATGGTATTGAACTTGTTTTTTGTGATTCTGCATAGAAAACGATTCTGATTCATTCAGCCAGTATTGGAACAAACCAAATTTCTATAGTCCATTTACTAGATTTTTCATGCCTATGTATGAACAATACAAAATTTGGCTTGTTCATTTACTAGATTTCTACTAATTCTATGTATGAACAATATAACCACGAATAATGCAATGCCAAGTTTATTATTTTAAGCATTACTTGCTGAGCCTGACCTATTTTCATAAAAATATGCACGTTATTTCTTGTTTTAAAAATTGATTCTCTTTTTCTTATTAATATGTAACGGTTGCTGTGTTATTGGTGAATAACCATCATTTTATTGAATTTAAATCAATATGAAGGGATAAAAAGATATGAACGCTTTAGCTATACTACCTACTAAAATAGAGCTACAAACGGTTTTTATGTTAAAAATGTTTTTTAATTCAGATTAAAAATATGTAAATAATGTTCATTCACTGGGTTTTGCGGTGTTCATTCACTAGTTTTTATGTTCATTCATTAGGTTTTTGGGTACTTTTTGATAAATTCTGCTACAACTCAAAAACTATGAAAATAATAAAAAATCGCAGAAATAATTACTTTCTTGTTTATTAAATGAGGATTGATAAAATTCCAGTTAATTATTCCAATTATTAATGAATGCTGAGAAATGATTTTTCAAACTTGGATATTTGCTTAAGTGTTCATTCACTGGAGGTCTTGCATCGCTAAGCTAAACATAATCAACCATTAACATTAGTGCGTGTGACTTAACTAAGTTATATTTTAAACTCCATCAGCCCGGTCATTTAACTTTGTTTCCTTAGTCGCCACTTTTGTAATTTGTGCTTCAAAAGGGTTCTCAGAACTTTATGTTTTACCTGTCTCCTGCAGCTGAGGCAGCACCCTAATTCAAGCCCATATGGCGCCGAGTGCCAACCCTAACTGTTTAGCACCTTTGTGTGCTAAGGTTTATGTAAGGGCCCTCAAGTGGAGGGTGCCTTGTAGACGGGAAATTCGGTGTTCAAGTGTTTGATGGAAATTTAGGTTTGCGGGAAGAAAAATAAGGTTATAAGACCTGATGTTTGTTGAGTTCTATTCAAAAACTAAGTTACTCAAAGATTTGTTGACTACTTTTTTTAAACCAGTCGCAAACAAATGCCAGACAAAAGTAGAGGAAGAGGACGCAATTATTTTTTCACACTATTAGGGGCAAGATACGGGTGAATTACTTGAAGTTTTAAATTCGAGTATTTTTTATACAATAATTGATTTACTTTTAATAAACAGACCTTTAAATAAACAGAACAAATTCTATGAATAAAATAATCTTATTTAAATGAATGTGTAAAAACCATTTATCAATCGCAAAATAGAGGTCGATCGTTAAGGTTAAGGCTTTGTCAGTTGAAAACAAACATAAAATTAGTAGTTTTATAACGATTATTATCAACAGCGAACATTATTATAAACTATTCGAACTATTATTAACTCTTTAGTATGATGATAACCCAGCAACCACGGGAATGATACCTATAAGTAGCTTATTTGAACAGGAGACCTAAACTAAACCGTCATTTCTAACAATGTTACGGTACAATAGTATTGTAGTAGCCTATTGTTATCCTACTGATTCCACTGGTCTGAAGTATCAAAGCTCAGATGAATAGATTCAAGCCCCTTGTACAGGACTCTAGGTTAGGCTCAATAGGCAATTAGTATCTATGTGGATAGCAGGTAGGTTTAGTAGGTAGTTTACAGATTTAAGTATAAGCCAGAAACTTGTAGACATAATAATTAACTCGTACACATGTAATTTATTTCACAAACCTAATTTAATCATAAAATTAAGTGACGAGCATAGTCTAATAAAACATGGTCTTCTCTTCCCAGAGTGACACAAGCCTACGTCACAATAACATTGCCACTTTGTATAGGGCTATCGCATGTTATCATATAGCGCTGTCGCATGATGACGTAGGCGTGTGTCACTCAGGTGACCTAGAAAAGACGGGAAGAGAGTACCAGGCGGAGTATATTATTATACCATGGTGACGAGTAGTAATTTTATTGCAATTTAAGGCTTGTCAATAATCCAAAAAATATGGCTTTCGTAGCCTAAAATAATTATGATAATGTGGTCTGTTTCAAAATAACTTGCATTTTAATTATGGTGCTTTCGACCGTCATCCAAACATCAAGATAAGGTATATTTCCCTTACAAGACCTAGTTTCTAGACTAAACGTCTAACAGATTGCTTTTGTAAAAACTAGTGCCCATGGCAGCTTCTTGAATAAGGTGGGAATGGGTAAACGGTGGAATTGGCGTAAACTATTAAGATAATGAAGAGTTTTTCTATTTAAATTCAACCTGAAAGCTATTACATTTCATAGCAAAAGAGTTAGACGTAGGTACCTACTCGTACCTCACATAAATACTACCGTATTAATGCTACGCATCGTATTAAGTTATATTTCTACGGTTAGCTACTTCTTTTAACTATTTAGTCTCGCCGTCATGTACATATTATCTTAGTTTGACTACCATTTCATATGTATCTATCAGTTACTTAAAGGTTAGCTGGAAGAGATCCCTTAACGGGATAAGTTCGCCTTTGTACACATTTACTGTATTCTCTGTGTTATGTACTTGTTTTGTGCAATAAAGTGTTTACTACTACTACTACTAAATGCGAGCAACAGGCCTATTCGGATTTCGAGATAATCACAAGATCTTGAGACGATTTAGAGATCAACTAGATCTACATTAGATATCGACTAGATGTGACTTGGATATCTAAGTCATAACTTGTCGAAATCGTTCAAGAGGACCCCCAGAATCGCGGAAACGTCAAATTTGACATATCTATCTTACAAATATCTTTAAATTATCCGTATCGTAACTTGTTGAAGTCTAGTAGAAATCTAATTCATTTTCCGAATCGAGCCGTAAATAACTACGCCAGCTCTCCCTGGCCTAAGCAGCTCTTCAACTTTCCCTGTTTAATGTTACAAGGTCTCGCAGATCTCTTACAAATTGTTCTTGTGCTCTGAGAGCATGAGTTGTTATTATACTCGTCACGTAGTACGTCTCGTACCGAAATAATAATAAGGTCCGCGAATTGTAGCTGCGGGAGATAACGTTTTTATGACCTCTGACGTTTTAGTGCCTGATACAGAATGCAGCTTACGTGTAGAGTTGATATCTGATACGTTTGTGTAGTTCTGTTGACAGTGACACAATGGTACGAGTATGTTTTCTAAAAGTAGACGAGTGTACTCTTGTATAAAAATGATTGTGGAAATATTTTGTGTTTTTTCTCCGAATAATAAATTCTATAAAATTAAACTGAGAGTGAAACATTTTTGGATGGAAAGATATAAAACTTGTAAATATTTGTTTGCCTACTAATAGCCAGTTCGGTATTTAGATCGATTGTAGTACCTACAATCTTTCTTTTTTATGTCATCATTACCTTCCTAGCTTTGTCCCGACAGTTTTGTTGCTAGAGTAAAGTTGAATAAAATATTCATGTTAATATATTAGATAAGTTCCTTCTTCAGTATAGGTACTGAATACTTAATACTTGATTAGTTTTCTGCTAAACCAGCCAAAATTGTAGGAAACCCCTAAGAGAGCCTAGAATAACTCGACCCTTTTGGCCCTTAGGCTTACAAAGTCGTAAAATGGCTTTTATACGTCATAAATACGAATATACCCACAATTAATTAGCTTAATATTATAAATATATAAATTTACATCACTAAACTTGTTGCAATACTCAAATATGTTTCAGCATGCAATTTAATTAGTAGGTAGATGTTTTTCATTGTATGTGAATATGTAATTATTTTATGAGAAATAAATGTCTTATACTCGTAGGTACCTGAAAATGCTACTTTGCATGTTAGATAAAGAAAGAGAATAACGGAGTATCTCATATTAATTGGACAGGTCTGACGTGAATAGGTGCTTGATAATTTTGTTCATTAATGTGAGTTAGGAACGGAGTATTAACATCATCGTAATATTGGGTTGGAAGTAAATTCGACTTGTTTTAATGACAACTCGTGACTGTATATATTACTGTTGTTTTCCGCGAATAAAAAAAGAAAATAAAGTCAAATTTACTTTTTTTATTTGTTAATTTTACTACATACTGGTTAGAAACAAGATTAGTTTTTGAATAGCCCGTTTTTTTAAACTAATTAAGGGACATCTACGATGTTATCGTAGCGCTACGTGCTGCTGCAGTGCTAATAACTACTTGCTACGTAACTACTACCTACCTACAGGTACAGCAAGTACCGCAGCGCTCTGTAGGGAAAACTCGTAGAGGCGTAGCGACTATCAGATTACCGCTGAATGGGTTAATGCGCTATTTAATTACCTACCAGTATTAATGATGCTCAATTAAACTGTTTGTGTTTGTTTCAGGCCGTGCTGAAATGCGCTGACGTCACGGTGGTCCGCAAGATGGCCGCCGCAGCGCTGCTGTTTGCGCTGCAGCTGGCAATCGCCAGCGCTGGCAAGTGTACCACGTAAGTTTATAATATTTATTGGCCTCTTTCAACGTAAACATAATTAATTAACATGCTATACAAAGATACCACAGATCTACAATTAAACGTGAATGTCATTCTTGATCTGTGAAATATATTGGTTGCATAACTCGCATAGTAGCGTGAATCGTTTCTCTTTCGAAACTAAATACGCGTTATGTTTTTTGCTTAAAAATCTCGTCGGGAAAGCTTCGTATATAGGTGTTAAGGCGAATCTGGATGTTCTCACTACCGTACGTAATACACAAAATACAGAGCTTAGCACTTACACGAAGAATTTACACAAAAAAGGAAACTCGACGATTGACCTTCTCAAAGCAAAAGCGTAGTGCAAAAATGAAAGCCGCGCTCCACTCATGTGTGGGAAAGGCGGGTTTTATTCGAATTCTGGGGCACGCCGCTGGAGCGAAAGTGAAAACGTGTCAAGCGTCGAGCGGTAAATACTGTGCCTATTAGTGATGTTTACTACGTCATTACGAGACGCTCGATGCTCGATAACTAAGGACATTGATTCGAACCGTAATATCGAGATGATGTTTCCTGCGATGACTTTAGGGAGTAAACTTATAATGACTTGTTTTGTTTTGCTTTAAACTTCGCCGGCCCAATATTACAGGGTTCTATGTTTCACTTTTATCGAACTGTAATTTGACAATTGTCATAGTGACAAATTCATTAAGTCGAATTTCAAGTTGAAATTTTTAACTATCTTGAAAATGTAACATAGAACTTTGTAATGTTGAGCCAGTGACTTGGTAAAAACATAGCTGACGAGAGAAGTTTCAATATTTCGCTGCCCCAATATTACAGGGTTATAGGTATGTTTCACTTTTATCGAACTGAAAATTGAACATTGTCATAGTGACATTAAGTCGAATTTCAACTATCTTGAAAATGTAACATAGAACCCTGTAATATTGGGGCAGCGATTTATTATTGAGTCTAGACCAACCAAAGGACTGGAACAGATTTCTCAATAAAGAAAAATAAATACCTTGGCTATTAACTAAGCTAGTCGTCTGGAACGAGTCGATACGATGGTTGCGTGATAATGTCAGGATAAAAATTTCATTCGTCTTTTCTCCTTTTAGCTGTGTCAAAAAGTAACGTTAGATTTATCCTGTCCATATCACTTTGATATCCTGTAAGTACAGACCTATTAAAACCGCTAGGAATCTTAATGTTTTTGTCAGTGACAAGGTACGAAGGGGAAAAGAAATCAAATTCCTTGGGCGTTCTTCATACTCCCGTTGACAAATTAAAGTAACAATCACTTATTTTGGAGGCTTTATTAAGCCATCTCGACGGATGGTTAACCGGTAAATGCTAGGCAAGCGGGAAAATAAATGATAAATAAATAATACGTTTCAGTTATTTAGAAGGGAGCTTTAATGAGGTAGGTCCCTACTTTACTTAAAAAAAAGTTAACAGCGCTGTTGCTGCTTAAAAAAAATACTTTTTTTTTCAGGTCCGTAATCCGAAAGTAAATTTGACATCAGTTTTATATATCAGAGTCCGTTGTATAAACTTGCCAGAGTTAATAATTCTTGGTAAAATAAAGTGTATAATTATTATCCTTACGTAGCGAAAACGTCAAATAGACTTATTATAACGAGGGCGGTGTCATTGAGCTCTTGTCTCGAAATCATTAGGGAAGCCGTCGTCTCGGGAAACGCTGACTCAGGACGTAACAAAAAGTCAAACTTGTTTCAGAATATATGGATTTTCTTATGTATTATATATAGTGATGTGCCGATGAGAACGTTCTCGTTTCTGAGAATTCCTTTCCGAATTTTCCGGAAAATTTCCAACTTTTTCGAGAACGTTCTCTTATAAGCATAAATAAGTTATGAACAATCTTAATATTTTTAATGAGATATTTACTTTTGTTAAGTTTATAGCTTTTGTCTCAAATAACTTGTTTGGGCAATTTTGTGTTGTTTTACTCCTAGTTTTTTTATCCATTAGTGTTATTTTTTATATTGCTATGAATGGGCCAAGTATTTGCTTTTAAGCTTCCATGGTATTTGTGTTATCTTATACATTATAAGCGATTAAACAAAAGAATTCATCGCTTTTGCGACGAAAGGGTAAAAGTCTCTGAGAATATTTCCGAGAAATTTCCGAGAACGTTTCCGATAGATTTCACTTTTCTCGGGAAAATTTCGAGGAAAGGCACATCGTTAATTATATTTCTGTAATACAGCGGAAAAAAAGCGCTCTCTATAGTAGAATTCAACGGTCTTTAATGATGTTAATTATCCTACCTCGACATTTCACACGAAATTTTCTTAGAAGAATTTGACGAAGAGACATGTAGTTGGCAAGAGTAACTACTAACTATAGCATAAAAAAGTTATATATGTAGCACGCAGTATTCAAATTTAAGAACGATGTCACTAAGAGAAACTCCACTCTGCGGCCGATTCTGTTGTTTAGTTTGGAACTTAAAATATTTTTTTTTAAATATAAAGCGGTAAAAAATATCTTATTCGTATACCTATATATATATCTTATACCTAAATATAAAATACATAATATAATAGAATAATGGTAGAAAATTAGCATAAAATCAAAGCCTTTTATGCATGAATTTAGCTTGTAACCATGAAAATAGGGAAAAACCATGAGGTATTTATTTTTGTATTTAACCACACACTGTAGAATTTAAACTTGTATGAAAGGACGTTGTTTGTCATTTCCTCCACGCTACCCCTCGACGGCAAAAATCAATTAATCATTTTCCCCTTGGTAATAAAATTTACTAGTCGACATCACTTCAGCGGAGCTTAGAAAACTCGATTTATTTTCGAAAGTCATCTATTTAATTGAAACAAGTTCGTGAGTTTGCTTACAAAGGAACTTAAGAATAAGCGGGATTTCAGAATTTCAGGGTTCCGTATCACGATCAATTTGTGGCACGAATGTATGTTGCCTTTTGTTAGCTGTGAACTGCTGGGATGCAGGGACGACCACGCACGCAACGAATAGCGAAGACAGAGAAAGCTTATTTTGTCATTAGGATAGAAAATATCATTAGATACCTTGATAAGTGCTTTGAATTTTACACAGCCATTAATTTTTACCCGACTGTTTGGTTAACTAGTGGTAGTATATTTAATAATATTTTTTTAAACACTACTCTTAAGGTAAGCGGCCACAAGCCCGCATCGCACGCATCGGACGTATCGCACGTAACGGATTTTAGTATGCCTTGTATAGAAACTCATACAACAGCGTCCACTGATCCGCACCGTACGGATCGCTCATCGGCAATGCCGACACCGCGCGATGCTCCGAGAGGCAACTTTTGCGATTCGTGCCGATGACGTCATACGGAATGCCGATCAGTGACCGCGCCCAGCGCGCACGCTCTGCATCGTCGGCCATTTGCATTTGGCGATCGTCCTTTTGCATATTCTTCCTCTTCTGCTAACAAACAAGCTATAACGACAAATTGTTCTTCATCACTTTCCTCCATTCTCACAAACACGTCATATCTCACGGAGTCCACACGTGCGCTCACTACGAAAATCCGAATGAACTGGCATCGTCAATCCGTATGCTGGTACTCACGTCGGTGATCCGAACGCTGCCGATACAGTTGACGCACTGTGAAAAATTTATCCGTTTGATGCGATCCGGCCGTTGCGTACGATACCGCCAAGTGGACGCGTACCTTAAAACGCTCTTCTTTAAATCATTTTTCAAATTTTAAAAGAACCAATTAATAAGTAGTATGGAAGCTATAAACATGTGATTAGCCTTAACGACGCTATTTTATGCGAGCGTGATGCACGAATATAGTACCTATTCTAACTTGTATAATTTTTTTACCTTCTACCTATATAAAATTATACTAAACCTGGTCATCATTACCACTTTTGTATGTAAATTTAAGAAACGGAATAGAGTTTTTGAGAAGCTGCATTGATACACATTAAGTTTGAGCACCACAACAGAACCCGCGACCGCCCGACCTTTCGTGTTTTTTGCTACAAGGGTTAGCGGTGACTTTGACTGGGTTAATGATGGCCTAACTTTGGGCCGTAAAAGTTTTTACATAGCACTTTCCTCACAAAATTGTTCGTGGCGAACGCTTTGCGACATGCGTGATGCAAAGGGGATCAAGTGATACATTACAAAAACTTTTAGATATAATTAAGGAGAGTAGGTAATTTAGGTAAAAAGGTTGGCCTGGGTGAGATTTGAACTCACGGCCTCTGGATCGATACTCCAGCTCTCTAAAAGCATCGTTCGCAGACGTTTCTGCTTCTTAAAAATAATTTAGATATATATAGTTATTAAAATACCGGACAGATTTTAAGTACGTGTTTCTGACTTCATGAACAGCTAAATATAATTAAAAAACTCGAGTAAAAGTATTCTACTGCTATGTCTGCTATGTAAACTGTTCCTTAGAACGGATTAATTGGTTCTTTACTAATACAATATTTAAAGATATGTCTGTTAAGAACTAGACTTAACTGAATAGTGTGGAAGGTAGTATTAGAGTGGAATATTACCCAGTTTGTTCATTCATGGGGTAGAGTAGAAACTAAAAACGTGAAAGTTGCGGTAGGTACCTATAACATATCAGGTATACACAATCAGGATCTCAATAATTACTGTAATTAGTGCAGAAATGAAGCCTTGTGAGATACAATATTAGTTTAATTAGAGGTTGCCGTAGTTTGAAGGCTACCTCACCTACCGTTACGATTTCACGTTACAGCCCGAGGGAGGCTGTAACGATATTGTCTTTGAAATTAATTATCAAGTCTAATTAACTGAGTGTCGTGGAAATTACATAAAAGTGTCTAGTTTAATATGAAGTAATGGAATCATGAAAAATGACAATAAAGTCGAGAGAGCTAATTAAGTCACGGCGTAAGGGTCTGATAATAAAAGTGCCGATGTAGTTTATAAAAACCGACATTACACCTTCACTTTTATATTAGTTAAGTAGAGTTTTTGCTTTTAAAACTGATAATTAAGTCAACAGGACCAATTGATACCCCAGTTCATGCCAAAAAATATTTGCGGATGCATTTATTGGCAATAAAATGTCTTTTAAAAGTGCTACATTTAGAAGCAAGTATATAGCCTTTTGATCTAACACCTTCAGGTCACTGGGCATGCTTGAAAAGTGGGTGGTGGGGGGTTGGCGGGAGAAAACTTCAGTACGCCAGTTCGTGGTGTGATTTAATGGATTGTTCGAACTTCCGCCAAGTCAATACATTTAAGTCAGCGGCTAAAATAACACCGAAACTTGGAAGTACTTAGTCAAGAACAAATGCATCTGGAATCAGTAGGTACAAGGATTAGTCGAAGAATTAATTTAATACAAAATACTATTCCTTTGTCTTTGTATGCATTTGGGTTCAAAGTGTAAAGGAGCAGTTTCGAAACTCTTTGTCCGGGTGAACTATGAAATCTGTTTAACGATTTTTTGTGAAGTTGACCTGCTATACTTATCTCCAGGAAAAGGCGGGTTGCCAGGGCTGGCAGCACATGAATAATTCAATACGGCGTAATGAGCCGCGGGCACGTCTTCAGTCATACTGTGGAGGAAATCTATGGAAGCGGCTGAGCATGGCTCAGCCCTAATGATTTTAACAAAAAAGTGTCCGCGCAAAATGGAACGTTAACGGTTGGTTAGGTTGAGTTTTCTCGGCTGGCTTTTTTCGTTTTGGTTTGTACGACTTTTTGGGTGGAAATGTACATACAGTGGTGTTTTTATTCTTGCTTTAGGACTAATTCGGAAAAATTGTGTTTTGCTTGTGAAGAAAGTAGTTATATGTCCCTACTACTTAATTATCTACTTATAAACAAATTTCGGTTTTCTTTAGAATGTTTACACAGTATTTAGTAAATTTATAATTTATCCCTTTCTTACAAATACAAAATTCAAAGTAAGAGATTAAGATAAACGATTAATAGTAAATTAAGTCTTTGGCGTGTGTATGAATAACGCCATAAATGAGAACAGTTTGAAGAACACATCATTGAAGTGAAATAGTGTTTAGAGATTTTACTTACAGTCTTTTAGTCTGGAGATTGTAAAGTAAATTAATCTAGTATAACTAGATTTAACGGTTTCTTTTCTTAATGCACTCAAGCAACACAATCACGTGTAAGGTAAATTACCTCTAAACATATTTGAGCACGGACCTCAATAAAACTAACCGCGTAAATGTTTTGTTACCTACCTATTCATAATAATCCGATTACATTTCCACTAAGATTCGCAATACCAAACACTAGACCTCATAATATAATACTATTACGATTCAGTCCACATAAATGTCCCGTCCCAATGGACGCGCAGCTTAATGAATTCCGCACTAAATTGTCGACATCGGAGTGTCATTTGATCCACAAAAAGCCTGGAAACAAACCAGATGTTCCCCAAACAATTCCCCGTTTGTATTCAAGCATAGCTGTAGTTTCTGTTGCGTGTTCGTTACATTGTTTTGTATTGTTTTTTATTCTGTTTCCTTCTGCATGTTTCATTTACTTTGTTAAATAATACCTACCGCGCTTAGTGCAGTTTTATTTTATGTAGGTTTATAAAATATAATATTACTTAACTCATGTACTACATAAATTTGAATTATTTTAACACAACCTAGGGTAGGTATACATATTAATTTCGACAGGTAGGTACTTACCTATTTTAATTGCCAAAGTAGGTACTCTTAAGTTTTTTTACATTCGGTATTAACTACTCTAACTATTGATGTTTTACGATACGTGCCATCATTGACTTCAAATGGACATCGTTCAACAATCCTATATAGATTGTGCCATCTGAGAAGGCACGCCACATGTTTTATCTTTCCTTACTAATTTCAGCAATTTGTTTTCAAAACTACGGGTATGTATGATTCGTACCAACGTGGCACTATAAATACGCGGCTTACTGCAGGAAATCGAGGCTCCACGGTCTTTTATCACTTGGAGTCGTTTTTTACTATATATTTTTCGTTATTTCTATTTACCAAGTCGGAAATCGCCTAAGAAGTATTTTATATTAATCAAACCTTTTCCCAAACCCGTCCATGCCCGTGCGTGCCGCATTAGCGGCACGTTTTAGACCGACGCATAAACAGGCAGCGATACTACATTAAACCCGGCTGACAGAAGCCAATCCCGGATTCGGTTCTCACGTATCGGCCATTACCATTTTCTATTTATTTGTTGCTTGGCTCGCCCAGCCACGCTGTCGGGACAATGAAGTCACGCGCCTACACCACTTTGCTGGCACTTGACCGTTGGAAATATGAGGTAGCACCTTAAAAATACATTGGCATATGCAAATGTCTTTAGGGTATGTTTTTGAATTTTAAATGTTTTTAAATGTTTATTTTTACCAATATAGGAAAATGAATTTGGTAAGGTACAGGGGGACAATTTCGACTGCGGGGTAAACATTATTAAATAGAGTCACACACAACACATCTTTTTCGCTATCTGGACATGTATGGCACTCTAGGTAATAATGTAAAACATGAAATTATCCCGCAGTTGAAATTGCCCTCATGCACCTTTTCTAGTACCTAATACTATAAGTAAGTCAAACTCTAATAAATTACTTAACATAGTAACAAAAGTACTTAGTAACAATAGCAATTCATCCTGCCAGGTAACTTTTAGAATGCTTGTAAAGACTGTTTTTTTTTCCAAAATTTTACGACAGCTTTCAGTCCCAAATCAATATCGAAATTAAATTATGTTTACCACCTTCCATCATGGCATCCTCGTTATAAATGAAAGCTGCAGAAATGCAATCACATCTCAAGAGTTTATCGATCAGCGGACGCCGCAAGAGTCCACTCGTGAGCTTTTGTCGCCAGAATTTGTTGAAACGTACAATAACGTTATTCGCTTCCCCGGGAATGGATGTGGACGACCTCATTATGAAGATGAGCATTTTAAAATTATTTTGGGAGCTTTTTAATTCGTACTAGTTATTTAAGAATAAAATTCGTGAATGAGTATGAATTTAACATGGAAAATAAACACAAAAATATATTTTAGGCAATTATTTCTGAATCTTGTTAAAAATGCATAGGTTGGCTAACCAACTTTTATATTTAGGAGAGACGATGCATTCATTTCATAACACTAGCTTTAAATTTCGAGGTGGGTTTTGTAATTTTACGCTAGGGTTCATAGGGGTCGTAAAACTTCTCAATCACGCTCGTATGGTCGCAGGCAGTGTGAGAGAGATAGAGATATGACCCCGGTACAATACTCAAAGAGATGACCCCGGTCGTCCGTTTGGTTTGGGTCTACTATAGTGAAAGGGAAGTAATAATCGCTATTTAGATCTACAAAAAAACTTACACAGTCAAAAAGGGTAGGTTAACCATTTTTATTCTGCCTTTGATGTTCTTTTAAAATAGTTAGGTAATTATGACTACTGATTGATAGGTATTTCGGAGAACCCGTCAGAACCTTGCAACTCAATAAGGATCTGGAATTGAAAATGCGATGTGTCTAAAGGCGCACCACCGACTTGATGGCCAGACGACATCCGTTTAACATTTGTGACTGCGACTGACAAGCCATTGCCAGATATAGGTACATAGGACTTATAGGTACCAGTGGCGGAGCGTCCATAGAACTCGATTCCCATCGGCTTGTCTGATATTCAGGCTCTTGGGCTATTTTCTTTAAACTTATGAAAAAAACCGGGCAAGTGCGAGTCGGACTCGCGCACGAAGGGTTCCGTACCATAATGCAAAAAAAAAACAAAAAAAAGCAAAAAAAAAACGGTCACCCATCCAAACACCGACCACTCCCGACGTTGCTTAACTTTGGTCAAAAATCACGTTTGTTGTATGGGAGCCCCATTTAAATCTTTATTTTATTCTGTTTTTAGTATTTGTTGTTATAGCGGCAACAGAAATACATCATCTGTGAAAATTTCAACTGTCTAGCTATCACGGTTCGTGAGATACAGCCTGGTGACAGACGGACGGACGGACGGACGGACGGACGGACGGACGGACGGACGGACAGCGAAGTCTTAGTAATAGGGTCCCGTTTTACCCTTTGGGTACGGAACCCTAAAAAGGAAGGGCAACTCAGCTACGGCTTGCCTACGAACAATCTAGATGCGCCGCCACTGATAGGTACCTCATTCATTTGCATGCTGATAAGCAATAATGTGTCAACCCACAAAAACTAAAAAAATGAGATTTTAATGCCATATTGTAGCTGGTCCGCTCAACAACATTTAGCAAAAATGACCTTAATGATTTGAAATAAGTAAATATTCCGAAAGACTGAAAAAAGTTTAACACAAATCCGTTAACACGTGCTGTCTGTTTTGCATTAATGCGTTTAGTACCTTAACTTATTGCAGTAATGTGCAGAACGCATACTAAAATGTCAATAATGTCTTAAGCGAGGTTAACTCACTATTGCGGAAACACATTCCGTTAGTTCTATTTTGCCAGAAGCGCGTATGAAGGTAAGTGTACTAAAATTGTGTCTATAATAAGTAATTTTACTATTTTAGTATACAAATCTGTTAATTGTTGCGGTTTTCAAGAGGTAAATACTAACGCTGATCGAAATAAGGTATTTATAAAGCGTAATCACACTAGTTTGTAAGGGTTTTATTTTTGAGATAAGTTTGCCGAAATAGATTAAACAAAACCGCAAAATGCTGCAGTTTTTCTTAGCAATTCATTTAAAATGCCAAGTTCAACAATTTGAATGTATGCACATTCGTAAAATAATGTTATTTTTGTAATTATAATGATTTTAAATAACTTGTTAGACTCGAATCATTCTTGCAAATCGAAAAAAATATCATATCAGTGCATTATGAGGCTTGATTGATTATTGGCAAACAAAATGTAGATTAAGTTAGTATTAAACAACAACAAGTTATGTGCTATAACATGTTGATTATAAGGTCAAAGGCAGATTAAAACAATTAGCAAAACTGTGTTAAGTATAATGACACGTTCTTAAGAAAATTTCACGTCATCTTGCAATTTGCAATAAACAAAAAGGTGATTATTGCGACAAATTTAAATTTATTTCGAATATTATAATTATAAATCACTAGTATTCATTGTATTTATATTGATAAATTCAACAGTTGGAACAAAATCTTTAATTTTTAGAACAAACACTCAAAAATCAAGAAAAAATCTTTGGACGCCATTTTCTCAAAATGTTGCTTATGGGGGTTGACGCATTATTGCTTATCAGCATCCATTTATTCCATCTCCTCTTTAGTACCCTACTCTTATTAGCTATTTCCTTTACTTTTATTGCTGACATTGCCAAATGTAAATGTCGCAGTCGGATCGTATAATCTGCCGTATTACATTACGGCTAGCCGTTTTCAAAAACAGGGGCGTTTTAAAATGCGGCGGTTTAACGATTAGCCGGATTGAATGCGGCTGAATGAGAATCCGCCGGAATGTATTCGGCGCCATACGTTCTTCAACACGGCTAGCCGTAATGTAATACAGCGAGTCATTAGCCGCCGCTTTGACAGTTTTTAGTTCCCATTTTTAACACTCGTGGCGCTGCCTGACATAACAACAACAAACTATGAAAAACGCTGGGGTGTCCATCAAATCTGGAGTTCGTCGGACTGTTTCTTTTCAAAAAACATTTCCTTCGCAACTTAACTAGACGGAGCCCCGCTTCGCGGGGCTCCTATTTCTGAGCGGTTTGCCCTTCGGGCATCTGAAGCTACCTAACGAACCTAACCTACCTACCTAACATCTCGGCCAATGAAAAGTTGCTGATTCGAAAACTATTACTTCAGATTAGATAATTTTAAATATTATATTAAACATATCAAATATACAAACGTGACAATTTCACGTCAACATCAACACTTTAAGTTTAGTATCAGGGGTGTAACCGGTGTAACGACTGTACGAGTTGTCATTAAAAGTCAAATACCGTTCTAGTAAGTAGGTACAAAATAAGGATGGTATCATTTGTCAACTGTCTAACGCATTGCTAGCAATAAAAAGCTGTCACAACAAAACAACGTCGTCACTACACAAGCAGGTAGGTATCCAATTTCATAAACATTTCGGTAAATATACAGGGAGATCATAGTGTTCGTATAAAAGCTTGAGTCAAAGGAACAATTTTGTGCCGGATATGTGTTCGACATATCGACTTGCAACCCTTATCAAATCGAGACATTATGGGGCCATTTGTCTCGAAGCTTTTGCTTAAAATAAAAACTGGGTGCGGTACAGGTTTATGTATTAGGACTACCTATAACAGTTTGTTTAAGTACATTGATAATAAATAATAATATAAGTATTTATAAACTGAACTCTTCATTCAGGTACGCTTTAGGTTTTAATACTATGTAGTGAATTAACTTTTAACATTGAAAATGTTTTTTCGATCGCATCAGTATAGCCCTCCAATTTCAGCCAGAGTGAGACATCACCCTGGTCTCGTGAGTTTTAGGGCTACGTGAATGGTCTAGGTCTCAAAAGATTCGTCTTAACAAGGGTTATATTATGGTGAAAAAATATTTTGAAAAAGTCAAAAACTCTTTTCGGAAATCTCAAAAATGTAGAAAAATTACGCATTTTTTCGGTGTCTTGTCGCACTAAATCGACAATTTATCGAAAAAGAAAAGCGATATCGAAAAAATGAAAAAAAGCCCTAGGGGTATTGAGTTAGGCTACATTTTGAAAAAAACCGGACCTCTCTATCTCTTACGGCCTAGGCTGTGGCTTATCCTTTATGTAGCGAAATGTCAGGATACCGCAGGAGGCGTGCGCGGCGGCGCGGGGTACCTATACAAGTAGTATGCTTGAAGTTTGTTGATTATTGTATAGTTAAAGCTTGATATGTTACTGAAATAAATATAAATGGTTTTTTTTTTAATTTCCAAAATTTTTATTTCTTTCCAAAATTGTTTAGATGATTTAATATCTAAAGGGGCCCACTGATTAACAGTCCGCCGGACGGTATCGGCCTGTCAGTTGTTCGGAACTGTCAAAATTTTGTTCTGTCAGCCGATACCGTCCGGTGGACTGTTAATCAGTGGGCCCCTTAAGTGTGCTCGTGAGTGCAGGTAATTACTGACATTGTTTGTTATAGGTAAGTGTGATTTCAACATTTGCTTATTATTTATTTGTGTTGGTGATCAGTGATTAGTGGTGTTGGAGAGTGATTCGATTCTGTGTGAGATCTGTTTAGTGGGACTAGTGTCTAGAACAATTTAGTTTATAGGTACATACGTCGAGAAAATTCGGATAGACGTCAGACGACAAGAGGGTTCGCCTTGGAAAAGAAGGAAGGAACATTCCCGTTCGCAATTGATGGAAGTATTAAAATGTAGTAATGTTCGAAATCAAAGATAACTAACAACAATTATCTACGAATCTACGATAGCTTCTGTAATTAGGTTGTAAGTTTATTTGACTCAGCATTGTTGGTACAACACACAGGAACACTGATTTTTTTGTTGTCGGATAGGCAAGGGAAAAAAAGCGCAGTCCGAGCGCCCCTACATGTGCAAGCAATAACCACTTGACCATACTACGTCGAATCACTCCGAAAGATCGCTCAAAAAAGGACAGTCACAAATTCTTAGATTCCAATGCACTCTCAAATGCGTTAGTGGTGTGCATTGCAATTTGCGTCAACATAAAACGAGCATCGGTAATGCGCGACAACCTAAATACTATTCGCGATATATCCGGTAAAATTTGTTTCAAATCTAAAGTCATTCAACATTCAACCTTATTCAGCCAAATTCAATAACTACTCGCGTTTTTACTTTTGATATTCACACCGCCCATACCCTTATAAGTGGGTATGAAAGAAGCACTTAAAGTTACCTCCAAATACAACAACAGTCATTGATAGTTGCAACATGAAACCCCAGTGATAAGAATTCTTGCCCGACTATAACAACAAAATATTCCGTAATGTAAACAAACGGTAAGACTTGCGTTACTTTACTCTGTAAAACTCAGTATAAAAAAATCCTGCAAATTTAATATCTGTCTAATACAACTATCTTTTCTTTCATTAATGAAAGAAACCGATATTCGATTTAACCCCTGTGGCATCCTAGGGACCAGTACGTGGTCCGTAACTAATTTTGCACTCACAATAAAAATGTGAAATAGTTATTTGTACAACAAGAGAGCAAAATTTGATATTTCTTCGAGTGCTTATTTTGAGTCCCGTGCAAGCAAAAGATTCTATAATAGTTTCACGAGCGTAGCGAGTGAATCTATTATAGAATCTTGAGCGTAGTAAGGGACTCAAAAGCGCACGAGATGTAAATAACTTTGATCTCGTGTTCTACTGTGTGATGAAGAAGGATTACCTAAATTTTACAGGTTCAGGATGTCTAATATTTACGTTCTCACTTCTGAAGTGAAAATTTGTGTGTACAACACGAGATCAAAGTTATTTACATCGTTTAGTTAGTTATCGTGTGCTTTGGAGTCCCTTTCTACGCTCAATATTCTAAATTACACTATAGAATCTTTCACTTGCGCGGGACTCAAAATAAGCACTCGAAGAAATATCAAACTTTTATCTCTTGTTGTACAAATAAGTATTGTTGAAACTCAAATAATTTGTACATTTATAGTGCATGGTATATTTCTTTCCTTTTTTTGAGTATCGTATAATTTTAATTGTAAAGATTTATCAATAAATAAAAAAGTGATTTCGAATAAAAATATAACTATGTTTAAGTGTGTGTTTGTTTTTTGGTTTTTTATTATATCTATACAATCTACTATCTAAAATGATTTGTACACTTATAGTGCAACGTATATTTCTTTACTATTTTTCTTTTCGAGTATCGTATAATTTTAATTTTTAAGAATTTTTATGAAATAAAAATGTGAAAATCTGATTTTTAATCATTCATTTTCAATGTACTCGAAGGTCGTGAGAGGCACGAGATCTGTGGATTTTTTTTTATATTGTTACTTTGCCATTCATTCGTGGTACATACGGACATTATTAATTAACGTAATAAATATAAAAGCCTCGGTAGAGAGTTCCATTTTGTACTATTTGGAGTTGAAACTTTAGGTCCATGGGGTCCCAGCGCGCAAAAGCTTTTAGCAGAAATCGCGAAGCGGCTGGTTGACGTAACTGGTGACCGAAGAGCTGGCGGCTTCCTCACACAACGTATCAGCATTGCGATACAACGAGAAAATGCCGCCAGCATCCTTGGTACAATGTCTCAAGAGCCTGTTTTAGATTTAAGTTAGTTATTAATTGAGCTCGTTATTAATTTATTTTAGTATTTGTATTGTGGTACCTTTGTATGTTTAATTATGTACATAAATGGTTTCCTATTAATAATCAGTTTAATTTAGTAGTTATTACCTACTTATTATAGTACCTACCTTTTAAAATAAAAAGGCTAAAATTAAACATGTTAATTAGAGTATTTAGATCTAACTTATGTTCAATCTCTGTCAACCTTTGAATCATTATACCGTAAGACCGTAAGTTTCAAGATTTGGTGTTAAACCTCAAAGATTTTCCCGCATTACTAGCTCCCGCTGACTCATTATGATCATAAGCCCCGCCTCAAACTAAACACAAACAGCACTCCAGCCACAAAGCACACTTAACAAATGCCTCTTGAGCTCTTTCAGGAATAAAGAGGCAAGCGGAGACACTTGCAAACAAAACAAAGCGATAGTTTCAAATGAGAATTCTAATGAAGATCCCGCTTCATTCCACAGTTTATAACTAACAAAACAGTATCAGGAAATACAAACGCTTCGCAGAGACATGTTCAAACAGGAAGGAGCGGGACTGGTTCATCCGAACTATATATTTACTCTTCTGTAAATAGAAACCCAAAAACACCCGAACATACTTGCGCGTCGTGTTCACGAAGTTTTAGTCAAATTTTCCCAAGGTTTATGTAGTTTATTTTGTTGTCCAGTTTTCCATTTAGATTGAAAAGTTTCGTTAAGTTTTAATTTTAGTAGAACGGTCTTTCTGTTGTTTTTCGGCCAACGAAGAATATAATTATTTGCAATTTTTACGTCCATACCAGACTAATTATTTTTCACCCATATTCATGCTTAATTTCCTTATACATTTAAATAGATATGTCGTAGGCCGATCGTACGATCAGGCAGATCGTAAATGTCCCTGTGTAATGTTTTGACGATAGTCACATCAAACCAATATATAGGTAGGATAGGTTCGTTAGGTTGCTTCAGATGCCCGAAGGGCAAACTGCCCAGAAATAGGAGCCCCGCGTAGCGGGGCTCCGTCGACTCAAGGAACGAGTCAAAGATTTTCACGTTTCACGATATGCCTAGGAATTTCACGATATGCCTGATCTTACGATCGGCCGCCGACAGATACAAGACTTTCACATTAGTACAAGTGCTCATGTACTTAACTTATTTATTTTGGTAACCCGTAAATATGCCCAGAAAATGATTGTGCTCCGTAATTTATAATTCATAATCATATTAATCATTTGTTTGCACATACCTAAAAAGGATTTTACATTAAAGATGTCCTAATTTCTAGCTGTTTTTTTGACAGCATGCAAATGAATCCTTATCATTACACTTGGCTAAAAACTACATTCTAATTCATTAAATTAAATTAAAATAAAACGCAAGCCAAGCTGGCCAAGCAAGCAGCACACGTTTCTTGACATTAGGTATTCATCTCTCGAATTATATCGAATTATAATTTAAGTTCGTCGTGCATTTTAAACTGTGCATCCACAAAGTAGATTAGAAGAGATACATACATCAAATTTTCTGATGCCTGATGAAATTATCTTTTCTTTTCTAGTGGTTTCTCGGTGGTCGCGCCAGAGGTGGCGGTGCCGGGAAAGACCACAGCGATCCTCGTCACGCTGCACGGACGCGCCGGAGACCAGCTTGACCCCCTCAACGTCACCGTGAGGCTGGAAACTCAGGACGACGACAATGAGGTTAAGCTTCTGACATCGGCCAGCCAAATGATAACCGGTTAGTAATTTTATTTACTTATACTGCGTCAAAAACAAGCACAAAATGTGCCTGAATTATTTATTTAATCGTATTACGGAATGGAACTGTTAAATTTACCTGATAGTAACTGGACACTGGGGAAATTAATTCGTTACCCTTTTACTACATTTTAGCTTGTAAGTAAAAAAATACTAAAATAGGTCCGAAGCACAAAGTTTATCTGCAATCGTCAGACATTGCGGTTAATATATTGACAAACGGACCAAGAGTCTCAGGATCAGGATCAGGAGTCAGTGAGTCGGATTGCTGTTGACAAGCGTGCCAATCGATTAATCTTAGGCTAGCCAGTATTATTATGATCTTCTACTACGTATAGCTGATATGGATCTTTAGGGTGAATTATACTAACATGCGTTGTGAGTTAGCTGAAGTTTCTGGCGTAGGTATATGTTTCCGTTGACGACGTGCCAAAATCTTAATGGATTGCGAGATATACGATTATGTCTGCTATTTGTATCACATGGAAAATGTTCATATGATTGACTGGAAAAGCTGATTTATATCTCTCGTATTTCCTCTCTTTTCGATCTTACACAACATAGAGGTTTATAAACTAACTTTCATTCCATGGTAAAATAAAAAAATTCTTATTTTACGTAATTGCAAAAATGTACTTACAAGCATTTCTAGTTTTCATAAAAAGAAAACCTATTTTAACCTATTAGGCAGCCAAACATATGTATGTACCTGTAATGCACGCATGGTTGTATTCATGCCAGCTGTTTCACATTTTCACATACTATTCATGTAGCTTACACGGGTTAATCTGCACTTGTTAAAGCAGTAAATTTAGCCACGGATGTAGACAATGTGCCCGCGTATATGGGCCGAATGCAAAGCAGTGGGAACAAATAGCAGAAACTAATCGCAAACCTGGCCAGCATTGGTAGTTAGTTTAGATTATATTCTGGTTCTGGACACAGCAATTTACTTCACTACGCTGCACTATATTGAAGATATCAACGATTAAAATATTGTCAAGTAGATTTTTGGACTTATTCGCTGCAAAAGCGACGAATTTTATTGCTGGTTTAATACATTTTATGTCTGTATCTCACAGGGAGTTTTGAGTTAATAAATAGACCGTTATTTAACTTCTGTCAAAGTGTAAAAGGAAAAACCATTGATATATTTACTTATTTTTTACAAAAATATATTCTATAAAGTGTAAGTAACTTGACTTCTAGACATCATGAACGTAAATTTTTCTTATATGACACGCCATAAAAACTTACAAAGGAGAAACTTCTAAGTGTAGGGAAGGATTCTGAATAAATATCAATTTAGTGCATTCCATGCCATAAAGACGATTCGCATCGCCCCGCCTGTCACGGTAAAGTTCTACCATTACAGTATTCAAATGTTGAAATAGTACAACATAACGTACTAAACTTTGCAAAAAAGGGTAAAGTGGTGGCTTAGATTGTTCGTTCTTACTTAAGGTAAGAGTATTTGTCTTGCGTATTTTTATACGCCTTAATAAAAATTATAAAAATGAAACATGATTTTTAAATATCTGAGCGGTTCAATATAATTGCAGCGTAATTGGATGCCGATGAATATCGTTCCAATAATTTAGCATTAATGAGATTCTTATTAAGGAAAACAGATAAATGTAAATGGAATGACATCGATCGTTAACAACAAAATTAACTCTTTAATATATGTCAGGATAAAAGTCTATGTAGCCACTATATCATTTTTTATTCGGTCAGTAGGTATGAAACGAGGTAAGATCAAAATGTTAACAATTCTTTAATACTTACCGATGGATGTAGCCCGTGTTACACTTACAGCGGATTACGAGGGTTTAAAATCAATATAGGTATTCCTAAATTTTATTAAATTCCAATAATGCTATTTTTTTTGCACACGCCCAGATTTTTGCCTAATTTTTTATTGAGTAAAACCATGTACCAAGTTTTGTTTTTTAATTTTAGATTTATAGCCGCCTCACAGATTTAGTGTAATAGCGAGGAACCGGAGAGAGATGGACTTTTGATAAGTTTCTGGGAACGATCTCCAAACATTTATCCTCGTCGCGTCGAGACAGCGTTTGTGCTTCTTCTGCAATGCAGTATATCCTGTTATTCAGTTCCCACAAACGGAAAATTAAATTCCGTTACACGTACCTCCTCGTTAATTTCACTACTTTATTGAAAACATGCGAAACATTACTTACACATTTTTATTTTAGTTATATATATATATTAAATATTAGTCTTGTCTTAATATCGTTGGATTTATCTTTGTACGCTATGTTGTTTGAAGTTTGGTAAGGACGACTTGTACTATCAGAAAAACTTATAATAATTGTATTAAATGTTTATGTGATATCTCTTATTAAAAACTATATACGTAACCTTACATTTATCAGTAGATAATTAAATATACAATCATATCTGATTTCTAGTACCTATACAACTAGAGTTGTGGCTATTTGTTAAGTAAGAAATACATATTTTTATTTTCACTAAAATAATTATTTAATAGGTCAACGAAATTGAAATCTATAATCCATACCTACGATTACTGAAATCAATAGATATCAATGAACTTTGAATCACATCAATCTGATTAGTGATTGATTAGCAACCAGTGAAGAGAAGCGAGCGTCCGGTGTAAATATCTCAAAGCACTTCAACCCGATCTCTTGCTCTTAATGAATCAGTAAATCACGATCTCCGATAACTAGTGAACCAGACCGTGTTTTCGCATTCATAATCCATCGTTAACGATTCTAAAGCTTCGGTGAACTAGTGTAACTGGAAACTCCAGATTCATTATAGTTAGAGTCACTGACAGTGTCAACACTGACATATATATCTGTTACGGGTAATGTTAGAAGGTTGATTAAACTTAAGTTTACCCGGGTATAACTAGTATTACCCAAGCCTTTTGGGTAAAGTCCGAAAATGGGCTTGGTTAATACTAGGTATACCCAGGTAAACTTAAGTTTACTAAAATTAAGTATACCCATGTACGGGTAATGTCAGAATATTAAGTAAACTTAGGTTTACCCGGGGTTACTTAGTATTACCCTAGCCTTTTGGGTAAAGCCCGAAAATTAAATCAACTTTTACACCATTACCCAGCCAGTGTTGGGTAGACCTAGGTGTGTACGGGTAAACCGGATACAGATTAATGATGTTTAATTTTTCGGACTTCCAAAAGGCTTGGGTAATACTAGTTATACCCGTGTAAACTCTTAATCAACCTTCTAACATTTCCCGTACCTAACATTATGCTAACGTCTACACGTAATAAATACATCTCGCTCGCACTAATATGTCTAATATGTATAACGTATTTGTAACACCTACTCTTTTTTGATTTTTTAAATGCTTTGTTTCCGCTACCCAAGGTTGTCTGGAAGAGATCGCTCTTTAACGATAAGACCGCCCGTTGTCTGCCTCTAAATATCTTTAATCGATTGCTTTCCTTAAGCTGTATCTTTTACTGAAGTGTGCAAATAAAGAGTATTTCTATCTATTTATCTATGTCAGTACGAGCGAGATACAGTAAGTAAGTCACGTTCACGCTAGCGTTTATTTCTGTGCCAAACTGGTGGTAGTCTCACTTATACTGGTACATATCTGTGTGTTGCTGTTGGCCTCGACTGCCGTACGTACGTACGATTATACGGTAAGCGATTGAAACAACACCCGAGACTGCTAAGCTGTTCCGATATCGTTAAACGGGATCTGTATTTGCTAACGGAATGTTTATTTTGGCAACGTAGGCTAATTAACGCTGTATCTCGTTAATTGATGTTTATATTTGGAAATGAGAAATGTTGGCTGTTTTATTGAACGTTGTTGTCTAATTTAAATCAATGATTGTTAGTAATTAATATTTAACTTTTTGAGAATCAACATAGACGTATGTGATATATAATATCCCCTGGAAATTGATAGGATTGAAATGATCGTACCTTATTGTATTTTCATTTTGTTAAACAGTTATTGGAGCTTCTTTAGACCATGTATCTAATTCCTTGATTATCTTGAAAGGCTTTTGGCTTTAGCTAATCCCAACATAGATCCTTATGAGAGACGGCACACCGCTTGCGTTATGTGTGCGCGTGCGGTAAAATGTTTAAGCCGCGCGGCTTAAACATTTTACCGCACGCGCACGTGCACGTCTAGTCACACGCAGCCGGTGTGCTCTGGCCTTAAATTTTAATGTTAAAATGTAACACTTTTATATTAATTTTATTATCCGTAAGAATGAAAATACTTGCTAATGTTTATTTAATCATGAAACAACTTTCACATACCATACGTATAGTTAATAAGATAAGATAAGATACTTTTTGTAACGAAGTGAAATAGGAAGAGACGTTTGTACATTTCCGTGAAAATAGGATGGAAAATAATTATGCACTACATCTGTAATTCTATATAGGTCTTATCCAAATCTCTGTCCCGGCACCTTCCTGCCCGCCATTTCAATATTCAGCATCAGGTGTTAACGAGTCAAAGCGATTGCTAATTCCGTCTCAAAGAAATCGGATTTGCTGCAGCGACTAACGAACCGGTGTCAGCTGCGCGCCGTCTGATGAAACGGAAAAATTAGATCTTGCCAGGCCTTCCTGCTAGTGGGATGGATATTTAAAAGGGATCGGTAGTGTCACTTATACAGTCTTATATACTTGTTAAATATTTTCTGAGTAGTTAGAACTCAATTATTTTTTAAACAGCAGCTTAATGATAATATGACGAACAATACATTATGACTTAAAACTTTATGGGAAACAAAGGGACCCCGATAAATAAGCATCTATAGTAGCCCAGGTCAAAGTGATTACGAGTATACTTAAGAGAGCTAAGAGAGATTTTAAGCTCGTACCAATTGCTAAATCCAATACTTCAAAACACAAACTCAGAAAATATATTTGTTAATCCAACAAAGGAAGTATCCAAATCTCCTTGCAAAGGACTTCTCGCGAACAAAATATTGTTGGTACTCGTATAATAATATCGCTGCTTTGTGCTTATGGAAATTTCACGTCGCTCGCCACCGAAATAGGAATACTAAGTAGTCAATTTAGAAATTCTTTGTCTCTTTTAAAAAGTGTTTTTGTCACCATCGAGGTTATTTAGATCGACAAAATATTTTTGTGTTGTAGATACACGTCATGATATCGTCAAGAAACTAGGTATTATTTTAAGCTAATTATACGGTTTAATTCACTTATTTTTAGTCACTCGCGCGACAAGTTTCGGAGACTAACTGTGCATGAGTGGGCGTCACGTAAATGCTGTGCATGTCGCGCGAGTGACTAAAAATAGCTTAAAGTTAGTACCTATGTCTCACGATAATTCGATCAGCCGGGCGTATTATGGATGGATTTATCCACCTTTATCCACGTGATAAAATAACTGTCACTTTTTAACACCGTGGGATAGAAAGTGACGGACACCGTTTTATCACGCTATCATGTAGACAAGAACGACCATCATATCCGTACAGGTATTCTTTTATCAAAAAACTTTTTAATCTTTAAGATGAAAGTTAAGTTTAAAATGTAGACTATTTCTTTTTTCTTTTTTTTTTCTGTTTGTTTCTTTGTGTGTATGTAAAAATACACACATCTAAAACGAAAAGTCAAGCATCAGAACAAATCCCACGCCTAGCTTCTGGTTGGGAACATACATATAAGTAAATACTCGCATTTCTTTGCTGAACTTGCATCGGACTTGTAAATCGAACATGGTAAATAAAATCTCCTGCAAAAGGTTCCAATTTTCCGGCGCACAGACAGATTTGCCCAGCATTCGTAGACTTGGCAAGCATCAAAGACTAGTGAGTAATATTTTTCATTTTCAAGAAATGGTGGTATTCCTGTGTAATACATCCACTCCAATCCAAGTCAATACATTTTATTCAGGAATAATGTCGTACGTATTTACTAGTTAAAGAGGGCTGCAAATGTGCATATCCAGTTTATGAATGAATTCCATTAATGAAAGGTTAAACGGTTAAAGTTTGGATATGCTATTATGCATAATTATAGTTATATAAGGAACCGTCCATTAAAAAAGTAGCAGTGAATTATATGGTCTATTTTTTTGCTAATTATGAAGCAGTATATTTTTTTTGTATTTTCGTTAATTATACTATAAAGTAAAAATATAAAATAAAATAATATCGATAAATATGAAATTGTTTGAGTTTTCTAATTTTTATTGCAATGTACTTTGTAACTTTTTGAACAGTACAATTTGATAATATTTGTTGACCGTTTTCTACAACGCCACAAATGAAGTTCCAGTTTCATAACTTTTTTTATGCTTTTAAGAACATCATCTAACGAATAAGCTATTCCAATAAACTGGTATTTATCTTGGGTAGTTAGGAAGTCTCTCCAATCTAACCTCTGACAGAGGTTTTTCTATGAAAGACAAATCTCTGTAAAAATGGCAAATATACAAAAGTAGAAATTCCATGAAACTACCACAAAGTGAAGTCAAATAAAAAAAGTTTTATATAGAATGATAATGTATTAATTCGCTTAACAAACTTTTAGAAAAAACGATGTGTATGAGAAATACCTTATAATTTCCTTCAAAAGACATTGTTCAAAAAGTGTCATGAGAGATGTAATATAAAACGCGAAAACTCGAATTCACCCTTTCGTATTAAATACGAGTGAGAGTTTTAATTGTAAAGAATAGTATCTACAGATCACTATAGAAATGAACTGCTTACAAATTATTACAAAATAAAATGTGCTGCTACTTTTTTTCCGGACCACTCCTTAATAAAGATTAACATAATATATGTACAAGGAAACAATTATAAACAAACTACTTGCACAAATAACTTATACTTACTACAAATAATGACGTGAAGTGTTGAGTGAGATGAAAACCAATAATACAAAAGTACCTACATAGAATGGTGTGACGCTGACGATTGTATGCGAGTTCGACTAGAACTTGTCAAGTTTAGTTTATGTTGTTTAAGAGTCGGAAACGTTCTAACTTTTTTTATTAGATGCTATATAGCTGAGTAAGAAAGGCAACAATAGTAAAAGGAAATCGTAATAGAAAATTCATGAATACCGAGAAGCAAAATATATCTTCAAGATGAGATTATTAGGACTTACTTATAAAATTAAAGTGAAGAAGAAATCCTTGTTTATATTATATTATGTTCACTGAAAGGCGAGTGAATATTTCTTAGTGTTTCAGAGGGAATTTATAAGAGTTTAAATAAAGATGCTTTATGGTTACTTACTCTCTTGAGAAAGCATTGCTAGGTAGGTAGGTACAGTATTTTCAAATTTATTTTGATGGTTTTTAATTTTTAGTTGTTTAGCTTGCCAATGTAACGCATCTTTCGCTGTAGCCAAACCTTAAAAAATAAAACGAAGATGAGGGTACCTACTTCAACTATGCAGTCAATGCCAAAGAAATATGTATATATGTCACCGTAAAATTGTAAAAATCGTTAGATTATAATCTACCTAGCGAGATTGTAAACTGTCGAAAGATTGTGTACCGTAACTTAGTGATTATAATTTTACGGATTGTTTTTCGGTAGATTATAATCTATCGATGACAAACCGTAAAATTGTGAACCGGCACACGACGAAACGCACCTCGTGCGCTGATTGGTCGGTCTTACGGTAGGCCGTTCTGTGTCCATAGAGTTAAGAATCAAACACGGGTGTCAGTCATATAAATCAAATACGCTTCAAATATTGTGATATCAAGTATGTATTTATTATTAAGTAGAGAATCAATAATTCTGACATTATGTAAGAAAAAATAGTAACAAAATAATAAAATCAGAAACGTCACTTTCTCGTGAAAGAAAAAAAATATACAATAATAATAAGAGAGTCGGTCAGGGTCTCCGTCTCCGGCGTGGACCTCAAGGGGACCCAGGACCAGGACTCTCAGCTCTGGCTTGCCTTCATTGGCCGACCAGAGGGGAGTCGTCAGAGCTATATGCTCCAGGGGTGGAAGTGTTAAAGGTCATAACGCCCAGAGTAACTTCGGAAAAGCGCAGCCCACCTCACGACACCCCTGAGCCACTCACGCCGGTGTTGCGCCTGGCCGTCTTTACGATGGCGCATCAGGTCCATCTAACGAGTGGCGAGTCATCGCCTGCCTCGATAACTTGTGCAAGCAATGTTATGGCAGGTGTCCGGGCTCCTTTGCAATAGCCCAGTCTTTTTTCCACCCAAACTTAAACCATAGGCCAGTACTCTGTCCATATTCTCTACAATAGCTTCAAATGCCTGCTGAAACCGGTTCACGGGTATCTATTGATGTTCCCGTTAATGGGTTCCAGCAGGCGTTCTATATGACATCAAATATCTCCAAATGGCCTCTATATACGTGTTGGATCTATATCCCCACGGACACCTTATAAATGACCGGGCTCGAGAAAGACCCGAGAGTATTAAAACCGAGATACAAATAATAATTTCAGTGAATGGTCTAATAGCGAAGAATCTCGACGAAAATCTGGAGAGACCCTCACTAGGTCGTTGGATCAAGGGTCAGATGCAGAAGGCGGTGATCTTGGACACGGCGGGGATAGTCCGCCGGTTCCTCTCTCTGCAGCCCTGACCACCGGCAGCTTGGGCCTTGCCCCGCTGCTAGCGGCATCCTAGGTTAGGTTTTTTATAATGTGTTTATATGTATTTTTTATTGTTTTGTAAGTGTTTTTATATTTTACTTTTACTTATATTCATATTATAAATCACCTAGCCTAAGAAAGATGATGAATAAAAGTCCCACTCACGACGTTCAACCAATTCACAATATGACGGTTTCACTTCGATAGATTATAATCTACCGAAAAATAAAGCGTTAAATTGTAAGCAGTATGTTAAGGTACACAATATTTCGACAGTTTACAATCTCCCTAGTTAGATTATAAACTAACGCTTTTTACAATTTAACGGTGACATATATATTTTTTCCTTATTACAAAGAAGTGAAATGCAAAAGTGTTAATGTCGATGGTATAAAATACTCGTATATATAGGTATTATACAATTGGTAGATAACATTTTATTTAGGACATATTAACGCTTAAAGTAGCCTGTAAGTATGTGCCTATGTAGGCATATCTAAATACATGACTTGCTCAGAAAGCAGATCACGTTCAATCTGTATACCATTTCAGCTTTAATATTTTATACGTTTTATAAAAGTAAAGTAACGAAAAGGTTTTTCAAAAATGTCTACAATAAAAAGGTACCTAATATATAATAAGACTCATTTAATAAAACCATAAACATAATTAATAACAAACTTACAATAAAAATTAACCTAAAATTAAAACTACCTACAAAACTAAAACTAATACCTAAAAAAATAAATAAAACATAATGTGGGTGACCTAGCCCAATATGTATATATTAGGCTAGATCACCCAGGTCCGAACCCTGTGGAAGGGTTCCCATAAGGCTGGCTGCGTTCCCCCTTTGGATGGCTATGCCGATCCGCTGGGCGAGGAACGAGCCAGCCCTACGGTCCCCGGTGACCTCGAATATTTTTTTTGATATTTGCCGAACTAGTTTATGGGCCCCTGGGCACCACGGTCCCAGAGTTTCGACTGCAAATGCCGCAAATATATGCCGGTCAGTGAGAGCTATATATTTGCGGCATTTTGCCCCCTCAGCAGCTGCAGCCGCCGCGCCCGCTCTCAATGATGTTGAACCGAGGTGGGACGGTGCCAGGGTGTCCACACACGTTGCGTCCCAAATAAGGGCCCGTCCCACACTCCAGGGCACAAGGGTCATTCCGTCGGGCCTCTTGCCATCGTCACGCGCGAGGCCAAGTGGCTCTAGGATGGCTGGAACGTTGGCGCTGACGAAGGCCCGACGGAGGATGTCATTGAGGCAGGCATGACGTGACAGGCGGCCGGCACTCTTAGGACATGATAGACCGTGGTGTCCAAGGCTGTCCACAAAAGTTCCGCAGGGGCAGCGATGGGGTGAGACAATGTGGGATCCCAGGCGAAGACCGACAGCCAGCCTGAGGGTATTATTGTCGAGCAATGTACCAAAGTTGGAGGAGGGGAGAGCATGCAACCAGGAGCCGGATTCTCTTTCCGAAACAGCCAGAATGCGTGCTTTTTCCTGGCTGGTGGGGCAAGAGTTTAGGATGTGGGAATGTACTTGTGTGCAGATAGGTTGATCCCAGATTCTCTGAACTGATTTATCTATGGGTAGATCTCTTCCAGGGCAGGCCATCTTCCAGGCGTCTTCTGCCTCAGACAAGTACGCTACCTCGAAACCACCATATATAATTAAATCAAATGTAATTAATATTCATTTAACTTATGTAACGCCCGTGATATAACGACAAGAATTAATAACAGAGATGTACCATGATAATTATTAATTCATCCCGAACTCTGAATTTTAAATTATTTCTGAATTCACACGTAGTAGAGTTAAGTACACTCTCGGCTATTGAGTTGCGTTTTCCGAGCCTTTCTTTTTGCGCAATAAAAACTCTTAAACCCTCCCTTTGGTTCACTGGCAAGCGGTCTGCTCGTTCAGTCTGTAGTTTTTTTTTCTCGATTGAAGTACTGTCTTGAAACGCCTAATGGTTTTCTTATGCCAGTTCTGGTTCTTGCTCGTAGCTGTTCATATTATAATTGAGGTGAGATGATCATTTTGGTTTTGATTTTAAATTTCTTATTGTCATTTGGTAAAAGGTAAATAAGGTTTTGGTGGTTCAAAATTTGAACTAGAATGACACAATTGTTATATTATTATATTGAATTAATTTGAATATAGAGTTCACATAACACATTACATTATCTTTGGTACCTATGTCACGTTCTTCAATATAAAGCCCTTACACGAGTTATACGTAACCGTTCAATCATTTGAACCCGCTTTCGTTTTCTAGGGTTTTATCTAACATTTCAGTTATTTATAGCCATTACGTTTGCATGTTTACGATTTTTGTTTCATCAAACTTCTTTATTTCCAATTTTGATCTCATCAAATGAGTTACCTATTTTATAGAGGTAAAAAGAACTTTCTTTTTAATTGACAATCAATATTACTTAGGTATTTATTGATAACGGTACGTCAAGAACGGGGTTAGTAGAATGTCTTCAAATAGTCATTAGGTAAGCAATGCCCTCCGCGAAAGTTTAAATTGAATTCAAAACTGAGTTTCGAATACTTTTCTAATTATTTCGAGGACAAAACAGATTCACGTGCCGTCAGAGTAGCTGAGACAAATTGGCGAGGAAGTTTGGGGAGTACTTAGGATAATGGAATAAGTTGTAAGTGTTGCAAGATTTAGCATTATATTTTCAATCACAATAATAATCGTGATATAAGTAGTGCGTCGGTTCCTCACTCTGCGGCCCTGACTACAGCTTAGGCCCTGCCACCAGTATACACCGATTTATAACGTGTAGTCCAACTTAACCAAAAAAAAAAAACAATGAATGGATTTCGGGTACAAGTGACGACGCAATATACTTAAGCAGGTTTAACCATGTTTGTTAAGGGGCGGAGCATCGCCGGCGAGCAAATATTAGTTAGTGATATTTTATTTTTATTACTGAAGATATTTTGTGTGTTTATTTATTTATATTTAGATTCGGCACGTTTCGCTGCAGTCCGGTTTCTTTTTACTTTTTTCTTTGTCGGGACATGATACCAATTATACTATTGCTCAAGTTAGTAACATTAGATGAACCCTAGATGAAGCCTAGGTACTTTAACCATATAATCATTTACAATATAGACTGTTACAAAATTCTAACGTATTTTAGTTCCAAACTCAGTTAGGTGCAATTATCATAAAGTGAGCGAGGAATATTTTTCTCTGCTGTGCAATGTGGATTTATTCTTCTATTTGGCACAGTTAATATGTTAATTTAATCTTGGCACTTACTGTTGGCAATTCTAGCATTTGAATTATGATTTAAAACCGCAAAAGTATAGTTTTAAAATCATTATTTTTTTCCATTATTCGATAATTTCAAAAAGCATTATTTGTTCTTTGAGACCATAAGTACCTAATATAAATTAACGTAAGCAGATACCTAAGTCTTAAGGAATTAGATTGTATAATTATTACCTATATGTATTGTAATAAAACGTTTTACAGCACATATGGCCCTTTAAATTTTCGACATAGTCATGTCATGTGCTAATTATCGCACGAGTGCGGTAAAGTAGCGCCATGGGTATATAAAATACACAATTTTAAAAATCATAGTACCTATTTGTAGGTATTTAATAAATTTTGAACTTTGAATTGATTATGGAGGGTTAGCCGTCTTGGAACACATGCCCCATAGATTATTTGTATCAAAAAAATTTTCGTCAACTTTTTCCTAATCAGAACACGATACCGAATAATGTCCTTAAACGGATCTCCACTATTTTTGTTACACCTTGTAGGCGAACATCTCTTAATATTCACTGATAACCTGTTTTTTTTAACTGCTTAGTCTAACCAGGTCATATTTCTTGTACTATATAAGCCTTCAAGATTAAAGCGCAGTGGAGCGCGTTGCTACTCTAATCGAATCACCCATGCAGTGCGAAATTAACCCAGCTTCCTTTGTGTTCCATGGATATCAGAACACTTAGATTTTCACGTAACGCGCCGTTTCAGAAGTGAATAGTGTACAGATAGAGTCATACATAGGTAAACAGGTGAAGTGTTCAAAATGATTTACAAACTTACTCTCTTAAAAATAAAGCATTTTGAACATCCCGCGCGCTTACTCCTGCATCTGACTCTCCCAATCAATCTCCCGAAAAACGAGAAATATATGTGAATATAAATTAATTAACTGCAGTTATGTTCATAAATTTAAAATAACGGTGGAAAAACCACAACCCCGCTATGGATTTTTTCGTATAGAACCCTTTTTGATTTTTAATGTATTTCTTATTTAATCACTTGCTATTTTTCTCAGAACTAATCACTATGTTCTTATACAATGACATGGCAGTTCAAGAGTCAATTACTTGCACAGAAATTATAAAATAACTTTAAGTTACCTCTAGAAAACATACTAATATATTATACTTACCTTAGAGAAAGCGAACTCGGCCGAAATGATAATTATTTGAAAAAAAAAAAGAAAAAAAATTTCAAAATAAAGGTACGTTCAACAATACGCAGAGCTTGTAAAAAAATAAGATTAAGATAAGGTTTGCCTAAGATAGATAATATATTAGAGGTAGTTATATACCCGACAGCAAAATCTGCGTTTTATTAGTTAGCAAATAGTGTCTAATAATACAATTTCGAATAGTAATTCCACAATCCCGAGAGCAAACAGGAAGATAATATCCCCGTTTCGTGGAGCAGGAATAGGTATCATTCAAGCTCCGGTGATTTTGAGAAAGCGGGTGGAATTGGTTCATCTTGCCCCAAACATTGAATACCTACAGCAATCTCACTTAAATTAATTTATAAATTCACAGCATTTCGCGACTTGCTTTTAGAATCTGTTTTGTTTGTGCATTGTGATGTCTTTTACTTTTAAGGATTATGGAGCCCCATTCAGAGTTTAATTTCTTTTTTAAAAAGATTAGGGATATAATCATAGTGCAAATCTCTCTCCTTTAAATAGTCTAATTTACGCGTTGGATTGAATATGTTAATGTTTACATACTACAAATACGTATTCTATACAAAACATGAACTCGGGTAAGAATTAAAGTACTTAAATACAAGGCTTATTCGACAAGAACAATAATGTAGTTATATTTGCAGTTACATTCAGTCAACTCGTATTTATTTCTATAATTGCGACATAAAACAGGTACTTTACTTATATAAATTAATTGAACCAACCTTTCTTAGCTGTTTTCTACTCCAAGATTCAGGTAATTTCCGTCCTAATGACTGGCTTCCGCGGTAATACTTTTGTCACTGCGACGCTGCGTTTAATTTAGTAAGGATTTAGTTTGATTTTAATAACAATTGGGGTTTGTGGAGTTTAGGGCCTGCTATTAGCTTTACGACCTGCATAACGTATATAGGGTAGGTAACTTAGTAAAGAAATGGCCTTAGAAAATACGTACCAATTTTCATTAAATGTTTAATTATATTGAAGGTAAATTGTAAAGTTTTTACTGGCGGTAAGTACAGACAGTAATACTATAAGTTTAGTACCCCTGCATACATATTGCATACATATTTTGTATATGCTAATAGTTTTTCCGACATATAATAATTTATTGAACTTATTCGCGCTGTGCTACGCTCGTAGCGTTACTTCGTAGCACGTAGATTCATGTTTTCTTTGTGCATCAACTATTTATTTGTTGGATTCTTCATTAATTTAGTGAAATATAAATAATAAGTACCTTGTTAAATGATAACATGAATCGAATATTCCTACGAAGATTTAAAACGAATTAATAATATATCTAGCAGTCACTATTATTTTCGAATTAATTTGTTATACATAATGCGCTTCTGATAGCAATCGTACTTACCTAAACTTTTCCACAAACATAAAATGAAAAGTAAACTTTAATGCCACTGAAATATGGAGGACATTGCATTTAAGCAGCGAATGCGGCTAGTCGATAATAAAACCACTTGGTGCATCTCCAAATGGAAAAGATGTTAAAAATGTCTGCTCGATCTCGTAGCACTTAACTTAACTAGATGCCATTAGAGGTAGACTTATTATATTGTGGAAAGGAATACGAGTTTTTTGCCTTTGCTTTTTTAACCCAGAAGAATGTTGTCTTTGAATATTTACTTGCATCTCATACAAACATTGCCGGAACATATAATTTTCATTCCAACATCAAACACGAAAATAAATAACAATAAAAACACATTTAAAGCCGACCACTGACTAACAGGCCGCCGGACGATATCGGCCTGTCAGTTAGAACAAAAATTTGACAGCTCCGAATAACTGACAGGCCGATATCATCCGGCGGACTGGTAATCAGTGGGCCCCTTAACTGATTTGCAAGACCGAAGTGATCCCATAAGTGTACCGCGACCAAAGTTTTGTGCGGTACACTAAAACAATAACTACTTACTTACCTCGAAATTAGTTAACAAGCGGGATTCAGACTAAAATTGCAAAAAATGTTAGGTATCTTGAATTAATTGACAGAAAGAGATTTTGCTAGAAAAAGCTTGGTGTGCTCAACAGATCGAGACAGTATGTATTACACACCGGCCCGCCGGCTACAGCTTTACAAGGCGCGGGTACGCTCACGTATGGAATACCTACTGTTGTCAGGAGTACCCTAGTACCAGCTTCTCCTTCTGGACCGCATCCAATGGAGATCGTCTTGAATTGTCATCGCTTGCCAGCATATTTCAGCATATGCCATCGCTCTATGCGACAATATTTCCATGTTCACCTGATGGTTGGCAATCCACAACTGTGCGTTTCTCTAGAAACATCTTAACTCACAGAGCTAAACTTTGGAATTAACTGTCGCCCGTGGCATTTCTGGACCGATACGACCATTAAACCTTCATGAATGTTATTTCTTATTTGGTTATTTTTGACAACTAGGTACGTGTGGTATTCTCGCAATCATCAAAACAATAGGATTCTCCTATCCGTTGAGTAATCAGTAACTAATATTAGATATAATATCAGAAACTAACACGCATGAAATATCAGTCAATGGAAAGAAACACTTTAGAGCTTTCTGCGTTGAACTTTGTCTCTTGAAAAATCTAGAAAAGCGATGCACTATGCACATTTGGGCGCGACATGCATTCGTGGTCTCGGAGGAAGCCAAGTGAGTGATGAGTTAACAAAAATAGAGTATGTAAAAATATGTCGATAAATAAAAGACAAATGGCATTTATGTATTTTTTCGTGTAAATAAGGTGCGACACCCTCCAATATGCCGGATCCAAAACGCACAAGCTATTTTTTTCAGCAAATTTAATTGTTTCAGGTTACGGTATCATCCCGCTGAAGATACCATTATCCCCAGCTACTCACTGCACCCTCCACACCACCGTGGGCTGCGTGGGGAACGACGAGTGCACCGCGAAGAGCCACAGCGTCATTCGGCTCCTGGGCCCCGTCAGGGATGTCATCGTGAGGCCCGCTAGGCACCACTACAGGCCTGGGGAGACAAGTGAGTTTTTAATCTTTACCAAAGATTTATTGATGGAAGAAGTGATAGTTGTAAAGTTTAAAAAAATGTACCGCCGAGCAGCTGCACGGTACGGTGCCATATGTTTTGTGGATAGCAACCACAATGTCAACTTTTGTCAACCAGAGTTCACTCAGAGTCAACTAGTTGTCAATTTTGAAGCACGAATTTATCTGAAACTTTAAAACTCTTCTACAATCAATAATTTTATGAATGAGGATGCATACTATACAGTACAGGCCTCATCACATTTTAGCATTACTCTTACATGTTTATAATTCTTGACCACTTTCAAGTGCAGGAAGAACAAAGTCTACAAAATTTTGCCTTTTGCCAACAAATCCTCATTTATCTAATTACGGCGACCGTCAGGTACCTAGGTTAAAAATTTTCGTAGAGAAAAACATATTGACGAATTATTTCTTGAGCGTTTGGTGAAACTGTCCATGACAGATGAAATACTTTGAGTACAGGCTCTACTTTTAGGGTTTATTTCGTCAAAATATAAAATATTTAGAACCTATTAACTAAATATACACTACATACTCTACACATTTGCATCTTATAAGCAGTAAATACAATTCACCGTAGCTGTCCCAAGTGATGCAGGTTTAGATTCACCGAGTGAGCACGGAAACCGGTTAATACTTTCCATGCATTTCATGCAAACCAATTTGAGTCTGAAACTAGGTAAATTCTCACCGCGGGCCGTTCGTCTTACTGAATGCCTCGTTAGCTTGCATGCAAAAACGTTATCCCGCCGAAATTCCAATAATCGTTACGAAACTTGGACCTTGGGAACTTTCTGTTTATTGTCCAACTTGGGTACCTACTGGTAACTTTGTATAATTAATTATACCCCGTACATTATGGAAACTGCTTTTTCACCTCAGCAGCTCGAACAAGGGTACTTTGCTTCTTAAAAACAGTGAGCAAAATGCGATTTTGCTCACTGAGTCATTTTGTCTCACTCAGTGAGCAAAAATGACATTCAAGTGACCTTTATAGTCAAATGTCATTTCAACATGCGGGGTCTAATACAAGTTCGATATACTTGGGTTCTATTATCTCTGTCCCTCTAGGTATGTTCTCACTGCTTAGGGTGAAAAATTTTGTGTACTACACGAGATCAAAGTTATTTACATCTCGTGCGCTTTTGAATCCCTTACTACGCTCAAGATTCTAAATTAGATTCACTCGCTACGCTCGTGAATCTATTATATAATCTTTCGCTTGCACGGGATTCAAAATAAGCACTCGAAGAAATATCAAACTTTGATCTCTTGTTGTACAAATAACTATTGTACCGTTTAGTAATGAATGGTACTACGGACGATCTGAATTTGGTATTGTGTTTTGCAACTGTAGCTACTTACATGGTGTTCCTACTTGTCTATTGAAACGTAAATTCAAATTTAATATATGCATCATAAGCTAGAAACTTAAAAGCTTTTGTATATTTGACCCATTGGCAAGGTATCTAATATACAGATATTTGTTGAAGTAGGTATATTGTTTTCCAATAAAAGTGTACATTTCATTCATGTCTTCAAAATATTGACTTCTTGGGCTCATTTTACTCAGAATCATTTATACATTTACGCCTCATACATAAAAAAATGTGTCCCAAAATTTTGTATGAAAATTTTTTTTTCCAGTGCGTCACGTTCATACAAATAAAAAATATTTTCATACAAGAATGTGACGATCTGGAAAGGAAATCTTTGGACACATTTTTTCATGTATGAGGCGTGAATGTACAAATGATTCTGAGTAAAATAAGCCCAAGAAATCAATATTTTGAAGACATGAATGAAATGTGCACTTTTTTTGGAAAACGCTCAGATACCTAGCCAATGGGTCAAATACATTTTAGAAAAAGGTCAATTCATTGTATATTTTATTTCTTTATATTTACATACCTACATATATCTTCTATATTTATTTGCTATCGCAAGTAGGTACAAGTATTTGACGAATTCAATCAAGTATAAAAAGTAAAAATAATTGACAAAACTTTATAATTATAGGATTTGGAATACGTAACCGTAAGAGAGGATACAAAAAAAAAGGAAAATATTTACGCCAAGTAAATGTTTGTATAATTAATTACGCCTTGTAACAATCTCGAGCCGTTGTTTTACTATTTACGTTCTCTGAGTCATTAATTTTTGTTTTGCTTTATGTTGGTTTTACGATGTCTTTTATGTCCTGTGCAGCTCAGATGTTTATGGGAACCCTTAAATTTATATGCGGCAAAACTTTGCAGTGAAGAAAATAATATAGGTAGTGCTTTGGTTAATACATATGGTCGATATAAGATTGATTTGTTTGTATGTATATGGACAAAAAACCTAATACTCTTAAAACCCCAATCCTAATTTTATATAAAAACGCGGGTGCTGGTTATAAAATAACATTTTAAAGTAGATAACATTCCAAGTATAAACATTTATATTATAACCATTTTACAATTGATTTTTGTTACAGTAACTTTCTGGATTCTGGCCCTCGACCACGACTTGCGCCTGGTCCAGGGAGAGCTGGCGTACGTGGCCCTGCGAGACCCGGCCGGCACCAAAGTGGCCATATGGGATCAGCTGTCCATGGATGAAGGTAAGTGTTTGTAGCTTTAAATACAAGCGATGTTTTCAATATATTTAGGCGTTGCTTTGCGATAAATTAATTATTAAATAGTTCCTTATTATTTGGTTAGTAACTATTAAATTAAAAATTCTAAAAAACCCCTACTCCACATATATGCCAAAAAAATCAGTTTTATGCAATAACATTTTTATATAATTTTGGAAAAGAGCTCTCCAAAGTGCTGGATCGATTTCTATCAGATATGAACAAGATGAACAAGAGCAAGAAGGTGTTGATACAATTCTTCGCCAGTCTGCCTGTGACCACGAACGTAATGTCACGTTCAAAACGTTAGGCCATAAATAAACGTAAGTTTTACGCGATTAAGTCCCGTGTTAGTTATAAAAGTATAGCTAAGAACCACGGCAAGGAAACTGGCTTTCACATTATAGGTAACTATCGCATCGAAATCGGGCCATCCTTTGGAAAGCTACAATGGCAGACAGACACACAAATAGATATTGGCGTCTAACGTATAACACTCCTCGTTTTGCTTTGGGGGTTAAAAATAAAGGTATTTCTTTATATTTATTATAACGAAGAGCAAGATTCGAGGTCACATAGTAACAGAAATGCTTACTCTGTAAGTCTACTCTGATTTCTAGAAACCTAAAAAAGCAGTTACTATATTATAATGTTACCAGGGCTTTACGTATGTAAACATTTCTTAATACATATTATTTTAAATTTACCTCGTTTTAAAATTTAAGTGCGCTCGCAACTCTCGTTACATAAACAACAGCTAGAGGTGATCTTTCTCACAATAAAAGCGTTTTCTTGTACCCTTGACAGCTTAGAGACCTTCCAACTTTGACAGATTCGATTTCCAGAAGGCATGTTGGGAAGACTGGTCTACCGTGTGATGGTAGGAATTTAAATCAGCTTGAATTTTCCTCGAATGTTGCCAGAAAGTTATACAAAATTCACACTGTTTGCCAAAAAAAATTATATACGACATATTATGTCGTCTGTTTTATCCTCAAAGGTATAAAATTTCAATATCAACCTCACTTCACCCTGCAGAGTGAAATAGTTACAACCATGTGTAAGTATAGCCGGAAAGCATCTAAGACTATAAAATTCTCATGGAATAATATAATTTTTGGTGAGGGAAGAGAGACAAAAATTTTCTCAATTACGGGCTGTAACGTTTGAAGACAGCCGGCAAACCACTTTCGAACCATTCTTATCAGGAACTTAATTAACTTTGCCGCCTTAAATGAGCTAGCGAAGTCCAAAGTAACTATTCAAAGTAAATAGTTTTGTGTCATATTTGAAACAAACTTTAGCGAATGGGTCTTCTGTGGATACGGTTGGCAGCTCTGCTTGTTAAATCAAATTCCACGAATAATTACGGAAACCGGTATATAGGTGTAATGAGAATATAATATAGAATTTACACGCGAACTTGCCAAGAATATTATGAATTTTGCCGGTTGCGATTTCCTGTATATAACATGCTGAGTCCACTCCTTTTTATAAAATCAAATAGTAACAATGAAATGGACGCAGATCAATTGAGTTAAATGTCAAATACCTATAATTGTAAAAAATTACACCTTTATTTGATATTGCCTAAAGTGATTAAAAATAGACGATATTTTGTATCTTTCTTTTAGGCAAAGCAAATTCTTATTTGTGCGAAATTTCATGACCTCTTCTAGATGCTGTAATAGTTTTGCAAAATACAGCGCAGTAAAATTGTGTCATCCAGACGAAAAAATACCCGTATTGTGGATCTATGGCGCTCAAAAATACCTCGTAGGTAAATGTTTAATGCACCTGTTAATTAATTGACAATCTAAATGATCAAATACACTGCAATTTTAATCGCCTGGTAGGTAGACCATTTTTAGCAGATCCCTGCGGATAGCATTAAGCATAGATTAACAGGCCAATTCGAGTTTTATAGTTATTCAATCTGTTTCCAATATGATACTGATCTCTCAGTGACGATTTTGGTCGAAGAAATGTCACCTTTGATACTGACAAATCAGTATCATATTGGAAATAGACTGAATAACTAAAACTCGAATTGGCCTGGATACTACGATAGACCATTTAGTAAAGGTTTTACTTATACCGGTTCGGAACTGAACCGTGAACAATTCTTTCTAATTGCTTCCCAACTTTAGCTATTTGCTGCCGATTTCGAGCACGATTGGAGTTATTTAGATTCACAAATTGTTTTTGTTTTACGTGTAAAACCTGCAACGAAAGTTAAATTAAAACTCTCTTCTCTTCGCCGTTGTTGTGCAAGTAAACTAAAGTGCAACGTAATCAAACGAAATTTGATAAACGAAAAAAAATTATACGAAAAAAAAAGGAATTGAAAATTTTCTCTTAAGCCATGCCATGGACATGACATACGGCCTGATTCGAACTTTAAAATACGTCAAAAATTTGCTAAAGATACGATATGGAGTTCTTATACCTCTTATGATTGGAAAAATCATAAGTGGTATAAGAACTGATATTGTAATTAGTGTGGTGTCATGGAAAACTATACTATTTGACACTTTGTGTCTAAATACGTAAATGATCCCTATTTCATGTAAAATAGAATTTTTGACTTTTCAATGCTTTACAATTTTATTTCTCATTGATCTAGGTGACAATCTTGCATAAAAGCCTTTCGCTGTCATCTCGCTGCCTACCCCTGTCAAATTATGATAGATTGGATTTCGCCTTGACACGCGATTGACTTGTTACTCGCAAAATCTGTTGCTCGCCAACTAAATTTGCATGGGCTTCAAAATTTAAGTAAGTGTAGATTAACTATGCACCTACACAAATTAATCTTTGTTTGAGCGATTTCTAAAAATAAACCACCTTCAGTTTTTGAGTAGGTACTAACCACGAATAGTTTGGATAGTTCTAAATATACCGCACAAAAAACTAACGTAAGTAAAGTATTCGCCAAGCTATAAATTTAGCTATAAATATTTTTCAATATCAGTATTTATAAAAAAATTTACCGATTTGACTGAATTTAAATCGATTATACACACACGTCGAAATAGATAAAGCACTAAACAAATAGATAAGAACTTGATGCATTCATATTTGATTTGAATTAAGTAGTTGGACTGCTAAAATATATGAACAGCCGCTCTTTTTGACTCAATTCCAATTTACATTCACTAGGTAGCGACGCGTATACTCCACAACCTCAGAAGGTACGTGACCAAAGAGACGCATAACCACTGTCCAAGTTTTACCCGTCCATTATTTATTGCTCGTGACTTTTGAGAGGGTTCACAAAAGTAATTAATCAAACCTTAACGCGACTCGCCCGTATAACGCGATGATAGCCTGCTACGGAACTCCTTGCGTTACGTGTTTGGCGTCATAATTGTGGACCTTTAGGAGTAAGTAGGGCGAAGTTAGGATTATGTTAGTTGGCATCTTTCAGAGCTCAATACACTTTTAAAATTATTACTAAGGTTAGAACTCTTGGTTCTATTTCACGCTCCAGATATGAACTGTTTTTACCTTAGACAATCAAGGTCATATTCTTCGCCTCAACGGATTTATCTGGACTGAACGATCAAATAGAATGAATGGTCCTTGCTCTGAGCGTATTGACGGTAGAATACACTTCTGTGGAAGACTTCATTAAATATAAGTGGAATTGTGTCTGATAATAAAACAGAATAATTAAGTTTCCTTGTTTCGTTTCCCTTCTCGAGCGAGACGAGGCTGCTGGCGGAAGTATTTAGAGATACACATAATCGTAAAGCTGTAACTACGATATTCACGCTTCTTTCTAATTGGCTAAATAAAACTAACATTTAATTCATTATTCTGAAAGATTTAGCCTATGACGAAATGTTCTTCATATTTTAAATATTTTTTATAATCAAAAATTCCTCCTCCCCCTAAACATTTTTTTATATAAAATTCTGCTTCTAAACTAAGTATCGCTTACAAAATACACCAACGTACCAAATTTTGTTAAAATATTCTATAATCTTAAAGTTTCCGAGTATTAATGGCTGTGACACACGGACAGACGACATGATGTAACTACATGACTACGGTTCCCTAAGAATAGAGGTTATTTAAAAATAATCTGAAGCACAAAATGTATTCGTATTATGCCAATAACTTTATTTATAGCTTTATGACAATAGAGGATAAAAGAAATTGAATAGTAAAGGGAAATCCGAGAAAAGGTCAGGCTTGAGAGATAACAGGAGGTCGTATATTTTATTCGAGTATATTTAACGACAACACTACAATAGTAATATTGTAAGGCGAGGTTCAGTCGTACTAGAGTGGCCCTTGGGCTAGCTTGATAACTACTTGTGTTATTGTTGACTATGGACTAAAGTGCTGAATGTTGACCCACTTTTATACTAGAGCTTTTATTCGACTGCGCTAGTTGGCCACTCAGTGTTTGAGTTTTCATTTGTTTTATACATCGATCGTCTTCGGCTTGGAGTGAAATAGTTCAACTCTTTTTCTAATAATAATTATTCCTAGGCATTCCGGCTAGTTGTCGGTCATAATTGATTTCATTATGTTAGCGTATACCTACTATAAACTTAAAATATGTTCCTGAATTAAGTACAATTTACATAGTTAATTTTCGTAACAGAATGGAATCAATTTACTTAAGACTAATCATTATTCATTTAACTGCGCTTAAATTAATTTTTTTTTTACAATTCACCCTTCAGAAAGTCGATCCACTTCTGTCATTAGGTCAAAAAAAAAAATACGAGTAGGTATGTCGGCTAAAGATTTTTCTTTGAAACAATGGGACTATTTGAAATATGGATGAGTATCTGAATATGAATATACCTTCTTAGAATTGAAACAAGTGTAAAGTATTTTTCGATGGTAATTATTATTTTTAGATCCAATTTACAGATTTTGACATCCCAAATAGTCCCATTATTGCCCAATCGTAGCCAACGAAAGCAAGCAGAGTTATTTATTTGAATTTGCCTGCAGGTGTTCGTAAGCTCAGCGCGGCACTCGCGAACGGCGCACGAGCCGGTACGTGGCGGATCGAGGCGCGCTGCGGCGGCAGCACGGCGCGCGTCGAGCTGACCGTCGGCGCGGGCGCCGGGAGCTCGGCCCCAGCCGCGCCGGCCGGTGAGCAGCACTACGTCGAGCTGCGGTTCGCTGACAGCATGCGGAGGAGGTACAAGCCCGGCCTGCCGTTTGTTGGGAGGGTAAGTTTTTCGTAACGGTTATTTATATATCTAGACTGGAAATAAATTGCACAGGATCCATACCCTACATGTAGATGCAGATGCTTGCAAATAAAAAGGTGTTAATGCTTTTTGTATAGGCTTATGTATATTCGTTATGTTAACATCTTAAGGGGCCCACAGATTACCAATTCACCGGACAATATCTGCCTGTCAGTTAAATGCAAAATATGACAGTTCCGAACAACTGACAGGCTGATACCGTCCGGCGAACTGGTAACCTGTGGGCCAAGAATCAACGCATCCATACTAGTAGTATTCTGTAGTGTCCGTAATTATGTTGTGGAAATCGTATGCCCGTAAAGTCATGACGTTTCACCGACCTCATGTCATCGAACACATGCATGACTTTTGGGGTAAGTGTGTGCTGAGCATGGAAACCATGGATGTGAGTTGTTAGCGATTTCATCTCACACCGTACCGCTACTGCAAATTTTATAAAAATGGTCACATAGGTACACTTTGACCTCTCTCGCCGCTTAGCTACCTCGTAAATCTTTGGTAAGGTAAGTAGAAGCGACGAGAAAATAATGTTAAGTGCACCAACACCCACTCGCTTTACTGGCACGGCTTGTATCGATTGTCTTGATCCGGGGATAAGACTGTACAGAGTACTGAACTGTGCACGCTACGTATACTCGTATTACTTATAACAAATTCATTGTCAGCCATAATTATATTGTAACACATTGCAAAAAAAAAAAACGCTGTTGTAATGCTGGACCGGTTTAGATAAAATTGGATATAGTTTGAGGTCTGGGAACATACGTAGTGTAAGTAGATCATTATTATCATCATTCCAAGCAATCGAAGTTGCGGGCAGAAGATAGTTATAATTAAACAGGCAACCAATAAAGGAGCCCACTGATTAACAGTCCGCCGGACGGTATCACACGGGACGACGGTAGTTAGAACAAAATTTTGACAGTTCCGAGTTCCGAACAACTGACAGGCCGATACCGTCCGGCGGACTGTTAATCAGTGGGCCCCTTAACGTATTCAAAGAACAAAATGTACAACAAAGAGAAATAGATAATTTTTATATAAGAAATAAAAACAACAAGTTTAAAAGAACAGAGGAAATGACGGCTATTCCCTAGAAATAAAATGTTTTTCGAATGAAAGAAAAACTGAGTTGAATTTTTACTTTCAAAACAACCGTATCGATTGTTAATATCTACCAATTTTCCGACTGTTTCTACCGAATATTAGTGCGTTTCGCTTGCCGGGGTATCAATTTCTACATGTGTAAATAAAAACAAGAAATACTTAAATTTAAATGTAATCAAATTAGATTGGTTGTAGCTGAATGCAGCCCTAAGGGTGTTTTTTCGTTAAAATTGCAATCAAAAGATAAGCGGAAAGCATTCTCGACGAATGCCGGCGACCCTTCGCCCTCATTTGAATTACAAATGTTCGGTGCTGATGAATTAATCTCTGCAATAACAACAAGCGGTGTATTGAGACGCTAACATTGAAAGAATACTTTTCTGCTTGTGGAGGTGCTTTCATCGTGAAGTGAAACATGAATATTGATCATATTTGGTTTTGTTTTTCATGTTTTAATTGAATTCAAAGGCTACATATGAACACTTAACGGAGTTTACATGAAAACGCTAATAAACGTATTATCAATTACTTATTATTTACTGATGTACCTACATCAATTTCTAAGGAAGGAAGGTAGGCATAATACGGAGAACTTTGTTGTACCTATTGATAATTGTGTGAAATACACAATTTTACTCCACTAAAGATACACAAGTGTGAGCGTAACATTAGAATATGTTATGTTCTATTTTTTTTCCGCCAATGCGTAGTAAACGGAGCAGGCACGTAACCCAAATAAATAAATGAGTGAAAAATAAATATGAGTAGGAAGAGGACGGCTCAGGTTTCTTTATAATTATTTCCTCAATGACACCTGCCTATTCATTGGGTACCACCCACACACGTAGGTACGATATAATATATTTCCGCAATAAAACGAGTTCCTCTTATTTTACTAGAAACGATTGCTGACACATTTGGCTATGTCTAGTGTGGGCGTCAGCATATGTACTTATATGTTACACTGTTTTGAGAAATAAATAATGTTTAGTTTGTAAGTACCTATTTGTATATTTAAATAAGTTTTTGGCAATAATTTCATTTTTGGTACAAACTTTACTCGCTGACTGTATTTTTCTTACCACAGGCAACTATAACTCATCGAGACAATTCTAAAAACCCCAAACACAATTAGGTTGCGTTGTTTCATCACAGAGTTCCTATGGCCACCTCCTGTCTCCATAATCAGATCAGCTCGATGGTACCATAATATTGCATTGTCACCCGACTTACATATGCATGAAAATTTACAGCTCTATCGGAAATCGGAAGGTGGGTAAAATTTAGCTTCCAAGATTTGACCCACACTAACAGTTGTTTACTAACAAACTTAAATAAGTACGAGTACAATAGGTAGGTAGTAGGTAGTACCTACTAGGTACTAACAGGGCAAGTTAAATAGAAGCTTATAAAAAACAAGACTTTCTAAAAATGTCCCATTCTCCGATTCCTTTTATCCTACTTTGACGAATACTTATACGTCACCTGTACAACTTCAGAGTTGATGTATAGAACAAATGATAACAAATGTCGACTCGTTAGCCTCGGCTTCGTTCGGTGGAACTTTTGAGAGTACCTCTTTATTCGAACTTGGAACTCCCGTAGACGTTAATGTTGATACGTTTGCGACACTTTTACATTTTATTTCTTGGAAAATAAATTTGATAGCACAGATAATTATAGTGTATTATTTATTACCAAGCCTGCATAAGGCTGATTCTCAAAAATCACTTTTTTTAAGCTGTTATTTTGCACTATTGATTGGAATCGTTAGCCAAGAAATGCCTCTTAAACAATTGATAAATTTTAAAGATATTTTTTTTATTATTCCTGAAGATTCAGTCAGATCAATGACAGTTGTAAGGGGGAGGCCTATGTTCAGCAGTGGACGTCTTATGGCTGAGATGATGATGATGAATGACAGGTAAAAGATAGTTTGTACCTAGGTTATCGACAGTAGAAGTAGGTTAGCGACAAATAAATATAAATTCAAATGAACTTTTTGTCAGGTTATCGAGAGGTGTCATTAACCTGCGTCCGTTGTCGATTACCTGGTTACTTGTTGTCATTCACCTGGCATGGACGTCATTCACCTGCTCATTATATAATTTTCAACGCCTGTATCTTCTAAAATAACCGCATACATACGAGTAACGTTCATGGAGTTGGATGTAAGAAAAAATGTTCCTCAGTTTAATTACATTTTGTCATGCTTTTTAAAATTCCCTCCTAAACCTAAGAAGATCACGTACTAAAACAATTTAATTTCTGTGAATATAATCTATATTCCCCTAGCTCGTTCCACATCATTCTTTCCCACGTCTTGGCAGCCGCACAATGTAATAAATTACTAAGGTCTAACGAAGAGCTTTTATATCGACGTGATTTTCTCTACGCCCGCATTATATCCCTCTTCCATTTTGAATTTTTGTTACTGCGGCATTACAAGTGAGCACGTGAATGACAATATTGAGTTTGATGGATTCAGAGACATTTAACGACTGACTTTAGAACTTTTGGGCGAGTTGCAACGATTGCATAGTAACTGATTGGATAGATAGCATAGAGTCGGACCAAGAAAAGTCTGCAGCGGATTTGGTAGCCCACGCAGTGCAAGTGTCATTTTAAGCGTCATAATTTCATAGAAGTTTGACGTTTAAAATAACACGTTTACTGGGTGGGCTATCAAATCCGCTGCAGACTTTTCATGGACTGACTCTAGCCGTTATCATCTCAAACGGTTACTTGCTTTACTTACTATCCGCCTTTAATCTGTGTGCAATAATGATTTATTTTGACGACGTCCATGGTGTTACTTCAATGAGAAATTATTTCAATTTACTTATATGACTCTCGGATTTTTGCTTGAATTACCAACTTTGTGCTTTTGAAATTTAAAAAATACAAGAGCCTAACATTATTTTAGCCGATCACGTGCAGTAAGACGGGAACTTTAATCAAATTGTCAAGTATAAAGTAAATCTCGCTTTCAAGATAAGTTAATTACCGCTGTATTTTATATCGGAATCTGTCGCCGCTGGTTTTGGGCGAGAGCCAGGCGGGTTGACTTAACCTAATGACTTAATTAAGATCTGACTTGCCGACACAGTTTCACAAGTGCCTAAATTGCACAAGATTGCAATTTGCTTCTATTCCGGAGTAGAAACCTGCATTCAGCGAGAACCAATCCGAAATTCAAATTCAGTTTTAATTATTAAGTATCTAATCACACGGTAACTACAATCATGCATGTTTCATCACAAATGCAAGTATTGCAAGTGAATGATAAAAAGCGAAGAGAGTCACAATACTGCTGGCCGAACACGCTTACAAGGCAATGTATGTATATAGGTACCTACCAACGAGAATTTAGTATGGAATCGTATTGTCAAAGTAAATTTTGTAGTCATAGTAAATTTACTGCCATCTTTCGACACAGGATTAAAACTTTTAGAATGCCTCATTCACTGATATGTGTGTTAAAATTGTCAAACATCTACACGAGTATAGGACAAAGGTATGGCGCCATCTTTTCGAGCATATTTTTTTCTTGATTTTTGGAGGCACATTTTTCTTACACTTTATTTATCTTATACGGAGTTATATATATATATATATATATATATATATATATATATCTTTGCTTTTACTAAGGTTTAAAAATAATTAACTGAAAATTCTATAATAGCCCTTCATGTTCCCATCTTATGTAATAAATTACTCAAGCGAATATCTAATAGGCCTCGTACGTGAACTATAGGGGGCAGCATAGGAGCCGTCAGATTTTTGGCGCGAATGTGTCGTTTATGCTTCCGATGTCGCTCACAAGATGGCAGAACCTACTATGCACAAGGAAACGTACCGACGAGAACCGGTAGATGGTAGCACTTGCTTTGGCAATGTACATGTGCACATATTATGTTTCCGATTCTGGTCACAGGATGGCAGATCCTCCAACGCGCACGGTCCTTATAGTGAATTTAAAATTATTGTCTGTTGCAGGTGGAAGCAATGAGTACGGAGAAAAGGGTGCGCGTTCGAGTGAAGTTGTACGATGACAAGACTGACATCTACAGCCAAGACATCGACATGTCGACGGGCGAAGGAAGCTTCATTGTACCGACTGTTATGGCTGACGCTCCTTACGTTAATCTGCAGGTAAGATGGGGTTTTTGAAATTAATGAAATTTTTGAAGTGAAAACTTCTTTAGCGGCGCTGAGCACTTTTTGAGGTGGGGAAAAAAATGATAAACTCGATACGCGACGCGTAACGTAACGCTGACGTGGTGTGTCACGGAATTAATTAAGCAATAAAGCTCAATGTTCTAATCTTGTACGGGCTGAAATACGAGGATCTCACAGTTACATTCTAACTTTATATCACTCAAATATAATTCAATAAAGCTACATCTTGATGAAATCGCTAATAAAAGTGAACTCTAGTACTGGTGAATAAAACTCAAAATATCATGACCAAATATATTTAGATGCGAGGTCTGCAAGGTAACTTTACAATTTCTATTCGAATTTTAAACAATTAATTTTCACTTCAATAATAGTTGTCATTGTCAATTGATTGTAATGTCACCTGTCGACAATGTCAGTGTCACGTGTTTCTATAAATAATATCGTCTGGAATGGAAAACTAGTTTATTTTGAATCCCTAAATTATTAATTTCAAAATACCTACGCTATAAATTTGTGAAAGCTGATTCCAGAAATCTGCCTAAGTTATATAATATAACTTAGTTTTATTGGAGTATGTATCCATACAGCATCCAACTCCAACCATAACTTGGCTGAAATCAAGGGAGCAAAAATACAAATGTAAGTTACCTACATCATATATATTTTAACTGATTCGATTTGTAAGAAGATTGGATTCATAAAATCGTTACAAGCGTCCATTGCTAAAGGTAGCTTAGCACCCAGTGGGTACTTTCTACCAGCTTGTTACCATTGTTTGGATATTGTATGTACTACACTACTATATTAGGAACATGCCAATTTTGCTAATTATATCCTATTATTTCAGGTCATCGTGATTCCTATTTAGATACAGCTGTGGGATATGTAATGTACAAATGAGGTTGATTTTGTTAAGGCACTTGGGCCCAGAACAAAGTTGAGCATTTTGTATTGAAACGAACGTCATATTAATTATTAATCGTCGTAATACTTTACGACCGTAAATAATGCCTGGGAACAGAGTAAATAACAAACCATACACTTCTCTTCTGGTTGGTCAACAAGAAGCCATCATTGTCAGATGCTCGTGCAGAACATGATAAACATACATATATGTAAATTCACTATTTTGTTTTGGAAACATATAGGTATGCATATATTTCCATGAATAATAAAAAAGTAGGTAAACAAAAACATGTTTTATTATTCACAACTCTTTATTAACTTTACTTCTTGTCCACCATGATATCACAGCTTGAACTGCAACATGTACCTGGAAATAGAAATTATATTTTTTTAAAGCAGTTTCAGGCTGAATTTTGAGTATGGCTATGTATTCTTGTATCTATATTCTTCCTTTCTAGTAGGCACCATCTCTGTTTAACGGTTTGCCTTTAGATACTCTGGCTACATTACCACAGAAAATAAATAGGTACCACGACCCTACCAATAAAGTGAGCTTTTAAATAATTGTAGTAAAATAATATTAATTTTATACTGACATCGACGTGATCCTCACAGCAATACTGTGTGTCACACTTGAAGTAGGTAGGTATTCCAAGTTTAATTCACGGCATCATCTTTCACGTCGTAGGTCTTCGTGGATTCGAACTATTATTTTTGTGAATCATTCCCACACGTATATTATTAAGCAATGACATCAACTGTTTAGGTATTAATTATAAATCAAATCGTAACAAACAAGCGCAGCGGTTTAACTGAAAAATTTAATTATGACAATCGATAGCAATGATATCTTTGACAATTACGTGAGTGACGGATTTATTTACTATGGTTCGATAACTTTTATTATGCGATGACTTTACATTCAGCCCAGGAGAAGGTCAAACTATAAGGTCATAAGGATATTTGTTGAAATATCTTCAATCCTCAATTATTATATCGCAGCAAATGTCGGAAATTGTTTAAAAACCTTATATCTCGAAATGGTTTTCGAAATAGAACATTTAAAAAAATGAACAATCCTAATTATACATAGTGCTGCAGACATTTTGGACTAGTCATTGAGTTTTCACTTGTCGGCACTCCCGGAGTGCAACCCGTTGTTTTTTTATTTCAGGCAACTAGTGGTCCATACATAATAGGGTGGAGCGAAATCCAAAATTCTTGAATATAGCAATGGAACCCCTCTAAAAGGATGTTTATTTTTTTTATATTTAAGGGAAAAATAATTAAAAAAATATTGGTACACGAGCCCCGATGCAAATTATTTCGTCTAGTTCCAGGCAACAATTTTGTTTATTTTAATAAATTTTACACATGAACATAAAATGACCCAGTAATGGGAACCATAATAGCAATGTTTAATGTAGTTTATTTTGATTGTATAATAAAATTGCATGAAACTTTTATTGCTGAAAAAAAGGACTTTTCAAAAACGTTGTCCAAATCATATGGTCCTCTCCTACAGCACTGCTGCATGCAAGGGCTCGAAACAATATTGGCAGTACATTGGCAGAGCCCCATTGCTTTCCCTAGTAATAGCCCTTTTCACATATGTTGTAATCCTACCTGTCAATAAAAAAATAAAAAAACATTATTTTTTTTCTTTCAGTTCAAACGGTATTTCTTGTATTTGGATTTAGTTATTGCAGAGTATTACCATATAAAATTAAATTACATTAGTACAAGCATTAAATATTAGTAATTTTTATACAAAAACATTATTTTTGAACAAACGCGAGAACCTCAAAAAATGGTCTCACTAGACGAAAACATGTGCATCGGGGCTCGTATACTTTTAGCCCTCTACTCTTCGATTATATATAGCAATATATGTATATTTTTAATAAATTTAATTTATGCTTATTTTTTTTATAACAAGTTTTATTCATTAAATAACATCTTTTTCTTCCAGATATACTCGATTCCTACACTTATTTTTGTTTATAACGTATATTTTTATGACACGGTAAAACCACGTAAATAGGGGTTTTATGGAAAATGCCCTTTAACCCGGATATTGTGCGCAAATTGGAGTTTACAACCCATAACAGAATCGTGAAAACTATTCTGAACATGATAAGATAGTAAAAATAATACTAGTATAAATATATATATGTCTAACATACGTGTGAACATGACCCAAAAAGGGCGTAAGCGACGCCGAAAGGAAAAATTTGAAGCTTATTTAAACATATAAGTAACCATTTTTTTGTAGTTAAATGATACTTTTCGTAATCAATAACATCGTTACTTTGACACAAGAATGTCTAAAAAAAATAACTCATAATTTTTTTACACTGTAGCATTTTCCTTGTTTTGCATGAAATTGTTGTTTGATATGAAATTTTGAAATTATATTATTTCATAAATATTGAAAAATGCACTAAAATTTTGGTAATAACTTATTATACGCTTATTAAGTATTATATAAGTTGAATAAAATGTACACATATTAGTGAAATAGTATATTTTAATAATTGATGAAAATTTACCTTTATTAATTTCTTTAGCGGCTGGGTAGAGGGGTAAAATTAGTGTTGATTTTGAAACTTGATATAATCACTATAATCTACATGACAAACTGCAACTTTTGGTACCGGTTCCACATTGATAATCAAATTTTTATTTTTTTCCATACAACGACGCTCCACCCTAATACATAAATACTTTAAAACTAGCATACATATTATAAAAATATATTTTAGAACTAAACACCACGAATTACATTATACCCCGCAGTGTCTGAAGGCCGGCCGCGGAACCGCCGAAACTTGACACCCTTTACACGGCGTTGGCTTGTTCTTGTAAATGTGTATTATGTATTTTAAAGTATAATTTTGATTGGCTTGTAATATGAATCCAATAAATAATATTTATTGTTATATTAACTAATAATAATAATATATCAAATTTTTTATACATTTTATGGTAAATAATAATCTCTTTAAAAGGGTAGCCAATTTTTTGCTTCTATGTATATTTTGACACTCGATATTTCAAGTATATATATTTTTTAAGGCTGATAAGATTTTTTACCACTTAAGTGGCCTATAAAAAAATAAATAACGCATTTAAACGACTGACACTCATATACATTTAATTTAATTAAACAATAACGAAATAAAAAGTTTTGGGCTGTCCTCGTAATGGCATTTAAAGAACTCAACGAAACGCCAAATTAAATTTTCGCACAATTCCACAGAGACCGAGCAACTTGTAATGTTCCCAATGATTTTATACAAAAGCCCGTAATTGTGTTTAAAAATTTGTACGTAATTATTATGCATTCCGTAAAATCAGGTAACTTTAGTCCACAACTTATAACTATGGTCCAAATTCAAGTTCCAGTAAAAATAGCTATACTTAAGTATTTTTCAAATTATTTTGAGTATACGAGTAGGTATAATATAGAAAGAGCATTAGGCCCACTTGCACCATTCCACTAACCCGGGGTTAACCGGTTAAACTTGGAGTTACCATGGTTACCAGTACAATTTGACACTGGGTTGACGGTTAAACCGCTTAACCCCGGGTTAATGGGATGGTGCAAGTGGGCCTTAGTGTATCTAAGCTCCAAAATAAATGTAACGAGTACAAATCATACAGGCTCGTTAAGAATTAACGTTAAAAACTGGACCATAATTCTGTGGCCCTAGTGAACAAGGGTACAAGTCTCAGGCAGCGCAGTTGTAAAAGGGCGTAAGTTCCACGTAACACTTATGCCCTTTTACACCTAAGCTGCGCGTGACTTGTACCCTTTTTCACTAGGGCCACAGAATTGTACTTAAGGACTATAGTTACCTGATTTTACGGTACAGTATGATTTAAGTATGTTAGTTAAGCGTTCTCTCACATCAAATCTCTGGGTAGTATGAAAGTGCGACAGAGACAAAAAAAGTTGCGGAGATTAATGTTGCTCGTGCGCGCCTAGCCTTAGAGTTCACAGTTACGCATGTTCATCAACGGAATTTCATTCGACGTTATGTTATTTATATTAAATAATTTTACATTGAAATTGTGGTGTAGTAGAAATGAGATAATATTCGGCAAGCTATTTTTACTCTTAGGTATTTACGGAAGTTATTTTTATTAAATAATTTACTTTGAACAAACTAAACTGAAATGGTGGTGTAGTGGGGATAATATTCGGTGAGCTATTTTCTGAACCTGTTATCAAAAGTTCATCTGTTATTATCTTTTCTATACAAGTATACATACATCTTTCAAATCGGAACTTTTGGGTTCCAATCGTGGTATATTCTAATGAGTCTCTAAATTTATGTTCGTAATGAAGTCTCCAAGTCTCCACGAGAGTCATTTACCCAACTACTTAGTGACATATTACACCCAAGGCATTCATGGCTCACTCCGCCTTTTACATTGGACCATTACAAGCACATGCGCCACATACATACTTCATAGTAAACTCGAGGATAGGCCAAAGGCATGATGCCATATTTTTGAGCGATGGTGCCATACCTTTGGCCTACTGTCGAGTAGATAGCGATACTTTTTGACATTTAACAAATTTAACACATATCAGTGAAAAAATAAGGATAAAAGTCAGATGGCGTTCTAAAAGTGGTAATCATTTGTGTCGAAAGCCTACATTAACTATACTAAATGTTCTGACTACATAATTTACTTTGACAATATTACTCTATTTCAAATTCTCTTTGCTGTTACTGCGTTTCTGCTGCTGCAGAAAATGTCAAAGTTAATGCCGATGTCGTGCATATGATATTCCTGCAGAAATGCAGTAAGCAACAACGATGCAGCAATCGAATTTAAACTGTCGTAGAGACAGTTAACATAAAGCAAATTTTAGTGTTTTACCAATACGCGGCGCGCGGCCATCATTAACGCTACTCACACACTGTTAAGGGGCCCACAGATTGCCAGTTCGCCGGACGATATCAGCCTGTCAGTTGTTCAGAGCTGTCAAATTTTGCGTTCATTTAGAGCCTGAAAATGGAGACCTAAGTTCTCAGAAACAAGTCGCGCGAGTGACACGTGAGTTTTTAACCGAACTGCAGTCTTAAACCGAATATTACCTTTATTTGCTTTATTAATGTCACGTTTCTATTAGTCCCAAGGTTGGTCAAGGTTTCAATTTGCATAATCGATAGGTACGTATTATGAAGCCCTGTACATGTTTGAATGTTTCTGAAAGAGTAGTTTTGTTAACCTGAGTACTATTTCGTTTTTATGGCCAAGTTCCAAGTTTAGCTTTCAACTTGGCACATTCCTTCACGTAACAATATCCTGTACGGCAGCCAAAATAGGAACTAGAAAATGAATGTTATTTTATGTTTTACCCGGCCGTTGCTTTTCGAGCATAGGCAATATTACTTCAATTTTCTTATATAATCCTATCTTACGAGTGGGTAGTCACTAAAAGGAATTCTCTGGTCATATTTGTAGGACAGGGTGAGTTTTACGAGGTGATTTCATTTTCGACGTTTTTTGTACATGATTTCTAACAGTCAAAATTACAGTAGTGGCTATCCTTTTACAATTTACTTTGTCAGTTATTTGGACCTATTGTTTCTCAATTCATATTTCATAATATCTTATCCAGAAAATATCATGAACAAACAACAAAGGCTTTCTGGTTAAATATCAAATGGATTCAGTGCACGAGCAAAATGCTTTTATGGTAAGATTTAGACAAAGCCGCCATAAATGTGAACATAAAGTGCGCGAAAATGAATGAATGGCATGCTAATCTCGAGCCAGTGTCGTGTTCACATTACACGGCCCATTACTGTTTGTTCTGATTTGTCTAAAGCAATTGGCAAATATATCGTAATATGAATGCCGATTTATGTACACGCACACGCTGTATATGTATAATTAACGCAAAGCTCCTGAGATACCTAGAAGAACACGATCTGATCAGCGACCGCCAATATGGTTTTCGCCACGGTCGCTCGACTGGTGATCTTCTAGTGCATCTCACACACCGCTGGGCTTCGGCTATTGAGAGTCAAGGTGAGGCATTGGCAGTTAGCCTAGATATAGCGAAGGCGTTCGATCGGGTCTGGCATCGGGGTCTCCTGTCGAAGTTACCATCTTATGGATTCCCGGAGGGACTATGCAAATGGATCGCTAGCTTTTTGTCCGGCAGACGCATACGAGCCGTAGTAGACGGAAGCTGCTCCGATAGCATGGACATTAACGCTGGCGTTCCGCAAGGTTCTGTGCTATCCCCTACGCTGTTTTTGCTGCACATCAATGACATGATATGTTGTCTATCGATGACATTCATTGCTATGCTGACGACAGTACTGGGGATGCCTATTACACAGGCCGTGCTAATATCCCTCGTTCTGTGGTGCTGGAGAGTCGTGAAAAGCTTGTGTCAGACATTGAGAGCACTCTATCCAGAGTTTCGGTGTGGGGTCGGGACAATTTAGTGCGATTCAACCCCACCAAGACACAAGTTTGCGCGTTCACCGCTAAGAAAACCCCATTTACTGTGGTCCCACAGTTCCAAGGCACAGCCCTTACCATGTCAGGGAGTATTAGAATCCTCGGTGTTGACATCTCCAGTGACGTCCAATTCCGCAGCCACCAGGAAGGTAAGGCTGCACTGGCATCCAAAAAACTCGGTGTATTCAATAAAGCGAGGCGATACTTTACTCCGGGGCAAAGACTGCTGCTTTATACATCGCAAGTCAGACCCCATATGGAGTACTGCTGTCACCTTTGGGCAGGAGCACCTGGATGCCAGCTTGGACCCTTCGACTCAGTCCAAAGACGCGCTGTGCGAATCGTCGATGATCCCAAACTCACAAGCGGTATTGAACCTTTAAGTCTAAGGAGAGACTTTGCCTCCTTGTGTGTGTTCTACCGCTTGTACAATGGGCTGTGCTCTGAGGAACTATTTGACATGATGCCAACGGCCACTTTTTATCACCGCACCGCTCGCCGTCGGCAGGGTGTTCATCCTCACACTCTAGAACCTAAATGGTCGCGTACTGTGCGATTTAAGAGGAATTTCCTCCCGCGGACGCTCCGGCTGTGGAATGAGCCCCCTTCCGAGGTTTTCCCGAGGGTCTACAGTATGGGGTTCTTCAAAAAAGGAGTGTACAGGTTATTAAACGGTCGGCAAAGCGCATGTAACACCTCTGGAGTTGCAGGCGTCCATAGGCTACGGTGACTGCTTACCATCAGGCGGGCCGTATGCTAGTTTGCCACCGATGTGGTATAAAAAAAAACCTAACCGATACTTTTGGCAGTTGTTTATTTACAGGCGCCCTCTATTATTTATGATTATATTATAATTTAAACAAACACATACATTAATGCAATGCGTAATAATAATGTACTTAAATGTAGATTCCATCAACTCTCAATAGTCCTTACACCCCGGCGGGTGCTATCTACTATCTACCCCTTACATTTCATTAAAGTGTCAAAAGGGCCTCTAGGTGTTGGTTTCGGCTCCGCGCACGCCCCCTAAAGGTCCGGAACACCCTTGTTCCGTGATGGGAAAGACATACAAAAGATGTAAATGTAGACAATATACCGGGTGTGGCCTGTAACACGAGCAAATAATTAAAACATAGATTGTACTCCTCAAACGGTGACACTTTTGTTCAACAACTTTTAAAAATTATGAAGTATTTAGACTCCCTATTTTTCATACAAAATAAATATTATCTTCAATGAACGCCATCGCCACGCCATATCATTGTGATTGACGTTGCTTGTCACGCCTTAAACATAACAAAATTCGCAATACATTGCGTCTCTGAATAAACTTTAAAGTGTCAGTACGAGGAGTACAGCCTACAGTTTAATTTTTTGCTCATGTTACAGGCCACACCCGGTATACACGCGTATTCGGGTAATTCCCTGTACTTAAAATTGTCGTTCTGAAAATGCAATCTAATTTTAATAGAATTAAGGGTGATTTTCGGATTTGCCCGACATTCTGATGTATTCAAAATTACCTGAATATGCCTTTTATCAAAAGTTCAACACTATTTTATCATTAATTAAATTGGGTAGGTACCTATATGTTTCATCCCTTTCTTACAAATACACTAAGTCAAAATGACAGATAAAGACAATCGATTCAAAGCTAATTCAAGCTTGTAATGCGTTTATGAATAATGCCATAAGTGTTTATCATGCGAGTTGCTAAACCATACATACCGCTATGTATGGTTTGCAAGTCGTATGATAAACTCTTAAGCCGACCGCACTCATTCTTTCCCGTCCTTAAGCGGCTAAACTATGACATCAAGCGAAACCCACAACCCAACAATATGTCTGCAGAGCACAACTAATACGGCTCAGCCGTCCAAACAGGCCGTACGTGCTTCAAACCTAATTTAGTTTAATCGGCTCATTAATTGGCCCTCTAGAAACTTGTGAAACTTCAATACCCTCGGGGTACTCGGAACATAGAATACAAATGGGCAGATTTAGGGCCCGCTTTGGCGCGTAGACTTTGCGTTAATCCGTGGCAAAGATTCGGGCGGCCGGCGATAAGATTTGCCTTTATTAAGTGAAGGGAAATGCGTAAGAACGTTACTAAAACCATTAGACATTTAAAGTTACTTACTTGTAAATAGAGAAAAAAGAAGTAAGAAGTAAACTGAAAACATCTCAACTTGACGGTGACGACACTGTTGGAGTAGATGTATTATCGTATTAGTAAAGTCTCTCTCACACTCACATAATTTTATAATCGTGTCTACGTATCACTTTCAACCTGCTTCATATATAATTATATGTATAAACAATAAGCCACTTTCAGAGCATAAGAAATAAAAAAGGTGAAAGAAATATTGCTACGTCTAAAACGTCTGATATTGCGAGACATCAATAAAATGCCATTAACATTTTCCCTTTTGTTCCTTTAATTTTCATTTCTCCGTCGACTAATTGAATTGAATAATGCAATATTACCAAACCAATTCCAATAATAGAATACTAAATTAGGTCTGTTTTAATATGCGCTATCCTAACATCGTTGCGTTGGGCAATTACATAGGTAGATTCGAAAATGGTTATGACGTCATCATGCAAATTCATCACGCTGGTGAACGGAATTGGCAATCCAGCTAAAGTGCTTTTAGGCCGTGATAACTATCTTATGAATTATTATACGAGCGTAGGTGCACATGTGTCAGACGCCATATTTCCGAGAACATTGGTGAGCAATTGAGCATTTATAGAAGGTGGTTTGTTGTAGTTTTTTAATTAACAAAATCATGAAAGCAATTAAGCAGTTTCCAATTGGTTTAGGCGTAGGTACATTATTCAAACCGGTACGGAGGATGTGAGTTGAAAATCTTTGAGTTTCTCGAAATTTAGGAATAATGGAATATCCTTTGATAGCGGAAATCGGTCTAATATTATTCTGGCCTAGTTTCTGTTCAGGGCTAGAATGTAAGGCCAGATATCTAATGTTTGATGGTGATATCTGATAAAAATGCGCGTTTTCCCAGAGGTAAGACCTGGCTAGATCGATTTATCGCCCCCAAAAACCCCCATATAGCGAATTTTATCGAAATCATTAGAGCCGTTTCCGAGATCCCCGAAATATATGGATAAATAAACAGGAATTGCTCGTTTAAAGGTATTACATAGATAGATATAAGTATTAGGATTATGTGGCAAGCTCAGGCAACATCTGAGTTTGAAGCGGGTTTCAGTACCTAAAAGAAATAAACTGATTCAGGCAAGACGCAACTAGGAAGCGCAAACAGTGAGATATAAGTATAGGAGCCGGGAACACTGGGATAACTAATAAAAAGGCAAATGCGCGTCCGTTCGCATTAGAAGATGTATTTCGAGAGACAAGTTAAAACTACCACCAATTATGACATTAAATATTTTATAAAAAATCTTAACCTACCCGCGAGTTCACTGACCGAGCGATCAGCTGTGATACATGTCTATGGATATACCTTCGGTGCTATACATGTACATATATCACACCCTACCACTTAACTAAGACTACATAGTATACGGTCGTCGGCCATGTACTAATATGGCAAGTAACGATCCCGTGAAAACTTCTCCTCCAGGCCAGGTGAAAAGAACCCTTATGTAAATGCTAATAAGACTGACATGGAAAAGCCGTCTCCACTATAGATCCGACAATTATTACACAATATCATAGTAAATTAATAACAGAACTTCCTTAAATATAGTTATTTCTAAAGTACAATCCAGTATTAATCTTTACATTTTTTTATACTTATTCTAAAATTACAAACAAGTAGTACTTAATATAATATGGGATTACCATATCTTTCTACGGGCACGGGCACACGTTTAGGTATCGGGGCAGGTGGCACAGAAGCGGGCCCCGGTGGCGCACACGGCTCCGAGTTATCATGGTTATCGTCATAGTCCGCCGCTGGGCACGCTGTTATAGCTAAGCGTGAGTTATTGCGTAACTGATCTATATGCCTTTTAATAATTTGACCGTCTTCCCTTTGCACCAAATAATTACGTGAACCTAATTGTTCCGTGATCGTACCGCTAACCCATTTCTCCCCCTTGCTAAAATTCCTAGCCCAAACATTATCACCTACACTATACGATCTCGAGACGCCCCCCGCGTTTTCGCGCTGTCGGAGCTGCGCGGCGCGCGCACACTCGTGCGCCGCGGCGCCGGCGTCAGCGCGCAGCAGGTCCAGTCGTGTGCGCAGACCTCTTCGCTGCAGCAACCTCGCCGGCGACTCGCCCGTACTGCTGTGAATAGAATTCCTATACGCCAGTAAATATGACTGGAGCGCGGCGTCCACGTCTTGCCTATCCCGTAAAGCCTTCAAAATGGTTTTTTTAACTAGCTTTACTGCACCTTCTGCTGCTCCGTTTGAAGATGGATGATACACCGGAGAGTAGGTTTGTTTTATGCCATTAAATTGCATGAACTGAGTCAGTTCTCCACTCGTGAACGGCGGGCCATTGTCCGATACCATCATCTTGGGTAGCCCGAAACGAGCAAACATCTCCCTTAAAACTCTGATGACGTCATCTGCCGTTGTTCTCGTCATTTGTTTTACTTCAATCCATTTGGACGATGAATCCACGACTACTAAATAGGTCATGCCGTTTAGGGGTCCTAGGAAATCCATATGCAACCTACTCCAAACTTCTTCGAGATATGGCCAAGCTTGTGGTGTAGATTTGGCTGGGGCCGGTGCTTCCAGAGCGCATGTGGTGCATTCCATACACGTTTTCTCGATTTCAGCATCAATGCCGGGCCACCAAACATAGCTCCGGGCAAGACTTTTCATTTTGACGACTCCAAAGTGGCCTATATGCAGCTCACGTAGAACGTCATTTCTTAATGTCGTGGGTATCACCATTCTGTAGCCCCACATGACACACCCGGCTTCTGAGTACAGTTCGTGACGTCTTACCCAATACGACTGCAGCTCTGGATCGTCACACTTCGCTGGCCACCCTGACTGTAAATACATAACCACTTTTCTCAGTAGATCATCTGTTTTTAAATTGGCTCTGACTTGATCACTAGTAATTGGTAAGAAATCCTGTACGAATTGTACATATGTCACCTCAGTCCTGTCTGCTGCCTGCTTCCCCACTGGTAGCCTGGACAATGCGTCAGCTCCATTTTTGTCTGTAGGCACGTATTCTATGTCATACTGGTAACCAGACAAAATTACCGCCCATCTTTGTAGTCTGCTCGCGGCCATCGACGGAATACCTCCCTTATCTCCAAATATGGAAACCAACGGCTTATGATCGGTTCTTAGCAAAAACCTTCGACCGTACAGGTACTGATGGAATTTTTTTATTCCAAACACAATTCCCAAGGCTTCTCTTTGAATCTGAGAATAATTTACCTCCGCCGCATTGAGCACTCTGGACGCGTATGCAACAGGCCTTTCCGTACCATCTGGCATCTGGTGCGAAATCACCGCCCCCACGCCGCTCGAACTCGCATCTGTAGTTAGACATAGCGGAAGTTCAGGGTCATAGTGCGCTAACACCGAACTGGAAACCAAACAACGCTTGACGGCATTAAACGCTTCCGAACGTTCCTTGGTCCAACTAAACGAAGCCCCCTTCCTTAATAATTTGTATAATGGTGTTAACGTCATACTTATATTTTTAACAAATTTCCCATAGTACATAATCATTCCTATGAATGAGCGAAGCTCGGTTACATTGGCCGGTATCGCCATGTCCTTTATAACTTTAATCTTTTCCGGACACGTGTGAACCCCTTGTTTACTAATGCGAAACCCTAAATACGTCACCGATTCCGCGAAGAAAGAGCATTTTTCTTTCTTAACTTTCAACCCAAATTTCTCGAGGCGTCCTAGCACTTGATGTAATGTACGCAAATGATCCTCCCTGTCTACTCCCGTTATAATTACGTCATCAAGGAAAACACCTACTCGCGGTAAGTCTGCGAAAAGTTGTTCTAGTTTCCTTTGACATATCCCCGGGCTCGACGATAGCCCATAGATCAGCCTATTATACATATACAGGCCTTTATGCGTGTTGATTACGGTATAAGGTTTAGATGCCTCGTCCAACTCGAATTGTGCATAGGCTTGAGACAAATCAATTTTTGAAAACGTTTCCCCCCCGTGTAATTTGACAAGCAGGTCCTCAACTCTAGGCAAGGGAAAACGGTCAACCTCTAAGCATCTGTTTAGTGTTAATTTATAATCGCCACAAATGCGAATACCTCCATCACGCTTAATTACCGGTACTATCGGCGTGGCCCAGTCTGACGTCTCGACCGGCGTGATAATGCCGTCCCGCTGCAGCTGGTCCAGCGCGCGCTCCACCGGCGCGCGCAGTGCGTACGCCAGCGGCCTCGCTCGCATGTACACCGGCGCGGCGCCCGAGCGCACGCGCAGCGCCACCGTGCCGCCTGTGTACCGCCCGAGCCCGTCCGCGAATACATCCTTATACCTAGAAATCAATGAATCCATAGTCAGTTCCAATTTGGTATCAATTTTGTTACAACTAAACGGCTCCACGCCCATTTTCAACTCGTACAGCCATTGTCTTCCTAACAATGGGTTTTTGCCCCCATCTATAACAAATAAATCTAAAGACATCTCTTTGTTTTATATTTAACTATTGGAGTAATTCTACCGACCGGGCGTAAACTTCCTCCTGCGTAAAAGTTGACTAATAGATTAGGTGTTAAAATAGGTAGATTATTAAATAATTTTTGATAGCATTCAAGACTTATACATGAAATGGCACTACCGGAGTCAACTTCCATTTCTAAACCTATTCCGTTAACGTCCAATGTCATCATAAACGGCTTATAACGACTTAAACTGCCTACAGATAAAGCGTTAAATTGTACCTCGTTCAACAACTCCTCCTCATCCTCCTCGTTTGCGTCCAACGCATGCACTCTAGCTCCAGTTTGTAGTCGGGGACACATCTTCTTTAAATGACCTTGTTGCATGCATACGCGACAAGAATACACGCGGAATTTGCAAGTCGCCGCGTCATGATTGCCGCCACAAACACGACACTGGCCCTGCTCGCGAGCGCGCGGCGCTCCTGCCGATGCCGCTCCCGCCACGGGCGCCTGCTTCGCCTGTGCGCGTCCGCCCCATGCCTGCGGTGCCGCCTTGCTGCGCCCCGCTACCTGGGTTGCCCCGTTAGACCTCCAGGTCCCCGACGAGCCCTGCCTTCGGGCCCCGCTGCCGCTGGCCGATGCATATAGCACTTCCACAACCTCTTTACTAGTGCCGCGCGTCCTACTATCGACTGCCGCTGCGTCTTTCTCTGCTGCCTCCATGGCAACCGCCAGCTTCCAAGCCTTGGCGAATGTCAAAGCATCTTCTACGAACAACCTCTGCCTAATAGTATCGTCCGCTATGCCACACACTAATTGATCCCGTAGATTATTTTCCAGTTCCGTCTTAAAATCACAATATTGAGTCATCTTCTTTAAATCCGCGACATAGACCGCCAACGACTCGCCTTTTTTTTGTATTCGTTGACGAAATTTGTAACGTTCCGCCATTATGCTCCTTTTAGGCTGTAAATGATTAGTCATCAGTTCTTTTAACACTTCAAATTTTTTTGTTGAAGGTTTGTCCGGCGTACACAATGTCACTAATAACTCGTAACTTGCACTGCCCATCACTGTAATTAACGTAGGCACTTTCAATGCATCCGTTACGCTATTCACAATGAAATATTGCTCTAACCTATCCACATACAACGCCCAATCGTCCGCGCTAGGATCAAACGGTTGCAACTTTCCAATCGACATTATAATACTGTCCTTTCACTGCCGCACGCTTAATTGTCCGTATTCGTCGCCAAATGAGATATATAGGAGCCGGGAACACTGGGATAACTAATAAAAAGGCAAATGCGCGTCCGTTCGCATTAGAAGATGTATTTCGAGAGACAAGTTAAAACTACCACCAATTATGACATTAAATATTTTATAAAAATCTTAACCTACCCGCGAGTTCACTGACCGAGCGATCAGCTGTGATACATGTCTATGGATATACCTTCGGTGCTATACATGTACATATATCACAGGTTTGACGTCTGCTATAGCTCTGTGTCTCAAACTCGTGTGAGTACTTTGCAGCTAGGTAATGGCTTTACTCATCTCAAATTAGTCGGGTTATTGTTGACCGAACACGAGCATGTGGCATTTTGGTCCCAATTCAATTAAAGTTCAGTTTTAAGGGATCAGCTGGAATAATTCAATAAATTACAGAAACTTCATGCGTCCAAACGTGTTGAAACGTGTCGCTAATGGGGTGTAATTGGATTACAAGTTATCGAGTGATTTAGTTTCTGGGATTTGGGTCGGAAACAGATACGTATGGACCACCCATTTACCTACGTCAATGACTGCTAACTATCCCTATCCTATTGGATATTAAAAGTTAATTTTTCGTACATAAGTTCCGATAAACTTTTCGGTACGAGCCTGCAAGTCTTATGGATTGGCTCCAGGGCTCTGTATGTTGGGTAAATAGTTCTATTTTGCTGAAAATGACAAGCTATGTTGTTTTTAATAGGCAAAGTCAATGTAGCTCTCTCATTTCAGATTATTATTCAGTATGTTTTATAAAATAATATTATTATTTGCAGGGTCCAGTCAAGCTCGGACGCTCATACATTTTAAAATAATATATCCATCAAGTTAAATTCATTTTTAAAACAGTGTTTTTACAAAACAATTTTATCGGTTAAATTTTGACTGATATTTTCTCTCCAACGGTTAATACGCTTAGATAAATTATGCCAAGATAAAGACAAATAATCCACCACTCCATTAAATCTTAAAAAGGGAATGCTTTTAAGAAATTAGCTCACTAATCTTTGTCTTGACTTAAAAGGGGATTATGTCGAAGAAAAATGCTCGCCCTTTTTATACTGTTCTTTTTTCTACATTGATAAGAAATTTAGAGAAATATCTCTAAGGCACATTAATTATTATTTTTTCATTATAATTGGTTTTTGTTTCTACTTAAGTTTTAATTAGCCATGCTGCACCTTAATAAACATTCACTTATAATTGTGTTTTTTAATTACGGGCTTTTGTTAGTATTATCGTACCGTATTCTAGGAATCTATTTAAATAAATTTATACTGTTTGCTTTTTTAAGTGGACGTGCTACAGAGATTTAATATTAAATGCAAATTTATTTTAGCCGTAAACTTTACTAGAATACTAATATTTTAAACGTTCTAATAAGTATTTATATTTCCATTTCAGTGACAAACTAGACTAAAAACAGCTACAATATAATTACATTTTATTCTTTATTAAATAATAAAGGTGGCTAATTTAGGAATATAAAATCTAACTCGATATGATACCCCGATAAGTGCTGCTTGGTTGTACCCGTTAAAGAGAGCATTTGAATTAAACAATTACTCGTACAATATGTGGTATAACGTAACTAATAGTTACTCCTCTAATGCGAACTGTCTTTGAATTAACCAGAAAGCCCGCATTTGGTTTAACTCGTTGATTTACAACTAAGCGGGGACTAATTCGTTAGTAAAAGACGTAATCCGTCAGAGCTAGGCGGAGTCGGTGCAATCCTCGTAGATAAAGGGGATGAATTGAATTGATGTTGTAACTAGCTAACATCATATGCATTACCGAATAACAATAAAAAAAAAAGATTAATTTAATACTCATTTTACTTATATTTACTTCTGAAAGAACCTGACGAAGGTTTGCGTATTATTTACTAGGTGGGTATTTATTTTAAAAACCTGACAAAAATCGACGCATACTGCACCGGGCACACGCACGTTAAATAGATTTAAAAAATGAATATCCGCTAACGCACCCAAAATATATTTATATGATTATTTATATAATAAAAAGCGCAGGTAAAATTTACGAGTTTTGTAATTTATTAAATCGTTTACTTGTAAATTAAAAAAAATACAAGTAAGTAAATGAATTTAGACTCGGCGAGGCTTATACATAAGTCCCTATCCATAACTTTGCAGCGAAATTAAAACTAAGTGACTAATTCGCTGCCAAAATATTATCAGATGAGATTAAAATTCGACTACTATCAAAGAGTATTTTGTGTACTTACTCATTGGTGACCAATAGTCATTGGTGACCAGGAAGTAGATTCGAATCTGTTATGGTCTTGAACTGGTTTCGATACGACCTTTCCGATCGTTTTGGGAATTGGCCGAAACTCACGCCCGACTTTCACTTTATTTCGCATACACCAATTAGCAAACTTTAAGGCCGTATCGAAATAAGATCAAAATCAAGTTGTTAAGTCTTAATTTGGCTCCAGCTACACGCAATCCAGGTGCATGTCTATAGTATATACAATTATAATAATCAATGAAAAGTAGGTACGTATGATTGTCGCCCACTAAAAATAATGTAATTTTTGCATTAGGTAAGTACTTACATTCAGTGAGAGCAAAGCTTAAAGCAAAACTAACATAGCCAGTACGCCCAGTACGCTCTAGCTCAGCAAATCCAATCAATGATAGGATTAATGAAATTAGTCTAGGGGCTGAGTGAGCGCCACTGCCTGCGGGTTCTTCTAAACTAACAGCCCGCATTAACCGTGATCTCATGTTACACGATTTAGTGCTGAGCACTGTTAATTCAATTCAACTGTACAACTCGAACACGGGTTCTTCAATTATTTGTATTCATTCATTCTACGTCAAGGGGCGTCACCACAAGTTTTTGTTTTTTATTCGGTATAATAGGGAATATTAGGCAAAGCTCTGCTTAGGTGGCACCTTTGTGGCACATACTGTAAACAAACCACATTGACACATCACACGTCACGTCAATCACATGGCCTACCGCGAAACAAGAAAATCGAAATTTCGTTATCTAATCTCTCTATCACTCTTGCATATTCGAGCGATAAAGAGGCAGATACTTAACTAAATTTCAATTTTCGCGTTTACCGGTAGGCCCTTGTTAACAAACCGCCTTGATGCATCAATGTCATATTTTATTGTCTGTGAAAACTTGTCAAAAAACAGTTTAAGGCACAGTATGAATAAGTTAGTCTATGAATTTACTGAGTCGGTAGTGCTGCACTCTGGCGGCAGAACATTGCAGTAATATCCCCTATTGACAGATAGCTTTTTGGGTTGCCACCTATTAACAATCATAGGGTACAATTATTTATTTAATATATATATATTTATTTCGGATAAAAAGATCCATACATTTTAATAGTTACATTACATATATAAATACCTAATACAATAAATTAAATTAAATAAAACTAATTCTTAAAGTACTTAACTAAATTTATTATGACTATTATGAGAGTTTTAACAGTAGGTACTACGAAATGTAAAATAAAAGCAATTCATTTTATTCCACCTGTATAAATAAACGTGTGAATATCAAAACATCATTTGAGTACGTAGACCTATTTTTAAATGGTAAAAATATCAACAGACAACTTATTTTTAAACTTTTTAATATTAGCTAGTTTAAATATACAGTAACAATCTAAAAATAACAAAAGAGAATTAATAATTACTTAGGCGCCATCGAAACTTGAAATTTTGTTGGGTAAAATTAATATTGAGTGGGTAGAAAAACTTTGGGGCGGGTTCCATATCAATCACCCTTGGGCGTGTATGTGCGTACGGCGTACGGTAGACATCCAGTTTATCCAGCAACAATTTACTCTTTCCTCGTGTCATCAATCTTATCAAATTTCGATTAATTTCAAGCGTATTGAAAACTGTTAAATACAATTGTGTTCTAATGCCCTGATAATGAGCGAACACTGATTACACTTTGTTTTATTAACAGGATGTTATTTATCTGAGATGTGATCAACTGATCATAAGCAACTTCCCATGTTGGATATTTGTATAGGTAGGTATTAATTTTAGAATCAACAAAACCTAAAAGATAAAATATTTTATATTTTATCCGCAATGCAGGTGAAACAGAAATACCCGGTAAATATTATTAATAGAGTCACATTTTATTATTCCATTTCGTTAGTGTTTTACGATTTTTTTTTTATGACTGAAACTTACAGCCAAAACTTACTGACTTGTCAGCATATTTCACGTGTAAGAAAATATTAATTCCATGGTTAAAAATTAATCAGAAACTCGTTTCAGATATGGAAAGTGTTGAAAAGTAAAGTCAATGTGTTGTAAAGTGAACCACTTTTTCAGAGTGTTGGAAAGCTTACCGCAGCCTGTTATAAATTTAATGAAGTTTTCGTTCCAGGTCCCTGCTTCCATGCGGTTTGCGTACAAAGACACCTGCTCTTGACTTACTTAATTTCAGGATGTTAAAGCAATTAATTACCGCTTGAAATAGCTTGTTGTTAGCGCTTTTGCAGCGCTATTGCGGGCGGTCTCTTTCGGTAGCCGCATGCGGGGTCTAGACTGCAAGATTGAGATTTATAGGTACGTGGAAATTGCGAGGGTAGCTTTTACGAACGTGGTTAGCTTCGCCCCTTTTACTTTGCTGTGAAATATAAACCCTAATAAAAGTATGTACGCGTTGTTAAGTAATGCACCATGGGAACGATAGTCAAGCTCTGGATACAACTTTATTTGACAATTAACAAAAAAAACACGATAAGTACAAGAACTTATTTTCTAACTATTTGACTCAATAAAATACTTGATATAGATTTATTGCGGTCGTTTGTTCAATTATACGGGTACGGGTACATCTTGGGTACGTTCGTAACCAGGAAATTAAAATAATTGAATAAATACGTTGTGATACCTTCTGCACGTGGAAAATTGATGCCAGAAATACCAAGAAACATAATTGTGACTTTTATTCCGTAAAAACATGGCAGTTTCTAGGGCCATCACCTTTTTTTTATCCTGCGACATTTCTAAATACATACCTATACAAAATATTTTAAATAAAAGTTTTGTAATGGATACAAAATATCTTTCTAACCAACAATCTACTTGACGACTGCTCTGTCTGAATGTACCTAACTTGGAAACTTTTATATGAGAGGTCGCAATAAAACACAGTTATTGTAGTTTTATGAGAGGAATCTGCGTTTTATACCATCCGCTATGGCGGATGCTGCCATGCCAGACTACTTTAACAGCTTTTTTATTCATGCTCAACATAGCAAAGAGACTAGCAAAGAAGGATTTGAAATAATTTCTCGTTATTATTACGTAATAATTATTTACTTACCTTATGAAATTGAGTCGGCTATTATGTTGGGAGACTTTAATGCACATCCAGGTGAACTTTTCTATAGAGAACTGGTTAGTTTTTGTGACGAACGGGAATGGCGCTGTGCGGATGTCCTTAAACTGGGTGTGACGTCGGCCGCGCATACATATATTAGTGATAGTCATAGTAACTGCAAGCGTTGGTTAGATCATTGTTTGGTCACAGAAGCTGCGTGGAAGTCAATTTCGTTTGTTAACATACGTTATGATGTGTACTGGTCAGATCACTTACCTTTAGTTGTAAAATTTAACCTCGGTAGTATTTCTGTTAAATATGTCTGTAATAGTACTAAAGCTTCTTTTAACAAAGTAAAATGGGGTGACAGGAGCGCTGATCAAATTATAAAATATAATGAATTATGTACAAGTAGACTAAGAAATATTGACTTCCCTATAGAATTAAGACATTGTGCTGATAATATATGTAATTGTATAGAACATAGAACAATTATTGACAATTTATATATTACAATAATTAATATTCTACGAGAGTCTGCCGCTTGTTGTCATGAAATAAATAATGATAATGATTATGCTAAAAAACGACGTATAATTGGATGGAACCGACATGTTAGGGAATTACACCAGGAGGCTAGGTTGTGTTTTCGATTGTGGCTCTCACAGGGTAAACCGTCTAGCGGCGAGGCCTATTCTAGGATGTGTGATTCCAGGAGGCGCTTCAAGTCCAAGCTGAAATGGTGTCAAGATAACGAGGAACAAATAAAAATGGATATGTTAGCAGCTCGCCATAAAGCAAAGGACTTCAAGCGCTTCTGGAAGCACACTAAGAACCTAGAGGGACCCCCGCGGGTACCTGCGAGCGTGGACGGCGTGTGTGAACCGGAGCAGATTGCTAAACTGTTTGCTAAACAGTTTAAAGTTGAGTCGCCTCTAGGACCTTCCCGGCAGATGTTTGATGAGGAGGTGCGACTTGATGGTGAAATTGTACGTTTTACAGTGAAGAATGTGCATGAGCTAATCAAACATATGCGTGGTAAGTCACCGGGTCATGACGACCTCAGCATCGAACATCTGCAGCATGCGGGGGTCCACTTACCTAGGGTGCTTGCTTTGTTTTTTAATGTATGTATAGGGCACGGGTACCTTCCAAGAGATCTCCTAAAGACAGTGGTGGTGCCTATTGCTAAAAGTAAAACGGCGGATGCCTCCGACAGGAACAATTATAGACCAATATCCCTGGCAACTGTCATCTCAAAGGTGCTGGACGGTTTGCTTGATCGATGTATAAGTAAACATATTGCGCTAAATGAAGCTCAGTTTGGTTTTAGACCTGGGCTCTCAACTGAAACAGCAATACTTCGACTAAAGCATACCGTTCAGTATTATGTGACTAGAAACACTCCCATTTACGCCTGTTTTTTGGACCTGTCGAAGGCATTCGACCTCGTGTCGTATGATGTACTGTGGGCAAAGATGAATAGTAGAACCAGCATACCTAAAGAAATTATAAAATTGTTTCGCTTTTGGTACACAAATCAAACGAATATGGTTAGGTGGGCTGGTTCTCTTTCTGAGGAGTATGGGCTGGAATGCGGGGTGAGGCAGGGGGGGCTGTCCTCTCCTCGACTTTTCAACCTGTATGTAAACGACCTTCTCGAGGAGCTCAGCAGTGCCGGCGTGGGCTGTTCTATAGATGGAAAGTTCGTTAATAATATCAGTTACGCCGATGATATGGTGCTGCTGTGTCCCTCGGTAAGGGCTCTTCAGATGTTAGTGGATATCTGTGAGGGGTACGCGGCGGCCCATGGACTAAGGTACAATGTTAAGAAAAGTGAACTTCTCGTTTTCAAGGCTGGAACTAGAAAACTGAGAGCAGTGCCACCAGTAAAACTGCTTGGAGTCCCCTTGAAAAAGGTCACCGAGTTCATGTACCTTGGTCACTGGGTTACCGAGAGCCTCTCCGATGACGCGGACATCGAACGTGAACGAAGGGCTATGGCGATGAGAGCTAATATGTTGGTTCGTAGGTTTGCTCGGTGCTCACGTGACGTAAAAATCACATTGCTTAAAGCGTATTGCCAGACCCCTGCAGCCTATGGACCAACTACACTCGAAAAACCATCAATAGTCTAAGAGTCCAGTACAATAACGCCCTCAGGATGCTGTTAGGGCTGCCTCGCTGGTGCAGTGCGTCGCGCATGTTTCTAGAGGCTAACACGGATGGCTTTAATACGATACTGCGGAAACGTGTTGCCTCCCTGATGCGCAGAGTGCGAGAGAGTACCAATAGCCTCCTGAGTGCTGTTATTGAAAAGTGTGAGTGCCCTGTTATGAGGCATTGGAACTATTTGCATACAGGCGACAGACCTCTCATTTTTAATGTAAAATAATTAGGAATTTAATTGTTTAATTTTGATTTTAATTTTAATTTTGATATATTATTATTACATGTTAATTAGTTTTGTGTCGTGGATATTATAATAATTATTAATTATTTTAATGTATGTTTAGTATGTAGGCACTAACTCTTAAATGTAAGTACTTGTAATACTAACAATTTTATGGACCTATGCAGTCTGAAATAAATATATTGAATTGAATTGAATTGAATAAGTATTATTACTACTTACTACACTTTATAATACATACATACATACTTACAATAGTTATAATACCAAGTATAATATCAAGAACATTGCTTTATATTTTCTTGTGGTTAGTTATTTTAATCAGGTACATAATATTAGGAGTAAAAAATATAACAATTATTATGGGGTCTTATTTGTTTTACCAAATGATCAATTTCCAACCGGGAAACCGAACTAAAAGTGAGCAAAGATATTTTCTGCTTGTATATTTCTATTAACAATAAAACGTTTTCTTTTTTTTTCTTCATGTGCCGATAATATTGCTTTTTATCATACCTATACCTACATATGTTTACGCATGTGAAAAATCTGATCAAAGTTAAATAAAACTAACTGCAAGCGTCAATTTGTAATCTATCGAAATCCAAATAAATTCATCGTTTACTAATCGAAATGGAGAGGAATCCATTTGCAATTTTCTGTAGCTCCATCTCTGTCATTCTATTAGTTGAGCTTCGAGTGCAAACAGCTTTGAGTCGATCACATTTTAAATTTAATTTTGGTTCTACTGCGCATCACGTTAACACTTCATTCGTAAGAAATTATTATTGGAGAAACCAGTTTCTAATACGTAGTTATAAGCCAACTTAAAAAGTCAATCTTCGTAATGAATAATAAAGTCTGTGTTTGTGGGGTTACGTCTACTCTATGTCAGGCTCAGGGTGCGTAGCCAACATGCAAATCGTTTACGCTCCGTAGAAAACGAAACGCAACTATCACTGTCGCACTAATATGGAAGAGTGATAGAGAGACGCAAAGCGTTTCGTTGTCGTAGTGCAAGCAATTGTCACCTTGGCTAGGCAAACAAGTCCTATTGTGTAACTTTGTGTGATACCCGGACATCTTGGTTATTCAGGCGTCACTAAATATCTGTTGGCAACATGGAATTTAAGTGAAAAAATGCGTAAATTCCTAAAAAAGATAAAATAAAATGATGTTGGTTTGGTAATATATTAACACCGCTAGTAAAAATACCAACAAAGAGTTCGCATTTCTTGTTTTCGTGAATACCTAAATGTGTGTTATTGTTTATTCCTTAAAGTAACGAGATGGCCACGGCAAAAAAAAATGTTTTTCCAGATGCCTTGTTGAGTAATAAAATAACAAACAGACACACCAGAAGACTTTTCTCAAACTTTTTTTATGCAAATATTGAGGATAATAAATAAGAAATCCGCGTAAAAAGTTTTCCCCGCCGAGACTGAACATGAATACTTTAAGGAAATTCGAGAATTTGGATCAATCTCATTAGACCTGACGACACTTTGCAAAGTTGGCAACTTCTTGTTGATGTATTCTAAAGTCTTCGCGTAAGTGTCGGGTTTTTACAAAATTAAAAACATTGTAGATTGATTAATAGTTTGATGTATATTGGGGCGCAATTTTACGTAATTCCCTTTGTCACTAGTAGCATTAGCAATAGGGGGTATTACTGCAATGTTCTGCCGCCAGAGTACAGCACTAGCGCCTCTAGTAAACCATAGAGTAACTTATACATACTGTGCCTTAAACTTATTTTAAACGTCAACTTCTATGAAATTTTGACGTACAAAAAATAACACTTGCACTGCATGGGCTATCAAAATTGCTGCAGACTTTTCTTGGTCTAACTCTATCACTTGAGTGTTCATGGCCGGTATAATATCACATACTGACCTTCAACGAAGTTTTGATTAACTAGTCATGGAAAAATTAAGTTTAAGTAGTTATTTCTAAAATGTATCGAAAAACAACATGAAAGTATAAAATAAATAAGTAATAAATAATAAATACCTGAAAATTACTATAAATAAATATATTCCAGTTGGTGATTTAGTTTTTCTAAATACGGAGTTTCCCCAGTGCGCTCAGTCACCAAACAAATTTCCTTTGAAGTAGATTTCCAGTAAATTTAGCACGAACTTGTTCAATATCTATTTATGATGCGGCCCAAGTTAACATACTTACATATTTATGATATATACCTATACAAAAAAACTGTTTTTTTTAACGGTTAAGTACTTATACATTTTTATTGAACAAGCAAGAATAAATAAGTGCTGACTTTTAGCGGTAAGCACATGACACTTAGCAAAGTCTAAGTGCAAAGAGAACTATTAGCTCCAAACAAAAAAATACTACAAGGGTTTTTATGAATTATGTACAAAATATTGGTGAGACGCTTATCACTAGTACCACGCATTTTTTTAAGGTTGATATTAATATTCACACTGCAAAAAGAGGCCTTTTTCTCTTTAATAATCGCAGTCAGTCTGATGGAAAAAATTTAAAGGAATATGTCCTTTTTGGCACATAAAATTCACATGCTTATTGGAAATATTGAATCATATATATTATTACACAACAGCCTTTTGAAAAATACGCAATGCAATACTTTGTACTTACCTAGTTTCTTAATAATTTTATTAACAATTAATACCATAAAAATACTTAATACGTATATGTTATAAATGTTGTATTTACTTATTAGACCAGCGGTGGAACAAAAATGGGTTTTGATAACATTAAAGTTTTTTCTTTTTTGATATGTTATTGCATGCATGTTAAATAACATTTATGTAAAATATTAGAAAATTATAGGTGGAGCGTTCGGCCATATTTAAATATTTCAATTTTGCTAAATAACTATGTAAATATAAAATTAAAGTTACAAAAAACTGTAACATGTTCAATAACACTTTAATTTATTCACAATATTCGGTTTTTAGAAATCTGGAACAGCTGCTTTCTGGTGAACGTAAAAACACGAATTACTTTGTCAATAAAGAATTAAAGTAGCTGATATTGTAAAACTACGATATTATCTATCAACTTAGTATACTTGTAAAAAATTAGAAATGTAGACAATGTGCTTGACTAGATATTGATTTCTGGTTAAGCAGTATAGCCAATATTGAATTAAAGTTTGTAGAGTTAATATTACACGGTCATAATAAAGATCTTAGTTCCCACACAAAATATTAGAAATATAAAATCACGGCGACACTAAATACTGATACGTAAGTATGCATTCCGCGCTTATATTGAGTTACATTTCAAACGCGCGGCGTTTTCGCGCGCCGCGCTGTGCGCCGTGGCAGGAGGCAGCGATCGACGGTGGCGGGCTAGCGATTAGCGCGGTGCCCGTAAAAAATACGCAAAACGTTTATAAAATTATTATAAATGGTAAATAGTTATATTGTTAATAGTAGGTACACTAATGGAAACTTACCTACACTTATTTATTTCTATATGTACTAGGGATTGCCCGCGGTTTGGTTTACGTAGAATTCGTTATCGTGTTAAGTATAGAAATAATAGATACATTTGAAAATTATTTTAGGTGCATTGTCATACAGATAACCACCCTTGTTAAAGTATTCTTCAAATTCAATAGACAGGTGTCATTTCAATATAATTTTGCGTAATTTGGTGCTTTTAGGTTATAAATGACTAGCGACATATATTTTTTGTTTAAGAGCGATATCCGATATATATATCTCCGATAATATTTACTTTATCATTTAAATCAATTTCAAACTAACGTTATTCAATATTTATCATTTTAAAGTCAATTTTACCAACCAACTGAGCTTTACGAGTATACCTACGGAAACAACTCAAAATTTGCATCAAATTAAATGCCACTCTTCTTATCCGTTTCGAACAATCAAGAGGGCCTTTACGAGCTGATGTAGTGAAAATTTTATTTAACCCGCGTCCCTTGAAACCTTCACTACTCTCGAGGTTCAACTTTACGAACCACTCGCTACGCTTGTGGTTCAATTTTAGAATGTTTCGCTTGTTTGGGTATCAATATTAGCATGATTAATCAACAAATTTTCCCCTTGTAAAACAAATAAATAAGGTAGGTGAGGTGCAGGCATATGAGGCCCGGCGGGTAACAAGGCCCAGCATTCAAAAATAGCAGTTGCTCCCTATTATTCTGAATTTGTACTTGTTGCTAAGAAGATCCACTGTCAGTGCAGGTAAAAAGGTCCAGTCCCGGGCCTTATTGAACGTATGAGATGAAATAATAGATTAAAATATTTTTAGATAATTTTGAATATTTTTAATCTCTCATTAATAAGGCCGATTTGAAGAAACTTCTATGAAATTATGACTTATAAATAACACCTTCACTGCGTGGGCTGTCCAAATCGCTGTAGACTTTTCTTGGTCTAACTCTAATAATTTTTCACTTGCTTTATTGACCTAAAGACGTTTTAAAGAATCAAAAAGTCTAATAACATTTAGACACTTATACTTTTTAAAGGCAGTAACTACTTACTTATATAGGTAACTTTTTTATTAATACATAGGTAGTTATTTACGATAGAAGTGCGAAAAATTGAAATTTTGCAACGAATGACGAATTTTAAAACACGGCCAAAGGGAGTGTTTTAATGTGCTTATTATAGCACCGGTGTCGTAATGTAGCACCAGGGCCCTATTTCACCAACGTGACATTGTTGCTGACGTCACAGGCATCCATGGGCTACGGTTATAGCTTACCATCGGACGGGCCTTATTCCTGTTTGTCACTATCATTGTATTATTAAAAAAAAAACTTTATTAAATCGGCAAAAAACAGGTATCTTTCTTGTTTATGATGATAATGATGACAATTGACACAAGATTTCAAAGAACTTTCGGTAATTCATGACAGTAAATGAGTTCTGTGTCGGAATTTCGTGACAACTGTCGTATTTCTTGTGACAATTGTCCAAGTCCCAGCCCCCCCTTTGCTACAGTCCAACCCGAAAGGCACCTTAGGTCGGCGCTTACGTCATTATTACCGGCGCCCTATTAACTAATGAAATGAAAATGAAATGAAAAATATTTATTTCGAGCAACTATGGACTCATACAGATTTGTTAGTAGACTTACGTTCCTAATGTTAGTACCTAATTAACTATTACAATATATATACACTGCTGGAAACATGCATTTCGCAGCAGTGTCTCATATACGGGCAGTCAAGTCTGTCCGCTATCACACACAGGATAGGGTTGGGGCTGGCCCGCACCCGGCGCACCAGGGATGTGCATCGTGCAAACTAATGCGGTGCTACGCGACGTAAGCGCCGACCGCCATATTCAACGTGGTTTGTCACATAGTACCCTGTAAAGGTATGATTCCAGGGATAAAAAATATGTTATAACGTTATCCAGCGTATAATGGAATTCATAAAAGTTTTTCTTTATAATTACTACAAGTAAATTTGTTCATATTTGCATATTATTAAAAAGGTAAATGAAAAGTAATTGAGCAATTTGATTACTAATTAATGTAATCACAATTGCAAATTACACAGAAAAATTAATTACATGTAATTAAATTTTATGTAATTAAATTACAAACATTTTAATTACGCCCAACACTGGTTGGTGGCAAACAACCACACCGCTCGTCTGATGGTAAGCGGTTACCGTAGCCTATAAAGGCCTGTGTCGTCAGTAACAGTGATGTCGACAAATGTCGCACCTGTCACGTTGGTGAAATAGGGCCCAGATGTACAGTAAAAATCATGTTAAAAGATAATACTAACTGTTACGAAGAAATATTTATACTGTAAAAAATTATCCCACCAAAAACATTTTCATGTAAAATGTTGCTAAGACGAAACCATAAGCCTAAGACTCGCACTGTTAAAAAGTTATCAGATCTCTTGTCGAGCCAAGCTTCAAACTCTACAAGCCCCTTCACTAACTCTACACCTTAGTCAAAATATGTGGCTTGGCTGTTTTGCTACCGCCACATGGGCATAAGGTGAAAAACTTATTATAATCATTATTTTTAGGGTTCCGTACCTCAAAAGGAATAAAACTGAACCCTTATAGGATCACTCGTGTGTCTGGCTGTCCGTCTGTCACAGCCTATTTGCTCCGAAACTACTGGACTAATAAGTTGAAACTTGTCTATAACCCAAATACATACATGTAAAGTAAATATGTAATATAAATTTAAATAAAGGGGTCACTTTTGAGATGAATGATAAATAGAAAAAAAAAAACTATATCTTTGTTATATATCAAATGAAGGGGCTCATTTTAGAATTAGAATCTCAAATATATTTTTTTCATAATTTTAAAATAAATAGTTTAGAAGTTATTTAAGAAAACAGGCAAAAAATTAACATTACCCTTATCTCCGAAACTACTGGGTCTTTTTATTATGAAAAAATACACATATTAGCTCTTTACCTATAGATGACAGGAAAACCTATTAGAAATGTGGAGCTAAGCGTGAGCAGGCCTATGGAACTCTCTGCGCGAGCTCGGATTAATACCTACGAATCTGCTCCCGTTCACGGTAGAAAAGCAAGCCAGTTGGTTGCCACACGCGCTCACGTACGCACGTCACCGCGCGCCGCACTGTCAATTTTTACGATACTTACACGGACGGCGGGATTCGGGAAATGAATTAGAGATGCACTAGATAAGAAATAGTAAAGATATGTGACGTTCCACGGCAAAAGGTACCATTGCCCCGACTGAATATTGGAGTGGCGATAATAATAAGCGTAAGCGCCAGCCGCCATAAGGTACCTTTTGCCGTGGAACGTCACATATCTTTACTATTTCATATCTAGTGAAGTCTAACGGCGCGATATCTTAAAGTTCGAATCGCGCGGGTAGTAGGTACCTACCTACTATTGAATTTCTTTAATTAAACATGTAATGTTTAATATGTGTGACAAATGTATAGATTTAGATATCTATCTATTTGAAATAGGTAGTAAATTTTTAATTTATTTTGGTAAATGTTTATTTTAACGACAGTAAGTTTACACCGGAAAGTGCCTACTAATTTTTGCTCTGGTTAACTTATAATTAATTACCTTTATTCATGGGGTTTCTATTATTTTTCTTTACTATGTAACATTAATCTCTATCTGGTTTTAAATTACACGAAGTTTTAAAACTAATTCTTGCTGGGATTATTGCGCGGTTTATAAAACGGCGTAAACATTGCGGTTACTGCAGGGACATATGACCTTTTAAAATGACTATTTCGCAAACACTAAAGCATAATCGGAATATTAGGTATAATTTAAGATTTAGCTTTCCTTTTATTTCACTCCTCTGTTTAAGTGGGTATTTATTTATCATTTCTAAGCGTCAGCAACCCTAGCGTTGTGCCGGTGCGCGCGGTGCGGGGAGCGGCGCGTTGAAGGTCACTCCATTGTGCTTTTGTGTAGGTATCAAAACGGTAGGTACTTGCGTTTTGTTTGAGAGATAAGTATCAATTCGTAAGAACTATTGTATAATCTGTGGCGTGAGTCGGACTTAAGTACTTAGTTTTTGATCCGATCCCTACGGGTTTTTAAAAGACATTTTACTCACTTTTCACTAAAAAAACATATTGTTAAAAATTGTGTAATGTACGGAACCCTTGGAACGCGAGTCCGACTTGCACTTGGGCGGTTTTTTTATTATACATACAATAGTTCTTGTAGAAACGAAACGGCCGAGCTACATACTTTGACTAAGGTGTAGAGCTAGTGAAGTTAGGGCTTGTAGAGTTAGAAGCTTGGCAAGAGATCTGATAACTTTTTGACAGTGCGAGCCTTATGGTTTCGTCTGGGCAACATTTTACATCAAAATGTTTTTGGTGGGATTTCACTTCTTTTTGTAAGTTGCTTATGACAATCTTCCATCCCCTAATTTAAAGGGTTGGGGGTGATTTACTATTAAAAATCCTGAAATAAGTATCTGGGGGCATCTGTTACACAATGTACTTCTTACTGATTCCCCATATAAACCCTTCACCCCGTAAGGGTAAACTTTGGGGTTGAAATCTGCCTTCAGCCCGTAAGGGTAAACTTTGAGATTGAAATCTATTCTATATCCTTCCCCATAATAATACCTATCTACATACCAAATTTCAACTAAATCGGTTCAGCGATTATTGATTCCCCATACAAGATTAAACCCCCTCATCATCCCCTTAAGGATTAAAAAATTCAAGTTTTTGAATTTATTTGTTGTTTGTGTACTAAAACTATCTTACATATCAAATTTCAGCTTCTTAGAGGACTTCAGGAAGTACCCTAAAGGTATTGATAATCATCAAGTGAGTGAGTCAGTGACGAAATCGAAGTTTTTAGATATGAATAAAATCTAAAGTATAAGAGCTATGCAATTGATATGCTTAATAAGTCCGAGAACTTTGTTTATCTAGTATAATCCAACCCCAAGTTATGAGGGTTCCAAAACACGACGAAGCGCTTCGAGAAAAGGTAGATAGTGCCCTTGCGCTTTGCTCGTCTTGGCGGGGGCACTGCCGTGCCCCCAGATGTTAAAACATAATAATAATAAAGCTTTATGTTTAGTGACTTTAGTTACCTACTATTTTCGCGTAAACTAGACAATTTTTATATCTTTAGTTAATAAGGCCCAAAAGAATTATTTTTAACTTATTATAAATATCCTCTTGTTGTGAAGTACCAAATATTGTTATTTGTATATGTATAACTCTTAAGTTAAAAACAATAAAATCTGTTATTGTCTACTGTCAAAATTATTATTTTTTGCGGGATTAAGTAATACCCTGCTAGTGTTCAATAAGGCCCACAATAGGACTTTTATAAAAGGTATATTTTCCAAGAGTATCGTAATATTTTTATAACTATTTTGGTATAATGAAGAAACTTCAATAAATAAGATACCTATTTGAGTGAGTTTTTCATACTTAATATCCTGTTTATTAAAAAAAAAAACATTTTAATTTAAGGTACGACACGGAATATACAATAAGGTGAGGTCACTTACCTTATTGTATATTCAATATGTATACGTGTAATATTGAGCAGTTGGTTTATAATATACATAATATGATATTGACGTTGAATAGGACAGGACATGACAATAGGAACCAGAAATAGGTATAGTCAGTCAAACCAATTTGTCAGTAAATAAAAACAAAAAACTATATTCATCCTTTTCTTTTGGGTGCTAGTACTAGTGTAAGTCAAAGATAGTATGATGATTCTCTCTATGTTTGAAATGAGACAGTCCTTTGACAAACTATGGTAAAAAATAGTTGTGAATATCATGTACATTTTTATTACAATTTCGAAATTCAAATGTTCTTCCTAATCAACTCGGCCACTAAACTAACTGATAACTTGGTATCCGATCCGCTAACTCGGCGAATGAATCGCCAATTCGCCAACTCTCCGAGCCGAGTCAACGCTATCAAACTGCTACTAAGGCCATTCAAAAATAAACCTTAATTCGAGAGCCCGAAGGTTCTTATATGACAAACAATACATTATGACTTAAAACTTTATGGGAAACAAAGGGACCCCTTTAATTTCACGTAATGTCCGCATCTAATTTATATATGTCCACAGTAAACAAACAAATGAATGATAAGAAAAGACAGACAGTGCTGTGAGCGGCAGGTGGGGCGAGGCGAGGGGCGAGGTATAGGTAGGCTATGATAGGGTCTCGGGCGCCGCGCCGGCGACACTGATGGACCAGCGTGGCGTATGTATGAATTTCGCGCCTTTTTAAATATATTTTACTATTACAATGCAAGCTACACACCGAAATTTCTTATTTTCCATAATATGGCTGCGTATATTATTTTATAGTAATAGACTTATTTTTACAGACTCTAATTCAATATTAGATATTATAGGACAAAAAACGCATATTAATTCTAAAGCATATATCTTATTCTTCTAAATTTTTAGCTTGCCTATTAACTTAAGAATTTAGATATGTTGTTGTGGATTTATTAAACTTTAATTCAATATCGACAAATTAATAAGCTAATTTGTAGTTTGACTAAGAAGCACGTTAAAAAAATTTCTAATAATTTTACATTATAAAGCGTCATACATATTATAAACGATGGAACTTAAACATTGCACTTTAATTCAATATTAAAAAATCATTACTAAAAATATATAAATACCTAATTTATATCTAACGCTCGTTCTAACTTTTCGTCATATTTTACAAATATGCTTAAAAATATGTCCCATGTCAGATAAGTATCACTTTTTCATCTTTAGAATTATCAAAACTTTTAGTGCAAAAATCCGGTCCCACTATTGGTCTATATTGCCTAATCACTTATTTTTTTACTAACAGAATTCAGGATATTATATTTCTTTAATAAATTAGTAAGGTGAGGCCCGCGGGTGCAAGTTTTATAACCTTAACAAAATACTATGTAGGTACAACACATTAAATGTCACCGCTTATAAAAACCTGCCCTATGGAGAAAAATGTATCTAATCCTCAGGGCATAAACATTACACAATTTCCTTCTAGTATACCAACTACACCGGCAGAAAACCAGAAATTCAATAAACATAAAAATGAAATGTGATAAAGCCGCGTATCAGTCAGAAGCAGGCGAGGCAATATTCTTTCCGACCCGAGCGGAATAATGCCGTAAGCGACGTGAAAATATATTTTTATTATTTACGAGTGTTTTATAATTTTCTTAATACACAGCTTATCCTTTACCACGAAGAGTTTTGTCGCTTTGGGTCTTCGGCTTTTCCTTAAATTATAATGGCTCTAGGGATCCGATGAGAGAAACTGGGGGCGGATCATGTATATCGAGTATTGGACGTTTTATTCAAGTGATTCTCGAGAGAAAAATTGTCTTGGAAATATACGAAAGGGTATGTTTTGAATGAATACTCAGTATGCATTATTGAATTCTGGAGGGCAACCTATTGTGAGATTTGTGAGAAGTGTAAGGAGAAGTTACAACTGCCAATGAAAAATAATAAAATAATAAAATATAATAAAATCCTTAAAAATTCTTCGTTATAGTTTTCAAAGGTATCGAGTTAAAATTTAAACCATGCTTATACTCAAGTGTAAATGGTCCCTTGAAGCTGTGAAAAAATCAAACTTCTAAGTTAACGTAAATACTTTATATGGCCATTTTTTTCTAGCCTCAAAAACAGATGTCGCTATTTACATACGCTTAATAATATTCACCCATAAATAGTTTTTTTTTTCTAGCCCCATAAACACATGTCGCTATTTACATACACTTGACTTAATCATATTTACCGAGTATTTACCCATAAATAGTTATTTTTAAACAAGTGTTTTATAACTATAGCTCTGCTAAACCCAGTGATTCCTGTGAACGAATGACCAGGGATGTTCATTCAGTAGAATGTTTCCTTTTATTGCCGCCAATCGAACAGCTCCCTTAACATGTCAGATATGAAGAATTGAGAATTGCAGGTTATGAAGTATGCAATCTAAATCTTCGTGCAAATTTTATAATTATTTTTTTTGTTATAGGCTGAACTAGTCGCAGTGGAAGGCAAGGAGATTGAGACACACTACGTTTTGGCTCGAGAGCGAATTCGGCGATGGAATTCTACTTCCAAGTGTTACCTTCTTGTAGAAAATCTACCAACACCTCTTCAGGTTAGATTATACGTATATTGAAATTTGATTTACGATATTTATCTTTAAGAGCATATACCTAGAACAAAGTACCAAATTATTTCAAAGTAGGCAAATCTGTTGAAAATCTGAACGATTTTGTTAAATCCCAGATGGTATACAATCAAAAATCAGCCAATTGGCTATCCAATCCTGTATCTGCTATTTAAAAACAGTACTGTACAGTACTGAACGTGACATCGAGTCCTTTAAAAACATTAAACGTAAAGAGCATAATAACATCCAAAGTGTACGCCTAAACATGCCTTCACCGTGCACCATGTATAACAGGCGGGCGGCGTGGCGAGCGCCAGCGTGTGGTCGTCCTGCGGTTGCCGGCAGCGGCTGCTGGCAGCCGTGACGACCGGCGGCCGCGCCGTGCACTGGGCGGCCGTTCCGGCGCGCGACGCTGCCAACAACTCCGACCTATGCCGCTTCAACTACACGTAAGCACTAGTTTTTTTAGCAAAATGACGCGTATTCAAAAGTGTACTTGTAAGATGTAATTGAGTAATTTTGAATCTGCAGTACATCACAATCATGAGTGACTTGCTGACTTTGTCCGTTTATAATTACCTAGTACTCCATATCTCAATTTCATTAACCCCATATAGGATAATTTACATGATAATGGAATTATCTTATTGTTATTGCGTTATTCGTTTATCGGTGACTCGATATGTATTTGTGACGAATGAGATGACGGGGGAAGTAATATGAGTGATAAACGGCGTGATTTCGGGAGATTCACTAGATACGAAATACCTAGTAAAGATAATCATCTTTACTATTTCATATCTAATGAATCTCTAATTAATTTCTCGAATCACGCCGTATGTTTGTACGAGCGGGCGTACTAACTGAGGTGTTGGGGTGTTGAGGGAAAGGGTTGAATACTATCAGACTACCACTATAGCCAGTTCTAAGTGCTCAAACTCACGGGCAGAGGAGCTTTACGTTATATACCCACACAACATAAATGTAGCATTCAATATTATGGATTTGCCAATCTGAATGGATAAGTAGATTTATTATTCATAGGTCTAAGTTTCTACATTTATGATCAGTTGAGAATAATAATTATTGTTAAGTACCTACTTTTTTATTTATCCTAATACATTTCCAGCCAGACACTGAAATAATTGCTTAACTTTCTTTACTTAAATGACATGAACGTCCAAAACAACTTTTATCTCTATCTCTTATGAAAATGGAATAAATAATCTACAAATTTGGAAACTAGAAAGTCATTACAAACTTTTAAATGGCGCTTACTGGCTGATAATAATTAGTTTCAAAAACCATTACCTTCAAGCTGAGCTTGCATAAAAAATTAGTTGATAAACTATTTTTATTGGAATCAAATTACATTTTACAGTCAGTTACAGTCCATTTGTGATAGTTTGGCACATACATGTTTAATCTTCCTAATAGTTTCTTAAAAACTGACTTCCTACGGGATATCATGCTTAAGAAATGCCGTTTATCTACGATATTATTCACTAATTATTCTATTCAAGTAACTTTGTCAAATAGTCAAATACATTAGCGCCTGTTCAGAAACATGTTTATTTCCCTACTTACAACTTTCTTGAAGAAACTCATATTAAAGCCCCTTCTGAAAAACCTAATTATAGTTTTAATAGATTCGTTTAAATTAAAATTCGCCCAAATCTCTCCATTCAAGGGTCATTAACTTTTTAGAATGTTCGTCAATTTACTTCGCCAAAATCTTTGCTAAGATTACGCCTGTTGTGTTTTTTTTTTCTAATTTCCTTTAAAAGTCGTTTTAATGTCCGCGGGAGAAACTCCGGGAAAACATGGCGTTTCCAACAACGTACACGGTAACTTTTCGTGTCGGTAGGAGTTAGAATTTCGCAAGAGTTTTAGACACAGAAGAACACAGGAAGTTTCGTGTTTAGAAGTTGGAAAGCGGACTGTAAAAACTTCCTGGAAGACTGCGCGAGGCTTAGTCTTTGTGATTTATATGTATTTCAAGGATCGCCGGGGTGGAGTATTTAAATGCTGACCTATTTATTTTTTCACGAGAATTGTAGGTACTATTCAGGGAACCGGGCGTCAAACATTTAAGTCAAGTGAAACATTATAATATAAACATTCCTTTTTTCTCGGAATCTGTTTTCGCCTACTACGCTACTTTATCACGGATATGAATTTGTTTTGTCGTGGTTTAGTCTGTTCGAGAAACGGAAAACGGTGAAAAATAGAGATAATACTCCTAAAAATACGTGTGATACCTCATTAGATTCGTAATGATGTCTAGAAAAATGTATTCGAAGCGTGTATTAGCACACAAAAAATTACAAAAGTTATTAACAAAAACACCATTTTTTTTTTAATTTTTCAATGAACATTTAATACCTTTAAAATTATATTTAATGTTACGTAATCGCTTTTTCACGCCGCGCGCGTTTCCCGAAAATGAGGCGCGGAGGGCTGTGTTCAGCGTTGAATAAAAAGTATAAATAATGGAGATACAGTTCTGCAAGTATGGAATGTTTGATTCAAAATATCCTCCTCTTTTATAATATTAATTTTGGTTTCTTAAATATTAATACTTTTTGAGATATTAGGGAAATAAAAAATATCTACTTTTTTCCCTCTTTTTTTGTTTATAACTTTTGATATTTGTTGTGTGCTAATACACGCTTCGAATACATTTTTCTAGACATCATTACGAATCTAATGAGGTATCACACGTATTTTGTGGAGTATTATCTCTATTTTTCACCGTTTTCCGTTTCTCGAACAGACTAGTTACTAATATCTATATGTGACGTTCCACAGAAAAAGGTACCTTATGAGGGTTTCTAGTTTCGGAGATATGAAATGTTTTGTAAAGAGGTGAAAAAATGCTCAATTTTTTTTTATTGTGTGATCTGAAACCTTAATGCGTAACGTTTGTTTACCTGTTTTTATTTTTGTTATAAGTTAGTTATAAGCCTAGTAATGTCGTCTCAGAGTTTAGTAGAAAAGGTACCTTATGGAAAAAAGATTGAAAATTCCCAAAAAAACTAGTCAATACGGGAAAAGAAGTTTGGTAGAGAACTGTATTAGCATTCTGCAAAACTAATTTGATAATTTCAGTTCTGGTTGGGGCGCCTCGCAAATATTATGACCGTACATAGACCGACATCACAAATCCAAGTAGCCTGCTATTATACCAAAGTTACTCTCGTCAAGTGTTTCTTAACTAGAATAATCTTCATTTGGTTTGGTCGCATGCAGTAAATCAGCCATTGGTTTGCTGAAAAATGCCAATACCCGACGCATTACCTTATGGAATATCTGAGGTCATTGAACCTCAATGCCGCTTATCTTCAATAGCAACCGAAATATATTATTGATAAGAAATAGACGATTTATACCATCTTAACCCCAAAATATTATTAGTTTATCCTAACTGTTCCATCATCATCATGCCTCATCATGTAACTTAATCACAAGGTACCTTTTCATTACATACAAATTATTGGTCTTTTTTAAGATTATTATGACGAAGAACTAATTAAATTTGGGGCAGTTTAATGTAAATTAATATTTTCTATTCATAAAAGATAAACTGTAATATGATTGATATTTTGTAGTGATGTATTATTAGATTTATTTCCATAAGGTACCTTTTCGTAAATGTATGGAGCAAATACTGTTATTGTTATGTAAGTTTAAAGTGGCATAAGGGGTTAAATATAGTATTTAGTTGGGGTTTTAGGATTTATTTCATTTGAATGACAGAATTTCTTTCATATGTGCTCAGAAAAATTGATTGTGTGTCACATTAAAAGTAAAAATATTCAATTTTGTGATTTTTTATGAAAAAGTCAGAAAATACATTTTCACCTCTAAATCGGTATTGTTTTTTGCTTAAACTGTCTGTCAGTGTCGTTTTCTAATAGATAAAATTTAAATCTTGAGAGCTCATTGCAATCAATCGTGAAAATGAAATAAAACTTTATTTTCAACAGATTGGTTAGTATACACATAAATCAGTCGATATCAAAAGTTTCTATTTGCATTACAGAACAAGTCGCAATATTTTTTTAATCTCAGATATATAAGGTATTATTATTTGTAGTCAACTATGTAACTTACTTCAGGAACATAGTTTTTTAGGCGGCTAAACTTAAAACTTCTCTATCGTAAAGTTGCTAATTTCACAACATTATTTTCAAAAAATCATATCTCTGTAACTACGCAACCTAGAAGGTTGATCTTTTGTGTTATCGATAGCTTATTTATTGTAGATTACTGGGGTATGCATAACTCCATACCCGCCATAAGGTACCTTTGACCGTGGGACGTCACATATATTAACATTGGCCCAGTGATTAAAAATTATATCATTTTCAACAAAATCTGAATTATAAAACTGAAAATACGGACATTAATTAGGTGGTAACTGAAGTAGCGTTTTAATTTTTTAGATCAAGAATCGTTGGAAGTCAAAAAGTTAAATATTATTAGGTATATCAGGTGGAAAAACCACTTTCGACTTTGAAAAGCAGGCAAGACGTGGTATTGATGAATGGGCCCCGTGGGGGGCAATAACTCTGTACCAATTTGCGCTCTATTCTACGACTGCCTCATAAACAGAACCCTATTAAAGGCATCTTTGTGAACCAACCGACAACGTTGGGATTTGGAAAAAATATCGGCTTTTCTCTGAACCTTTAGGTTCCTGAAATGAGGCTTTAATAGGAAAATGTGAAAAGCGAAATAAGCAACATTTTAGATGGAATTGGCCTTGGGTAAAAAAACTCGTTAAAAGTTTTTCTTTCCTACTAGTTTCCATTTTTTGGGAAACAGGAGATTGTGTTGGAGGTAATGATTATAATAAATTCGTGCTTATTTTTCTTAGGCTTACAAATTAGGGATGACCCACGGCTAGACCGGGCCGTGCCCGGGCCGGGACGTCCGACATGTAATTTTCTATGACGGCTGATAGGTGATCACGTGGTGCTTTCCATAGAAAACGAAGCTCCGGAAGCTCAGGCCCGGCCACGGCCCGGTCTGACGTGAGTCATCCTTTAATCTTCATTATACGTGTTGTCTTCTGCGTAAAACTTATTGTTATTAACTCTAACCTCTAATAAAACTTGGCTAGATCTATTTCTCCTCTTCGTAATAATGCTTTTTATTTAAATTCACCGACACAATTGGAATCAATTGTGACTTTCGAAAAGTGTTTAAAACTTTAGAAATTCTGATTGTATTTTATGTTTCCAATTTTCGAAATATATATCAATGTTTTGGAATTTAACAATCGCTAACAAATTGTTGCCTGCATCGATATTTTTACCCCCTTACTCTAAAAATATTTAGGTCGAACGAAAAGTTCAAATGCGAGCTAAAAGCATCACAATTGCTTAACACAGCGCTGACAGTGTTACGTGTAAAAGGCTCTTTATTCGAGTAATATAAAATGCAGGACCATAATGAAAGGATATGGGACTACAAATACGGCTTAGTGTAGAAAGTGTATAGGTACTTAGTAGATATGTGTGCAAAAAAAGTTCTATTATAAAGTAGTGTAAAATTCAGATGCTTACTTGTATTTATATATTTATAGTTTTCTTTCTTATTACTCAACAAGACAAGGGTACGACCAAAAATTAAAAGAAAAGTACCTACTATGTGTACAATTGTATATATAATTAATGGTTTTATCACAAATATTGTGCTGCCGCTGCTTAAATATGTACCTTTTATAGGCAATAAGTTTTCTAAGTAGTGGGAAAGAGTATAGATTATTTTTATAAACTACATTTTTGGCCTGACACCAGGTACAGGAGTATTCTCAATTGAAACCTCGATACTAGGCCAGCGGTTTCCGAAGCGGAAAAAAGGATCATTTTGCCGATCAACACGTTTTCCGTTAGTTCACCGATTTGAAAGCGTCTAAAAACAACCCATCGGTCCCCCGGAAACAGATTTGATAATGTTGTTTTTGGTTTGATATTGAACGTGTACCTACATTTAAAAGAATTAATATCAATGAACACTGCTATATAAATTGAACATTTGTAAATTTAATACCTAATTGAAAAAATGGAGTCAGGAACATCATACATAATAATTTGCAAATTGATTGATTGATGATAAGTACCTACCTATTTTAAGTATTTATATACCTTCAATATATTTAGGCAAAGTTATTTAATAGTAACAAAACCTAGCCTAGAACGCTGAGGTTCTAGTGGATTGATAGGCACCTCAAATCAAATCTTTTTAGTATGTACACACATACTAAAAATCCTTTTATATAGATAGTATCTAGTTTGATATCATAATTATATTATTTTTACAAAAATATTATCATGAATATGATTAGGCAATTAAACGCGATTTGTGAAGGTCCTCCACATAATATTTGATACAAAACTTCTCCACTATTTTCCAAAATACTTTATACTTTCCAAATTTACTCAAATAAGCGTACCGCAACATGCCCACCGGGGATAGAGCAGGCCTAATACAGACATAATTCACGAGATGTATAAAACTGAATACCCACCGGCGCTATACATCACAGCCCCTGTCAGTGAGTTGTGCCCGGATTAACATTTGCTGCCGATAAGTTTAGCTGATTTCTAAATATTAGTTTATATACATGCAAAACGTTGTACATACATTACGAATATTACGATACTGGATCTCAGCTTACACCCCACACAAAAACTTATAGAAGTATAGTACCTACTTTCGCCCACACTATTGACTGACAGTTTATAAACCTTATTACAAAACGCATAAGGTCCACCGCTGGACAGTTCGAAGTTGCTGTTTGTACCTAAACCACAGTTGCAAAATCTTTTCAATCATCCAGGTCACACAAAACAAAGTTATAGTACAGATCAAAGCCATATGTAACTCCGTATAAGATGAATAAAGTCTAAGAAAAGAACGTGCCTCGGAAATCAAGAAAAAGTCATTCTCGGATAGATGGCGCATTTTCGGCGCACCTTTGGCATTGGTCGGCTAGATGGCGTTGACGACACCGTTTTATATTTAACAATTTTAACACATAGGTATCAGTGAATGAACATGGGACAAAATGACATAAAAATAATAAAATCATTTATCCATATATATAATTTTTTTCGATAGTTTTATACGTTTTCATTTTGAGTTTTAGTCGTGTGTCGATAGATGGCAGTAAATTTACTGTGACTACAAAATTTACTATGACAGGACTCCTCTATACTATCTATTCTCTTTGGTACAGATAGAGGTTTTCAATAGTGGCATGCATGTAAAACATTGTATTAAAATTTAAAGTTAATAAAAACAAACTGAAGTGCATTATTGTTTGCCGTATACGTATTTCCTCGGAAACGCTCGTATTTGTCATGCTACTTCTGTCAACCTCAGTACTTATTGTACTGAGATTGAATGAAATAGCACAATCCGTTTGTGCAGTATAGTAAACCACAAAGAAGTTGCTAAACCTAAACCAAATCCAGGTTTGTCAAGCCTTAAGTATATCCCTACGTTTACTTACTTAAAACTGAAGTACCTTCAACTATTCTCTGGTCTGGCATTAATCTTAAAGTTGAACTTTAAAAGTAATTTAAGTTTAACGGACTTTAAACGCCAGGACGCCGCAAATGACCTGAAGTTCGTAAACGATGGATCATTGAATGTCGCCCACGCCTGCAGATGTTTGCTGTTGGTGTGTTTAGTTCAATAACTTTGTAAATGTAAAATCTTAATTATTATTTAATTATTTATTACTCAAATAAGTGACACAGCATTACTTACAGTAAAAATCAAGGTACTGTGAAACTACAAAAAAGGAATATAAGAAAACAAAAAAACTACAAATAAAAACCAAAGAGAAATTAAACATTAGACTGGGGCGACGACATAACAGCGTGGCTCCGTTGCATCGTCTGAGTTGGGTGCAGGATATTATTTGGGTATTCATTCATTTTTATGACGGATTAATCTATTCATTGTGGTATAAATATACGTAGCAATACCTATTGAACTATTCTTGCGCAGGTCAAACTATTATTCATTCTAACAACATGCAATACCTGTTTAGTAAATGTATCCAATTTCCAATTTCCAAAAAATTCAATATGTATTTGCAATATAAAAATATCGCCTGACTATTTCATTTATTAGAAGACGCACGCAGGTATATTAAAGATGTACAATTTATTTTTATATACATATAAGTATACTGTATACCTAGTTAGTAGTCATAAATATTAGTTCCAGTCCCCATATTTATTTGTAATATTAACTAATTAGGTACACAGATACATGTAGACAACAAACATGTCTGTTCTGTAATAATGGAGTTTTGGGCACAATTATTAATACCTACTTAAACTCAACATTATTTAATGATGTACGAGAATATAGGTCTGCCTAAACCATAGAGTAATATAAGTAAAGAAAGAGTGGTAACTCCATACATAAGTTTTCTTACCAATACGCGAGTTATTTCGTAGTCGACATCTAACGGCAAGTAGTGAAACTATCAGTACCCTTACTTAACACCAGATGTCACAAGTGTCGCTACTAACAAAAGATGTACTACTAAAACAACTTACAACTAATATTATAAACAGAGGAGTTGAAAATAGACTTCCAGTTAATCCGGTTATAATATTAGCTGAAAATTGTGGAGCATTAGAGTTTTCGTTCGCCGCGACTTCTATTGTCAACTAGCAGTACTGATAAATTCCGCTACTTGACGCTAGATGTCGACTACAAAATAACTCGCGTTTTGGTAAGAAAACTGATGGATGGAGTAACCACTCTTTCCTTACTTATATTACTCTATGACCTAAACATCAGTTACTCACACGTTAGTTGTTAGTTCACGCTAATGCGCCTAATTGTCCTTTAGTGCTACATACTATTATAATAAACTAGAACGCGATATAATTGCTTGCTCTGTTTGTTTGTGAGGCTATTAATACCAGACAGACATTAAATTTCAACAAATTGAAAACAAAACGATTTATATCGCAATGAACAGAAAATTCGAGAGCGAGTAATTAAAAAATGTATGTTCGCTTATTGCCTTTGTAGATTAAAAGGTCGAAAGTGTACTCGGTTCCCGGTACATGTACAATTGTACACACTTGGAACGTTTAAACACGACATCATTAATTTCAGCACCGATATATCAGCTTCCGTTTGGTTGGAAACGGATCATTCTTTATTAAGACTGATCGAAATAATAATTACATTTATTAAAAGGATATTCAAATTTTGCATCAACGTTATGTATTAAGTATTAACATTTAGATAGGGAGGTAGCTATACCTAAAGTTAACTACCTATTTAATGCCGCCACAATCTTGACTAGAGTCGGTTTATTGCTATTTAGAGACTGGTACTCATGCTTTTTAACTGACTTCGAAAATCCAAACTTCGGTTACATTTTTTTTTTGTTTTTATAAAACAAGGTAACAAGGGAACTTGTCTTGTTACCTCAGAAAACCGTCATTTCTCAAGCGATTTGGAAAATTATTTTTTCATTTGAAAGTACATATATATGTACTTACATATTGGTCCCATTAATGTCAAAATCCACTCAAAACTCACTCACTCTCACCTCTTCAAATTTTATAGGCATATGAAGTACGAGTATATAGCCGATTTTTGTATTTTCATAAAAAAAACAAGCCTTGACATAACATTCATTATTTTACGTCTTAGAGTTCATTGTAATTGTCTTGAGATGCACTATGGTCGTAATTAATTTGAAGTGCATTGTAAACCGTTTTGTGAAGTCGGTTTTTTTCTACTAAATATTATATTGATTTTAAAACTAAACCAATAATTTGATTAAGCAAAACACGCGTTACCTGAAATCATCCTTATTCATTACACAATACGAGATAAACATAAAAATCGTTTTACGAGGGAGCAGACGACGGTATATTCGAAAAATATATATATTTCTATATTGGTATCGGATTTATGGAGGGTTTTATTTCAAACGGCGAGGAGATCCAACAAAACTGTCTACCTATCAAAACAGAAGGTCACTGAATATTACATCTGCAAGAGCTAAAATCACCGCTACGAAAACTTACTTCAAATTTTGCTTAAATAAAATAGTATGTTCAAAATTAGCATGCAAAATTCTATTCTAGTCGTTAGGAAGGCAAAGTTATTCAAAGAATTTATCTCAAAAACCGTTTTCCTCTCTAGCCGGGACAATGGACTTAATGATAATTTTGAATTGTGTAATGTAGTGTTTTACTAAATTGCGTGGGTACGTATTTATCAACCGCTATCAAGTTTTCCATAATGGGAAACTTTAGTAGGTAATCGTAGTTGTCCAACCGTAGGCGGTCAACTAATACTATAGACTAAATATACAAAAGGGAGTATTTTAGCCGCTAAAATACTATTTTCACCGCCATTTTCAAAAGCACTTAGGTATTTATATAAGTCGTTTTATTAAAAACAGTCTTAACTCATAAACAATTTAAAAGCCCTTATGAAGCTGGTAAGTGAACATTTTCCTTGTGTATTTTATCCATATTAAAATTTTCCTACGCTGTAAAATGTCTACAATTATTTGGCATAGGTATGCACCAACTATCTGGAACGGAACCTCGACGGAAGAGGAGTATTGAAAGCCTAAGGTCTAACTGTAAGAAGTTTCCTTCCGCACCGCTACAGAAATGTACGTACAGAAAAGTCTGAATAAAATTTGGCTGAGTATCAATATAGAGTCTGTGTATCGCTACTAGAATCTAAAAGCCGCGTCGAAGTTAAATTTATATCTAATTTGATGTCACTCGCCCGTGTATCTCGCTAGTCGGTACCTACCTACTTATAAATATTGGTACGAGCGAGATGCGTTGCGAGTTATATTATGGCTTATACATAACTTTGGTTACCTTGGTTCACCAATACAAAGAATGACCGCCATATTTTGTATTAAAATAAAAATATCATGACATCACGGTGTGCCTTCTTTTCTTACTAGATATAATTAGGTGAACGTTATAAATTATTCTTCAAAAATCTCTATCTGCGGTATGTAGGAAAACTAAATGAATGAAAACAGCGGACTTATCTCAAAAAAGAAACTACCCTCTGGTTTGGTTAGTCAGATGACAGTCATGTTCATGAGATATTGAGCTAATTCTTAAAATTAGTTTGCCAAGCAGGCCCCCGAAGCTTCTTTAGCACATTTATTGCCACTAAGTGCTACGGGTTACGCTCGTAGCGCGTAGCCATGGCTTGGCCGTATGGAGCGCGTAGTCGCTACGAACAGAGTACCCGACAATCGGGTTGTTGGCCCTGAATGTGTTAACATACATCTGGGAAAGCGCTACGGTGAGAAGGACTATCTTTGTTATTGGTTAATACATAATACATTCTTTTTACGCAGGTTTCCTGTGACGGCAGATATGGCGCCCGTTAGCTCGCTGCTCGTCTACTACGTGACGGGAGAAGGCGAGCCAGTCAGTGACGTTGCCAGCTTCCATGTACGACTACTGCATAAGGAGGTAAGTTTGATGAATATGATAAGATAAGAGTGGAAGTAATCAATAGACGAAGATATTGCGTATCGGGAGATGACGAGGGGGACTCCGTGACATCATGACAGTAAATTTTTCGTATACCTGCATACTACTTACAGTAAGCCACATTGCCAACTTACTACACAACCCTACTTATTACTAATTGTTCTTTTGAAAATAAACTTATTTCTATTTCTATTCTTCCATAATACCTCTGAGATAGCAAAACTGTGCAGGTGGGTCATACTCATTTTATTGTATGCTTCACTCGTTCGCGTCTTTCTTCTAGGCATCGCAAAGTTAAGATTGGTTGACTGGTAGAGAATGCCTTAAGGCATTAAGTCCGCCATTTGTACCTTCATGTATTGTGCAATAAAGATTAAAATAAAAATAAATAAATAAGATAGTAAAAATCTTTTTTTGCTGCACCCGTTCAGGCGGAGTACATCTTTCAGAACTTGAGACTCAAATAAAATATTTGTGTATATTTCTTCTAAACATGTGACTTTTATTATATTGTCTTTAGAAGAGACCTTTTTCTGAAATATGTTTGACTCAGATATTCACTGTAATAGTATCGTGTGTGTTACAGCTTTCATCTCAAAACATTTTGTACCAGAAAACGGTATTTTTTTGTTAAAATAGACACGCGAAACGAAATAGGCATTCGTTAATTAACAAAATAATGAACGGCTACAGACATTCAATCCAATATACACTTTTCGACTCGATTCAATTAATCGAATGAGTTATTGGACTAAAGGGTTGTTTTCATTCTAGGTTCATAGGGAAAGTAATTACTCTAAATAAATCCATAATACCGTTAAATGCGGGCTGTAACACGCAGTGTGAAACATTTTATCGGCCCGATTCGAATAGGGCCCTTTAGGATACGTCAGATATTACGGCTAGATACGATATGGATATGTCAGGATTAGATTAGATTATGTTGGATTAGATAATCCATATCGTATCTAGCCGTAATGTAATATTTGACGTATTTTAAAGTTCGAATCGGGCAGTAACTATATAGGTGTCCGCTGAATAAAATCAAACGCAAATGTGGCTGAATATAAAAGGTAGGCTGAATTATTTAATCTATGTGGCAGTGGCATTTATCCTTTTGGATCCGGGTGGGTGATACACGTGCGTGTGACAGGGCTTTATCGGCCTGAAAACATATTTTGACGGCTAGCGCTTTATCCGTTTCGAAATTGCATAGTTTATTTCGATGATGCGATACCCATAATATCACTGTCAATTGTTTTATACACTTTATAACAATCAAAAGATTTTTAATTTTTTTGATGTAAGTCTCGACCTACCTCTGTAGGTAGGATGTTGAAATGATTCACAGAATTTAATTTGGAAATATATCTGTTGAACAACTGAAACTTATCAAAATGTAATTAAATCTTCCACCAGCAATTGAGAATGATTGCACAAGAAGCCTCCAAAGGCTCTTCGAGTGCCTTATTAGTCAGAGTACCTCCCCGAGACACTGATAACTAGGAAATATTAATAAAATGTCCAAGCAGAAAGGCCGTAACTGCCCCATTTAATTAGTCCTAATTGCCCCTTCCTTGATGATGCCATTCCCTGCGACAAATTTTATAATCGTCTGCGTACATCGCGGCTGTTAGCCTTATTGAGCTTTTAAATGGACGAATTAAACGTGGCCTTGGCAGCTTATTGCGTCGCAAAGTGCCTATTGCGAAGCTAATCGAAGCTAATCTATGGCTATTTAGTACAACATTTTCTCTAGCAGGTCAATTTGAACGTACACTGACATGAAAATGATACCTGAATTTACCTTAATTTTGCTGTCGTGCGTCTTGCTTGCACCAATACATGCTATGTAGGGACAAGTACCTACGAGCGAAGTACAATGCACAGTAGTAACTGAATGACATAATTTAAGAAATATAACAAAGCACTGTAATATGCGATGCGAACAATCATTTATTTGCATATACATTTCGTATTTCTTTAAACGTCTTCCTCGTTTCTTTGTGACTGAGGTTCGCGACCACGTGAGGTGCTTATTGTTTGTACCAAACCCAAACCAAACCTCTCTTTTCAATATTATTTTTTACCAATTTAATAACAGACTCCTATGTCAATCCCTAGCCGGCCTAGCAGGCCTTACTTTAAGTACTAAATCGATCCAACTTTTAAACTCTAATGTAACTAACTACATAAGTACCTACCAGTGAATATTGGTGTACCTACATACCTATACATATCTATGCTATACACATACGTTAATATAAGCTAGGTACCAATATAGCAGTAACCCGGCTTAATCGCCCAAGCTACTAATGAAAGGCAATTTATCGTCCGCTAAAGGCCACAATTAAGATCGCCTGTAATTCCGCCGGCGAAATCTGTACGATTGGTTTACTTGCAAATGTACCCATTTATATTCGTTAATAACCTTTTTTAATGCCTTAATATATTAGATATTAGGCATGTAACTTAATTTAGATGTTTGTTTTGCATTTATATGCCCATTTACATGGGTACTGTTAACATAAGTACTTATAGGTCTGTATTCCATAAATCTCATCTAACAGATGTAACTTAAGTATCAAACTAAGAAAAAGAACCTTAATTAATTAGGTTGGAAAGGAAAAAGAGTTCTAACCTGATTAATTTAGGTACTTATTTGTCTAGCCCAACCATTTAACTCTTTAGGTGAATTTGTGCTTAAATATAAAAATAATAGAAGTACTTTTTAACTATTCTTCCTATAGGGTATGATCTGGTATGATACATCAGATGCAAACTCCTCGTCTTATATATAAACATAAAAAGATCATCATCATCCTTCTGTATCGACATATATCGAAGACATATTGACTTTAAGGTACCTACTTTTATGCCCTTTTGGACGCAGATGTACTTGTTTAACATAGTTATACTCTAAAATAAATGGACAATTTTAACGATTTAACCCTGCATTGTTAACACTACAAAGATAAATAGCAAGTGTTCGGCAGGTCGCCGTGGCCGTGGAAGAGCGACGCTGGTGGTACCCTCGCGCCGCGCTGCAGCTGCGCGTGCTTGCGCCGCCAGACTCCACTATGTGTCTCATTGGCGCTCGTGCACCGCCTGACGCTAAATTTGACCCTCATCAAACGTGAGTACTGATGTCATACGTCCTCGTTACGTTTTAAAAAACGACTTTACTTACTTGACATTATTACTTGACTTCGCCGGCCCGGTGCATTTCAAACTCCAAATAATGCCTTAACTTGAAATTTGTATAATACACACCTTATTGCAACAAGAAAGGGAGTAACAATGGCAAAAGATTTCTAGATAAATTAAAATCTCCCGTAATCCATAAGCAGCACGCTCAATTTCCAAAAATTCTTAAAGAAAACTCAGAAAGCGCTTCATGAGCAGGATTTTCTAGTGACTAATAAATTTTCATTCACAATAAACTCCCTCGTTCATAATCCTTGTCATGATTTCGCGTCATTAATCGTGAGCTCGAAGATTTCACGTCAATGATATGATAGTTTCTTTTTATACCAGCCTCTCGAGACGAAAAATGACCTTGTTTGTGTCAGTTTTTATACACCATGAAAGAAACCCCGTGATAAATGCGAAGAATTGCTTCGGAAAGTCGTTTGCCGTTGTTGTTTTGGTATTGACTATCTATAGTATGCTGAATATGGATGGACCTTTACGGTTACCATCAGTTTGTCACTGACATAAACGCCGTCGAGAACGTAATTTACTTTCTATACATCCCGTTTGCACTAATATGCGAGTGCGAGCGAGATGTATAGAAAGTAAATTACGTTCTCGACGGCGTTTATGTCAGTGACAAACTGATGGTAACCGTACTTATTGCTGCTTTGTGACCAGATATTTACTCCATGAAGTTGGTAGTTATCTATATATCATAGTGTCGAAATATCGGGATAATTGTGTAATTTTAGTTATTTTTGCTTCTGCTCAGCTTAATATATTATCTTGTTTATGAATTGGTTACAATTGGAATACTTTATCTTCAAAAACAGCAAATTACGGCGATCATAGAGAAAACTTTTTTGTTGGAATAAATTTAATAAATTTTGAATTGGTTTCGATGTTATTATGGTGCATTAATAACATCGAAACCAATTCGAAATTTATCGATTTCATAATGAAATTAAAATCTCTGAAAAACAAAGGAATTTGATTTCTAATATCACTCGAGATGAGGTTTTATTCGAAATGAAATGTCATTTGGAAACAATTTGGACAAATCTCGCGTGCTACGTCATATCGGGCGATACTGCAGTTGGGTCCGACTCTAGTTTGTTTCTGAATTAAACAAAGGTTGCGTGACATGCGTGTAAAAGTTTTCATTTACCACCATTTGACGTTCAATTGGTCTTGTCGCTAAAATCAGTTTGTTTTGTTGTTTAGAAACTAACTATAGTAACACTTTTGTGGAAAACGAGCGATCGACGCCGCAATGCCGTTCGTAACATACAATTCCATATAGATCACACATCATAGAGAGCTTATAAGCCTTATTATAGGTATGTAGGTATGTGTGTAGATAAAGCAGTCTATGTAACTGTACATAATTAGGCATTAAAATACTTAGCCGTTCGTTTTATAAATCCACACTCGTATTTTAATGCCTATTATTATGTAGTAGTCTTTTACTACTTTTATGCAAATTGTACATTTTGGAACACAATTTTACCCTATTATTTAAACATTTATTAAACATTGCGAAAATATAACTACGTTCATTCTATTTGGGTAACTAGTCAATTTAGCGAATACCTTAATCTAGTACTTTGTTGGATGGAAGCAACGCTAAAACACTCCATTAACTAGTTAGACGAAAAAATATAACAATCATGATTCTTAGTATTTAGTATTAAGTTTTATTGTGTTGGTGTTTGTTTATTTAATTTAGTTTTAATAAATAAATAACATTTATTTTTCTGTAATATAAAACGGGAATCCAGGACGTTTACTGAAAACCAGTGCTAAGCGCTCATTAGTCGCACATTAAAGGTTGAAACATTTCAATCAAACGTAACGACAATACTGAGCGGCATTCAAAGCGAAATACATCATCTCATTTATGCGTCTCAAACGAGCTGAGTCGCGTATCTGTCACACGATTCATCTTCCTGGAAACATACGGGAGATCATTACGAATTAACTAGGGCGGCGGTTATTATTTTCCTTTTTTTTTAATAATTGAATATCATGGGACAATTTTACACAAATTGGCATGTTCTCATAACCTCATTTTAAAATACGTAGTTTATTTTATTGGTAGACACTGACATTTCGTAACAGATTAGGTATTTAGGTATACTTAAATACTTAGAAATATCCATAACCCTCATGTGCTTATCACACAAATATAATATGCTCTTGCCGGGACTAGAACCAACGACATCTAGCTTCGCAAGCAGGGTTCCTACCGATAAATTTAATACTCACTAAGATCTACAGATGTAGCTATACCACTTCCTTTGAGGTAATAACTACATGTTGGATATTACAAATTAAACTAATAATAGTCTTCGTCCACGACTTAGTCTGCGTAAAAATCATTATTATAAACTTTCAACCCCTAAATTGCCTACAAATTAAATAGAGAGAAGGCGATTTTACGAATATGTGTTGTAAAATTCACGGACTATATTATAAATTTTTATAATACAAATAGGAAACACGATGAGCGCCAATGCAAAATTATTCCAAATGTTTACACTCGCACTGTTTCAAAGCGCGTCTTGTTTGGGGCATGTCACTCGATTCATCTTCCAGTAGGCTTGTCGAAGGTAATTCGCTGGAAATATTGGCTCACATCCCACGTCTGTATGTAGGACACGTATGCATAGTTGGCTCTTGCGCCATGTTGCCAAGTTTTGTTGTTTTCGAGACGTTTTTATTTTCTTGTCGCTGAGAAGTTGCAACATTTTTTTGATAATCGATTATTTGGAGAAATTTTAGTGATATGTGTAGCTAAAGTTGCGTTATTGTACTTACAGACTACGTTATCAAAATTACGCATCTTACATAAATCATCCTCATTTGCGGAGTCAATGCATTATTCCTTCCTGATTAGATAGGCAAGGTTGTTGAGCGATAGATAAGGAAATCGGACTATCTTCAACTTCCGATATTCTCAGTAGCTACAAAGACATTACACTGTCTCTTCACAGCCAAAGCTCGGATGTAGTCTACAGGTTTTTGAATCAAAGTTTTATATTAATATAAACATATTCGAAATTCTACTAATATTTATTTAATAAGTATATAGATAGGTATGTCACGTACGTGCCCAATAACAATGAGTGAACACTAATTAACACAGGTTAATTAGATCCGGACTGACTCATTGCATAACCTAGTAGCTAGCTAATAAAATGACTTTAAACTTTGATTAATTGACCAACTAGTTTGTCAATATGTTTTACCAAGTTTAATTAAATAGTTACCCGCATATTTAATTTTAGGTCTACCACAAAACTGTCTAGTGGACAGGATTTTATGGTAACCTAATTACCAAATTAACACCAGCACCGGTAATGGGCTAAAAGAGGCCAGGCACCTCTTCGTAATTTATTTCAGCCCCGATTGTTTTAAATTTTCAACAGATTACCAGAACACGACGAGCAGCCGGGACCCGAGTTCGTGTCGGCGGGCGTGTCGCTGTTCGTGGGCGGCGGCGCGTGCGGCGGCGGCGTGCTGTACCGGCAGAGGACTGCGCCGACGCCGCGCCCGCCCGCGCACCTCGTGCCGCCGGCCACGCACGACCGCCTCTGGATGTGGAAGTGTTTCAACTATACGTAAGTGAACGTACCCTGACATGCGGTACACAAGGAGGCATATTGTAATTGTAATAACAGGTTATGAATTTGAGATGGATTTATTAATTATTATACATATAATGATTTGTCAGTGTCAAAAGTGATGCTTCTGGTTGAAGCAATGTAAGAAGAAATGCCTCGTACGCCTTCAGGTGTATTGTGTCAATGGGTCAATAGTTGTGTTAGTCAATATTCAATATTAATAGTCAATAGTCTGAAGAGACTAACTAACCTTTTATTGGATGACTTTTGGCTGTTCGTAAAAAGAGAGGTAGAGGAAATGTCTCCACCACTTTCCACAGACCACTTTCGCATAATAACACGGGATCTAGTAGCAGACTCCGTTAATCTATTTATGTACATGGCAAGGCAGTTCGCAAAGTTTTAGAGAGATATAATTATCAAAAATTATAATGTCTCCTAACTCTTTTAAGGCTTCGTCAGCGGGAGGATTATAAAATTAACTTAGAAAGTAAGCTCTTGAACTTTTTGGGTTTTTATAATTTAAGCATAAATAGGATTATTTTTAATCATCCGCGACATTTTTTAAATGGTCGTAGTAAAATACAATTAAATATTGTTGATTATACTAACGTAACTAACAAAAACTGACCTAATATTGTGATTACCATGTGCAAAATGGAAGTAAAAATACGCAAATGAAACACTGTATCAAATGACTTTCAGCGAAAAGTCCCTTCCGATTTGATACATTAAAAACGTAAATTACAGAAGTCAAACTGAGCTAAACCCCATAAATCCCGAATACCATGATTCATATGTCGTGAAACATAAATTACGTCCTCGTAAACGCAATGACATACTGCCAGTGATAACGTGAAGTAGGATTAGGTTACACTGCGTTATATTTGAGTGCTCAAAATGTATTGTGATCGTAGAAATGTAGAAATATCAAATAACTCTAAAGGGAAAAAGCGGATTTCGGAAAGGTATCCAATTTGTTTTGTCGTCGTCGGGGAAAGACTTAACTTTGAGTCAGAGTAAGTACCTAATACTTAGCACGTAGGTATGTACTTTCATATAATAACGATAATGACCAAAACCAGGCCAACATTTGTATTTTATCCGGTCTAGTAACATGGTACTATTTTTTTTAAGTTGCAATTCAAAATTAATCTTTAAACACATTCCCTTAGCTAAAGAGTAAGAAAAGTTAATATGTTTAAGTAAATTGTTAATATGTTTAATTTAATTTACTTTATTTACTTTATTGTTATAAAACTTATTATCATAGTTTTTTCTTTTAGCTTGTAGTTAATCACTAAGGAAGAGCGGTGTTCCTTAACACAGGTATTTTTATACTTAAAAAGGGGCACCAACCTGTATTTTGTTAAACGTTTCTTGTTAGCGAATAAATATTTTTCATTTTTTTTCATTTTCATTTTTTCAGTTAACGAAAAGACAATAAGTAGGTACCTAATTGAATTGTGGACGACTAGGGTCGTGCGGTAAAAGTAACTTATTATTATTTTATATCTATTTTTTAGACTCAAGTGGTGTATCTGCTATAAAAAAGAAGAAATATCATTGCTATGTAGCACACTCCTCGATGCTGATTTTCAATAAGGTCCAGTAGATGGACTAGGTATACTGTCATCATTATGTAATCTATGTAGGTACCTAAGTAAAACTTTATTTTACGAAAATAATAATGCTCCAATTTGACATGATAATGATTTTGGCGTAATAATTCGTGTACGTTTGAGTATATTATCACTGTGTAATTTACTTTCCAACAGGATGACAAACTAGGTACTTTAAGATACCGTCCATTCCTAGCGACAGAGACAAAGCGATCTTACACTCATATTTTAACTTTGTGCTTTATGCTTCAACTCGATTAAGGTCTTTTGTTGAAATTTGGGACGGCGAACGAAAAATATCGCTGTGAAAGGATGTGAAAAATGTCATTACCTACTTTGTACGAGGGCGCGGACACTCGGACAGGTTTTAAATTATGTGATAAATGGTATTTTGTTGTTGTCATAATACAGTGTTGTTTTTATTATTCGTATTTATTTGTTTTATTTAAACGGCATCGTACAATATCTAGGTATATGTATATACCAAAAGTTATTACATGATAGGTAGGTACTCATCAATTTAACTGGACTATAAAATGTAATATGTGTCAACATCCCTTTTTTAAATAAGTTGCCCTGTTTTTATTCTCCAATTCGATCAAATAGCTTGAAAATCCTTTGTGTGTTCTGAGTTTCTTGTTTACGTTTCGGCGCTCGATGCGATATGTGTGCTCAGTGAAATTATCTCGTGACCTCCCAATCCTTCGTCACGCGGAGGATCTAATTAAATTTAGACGTGATTTGCTTTGCGCTTAGAAGAAATAGGTTTCCATGGAGAATTTTTGAAGTGAAAACTTCTTTAGCGGCGCTGGGCACTTTTTGAGGTGGGGAAAAATGATAAACTCCAGACAGCGTAAGGCGATCACGTGACCGTAAGGTTTAGATGGCCACTCATTTAGATGGCATACAAATCAATAAAGAAAAACTCAATGACATTACATGAAAAAGGTTCTAATCTTGTACGGGTTGAAATACGAGGATCTCACAGTTACATTCTAACTTTATATCACTCAAATATAATTCAATAAAGCTACATCTTGATGAAATCGCTAATAAAAGTGAACTCTAGTACTGGTGAATAAAACTCAAAATATCATGACCAAATATATTTAGATGCAAGGTCTGCAAGGTAACTTTACAATTTCTATTCGAATTTTAAACAATTAACGCTACAAATTTGAATTTCGAATTTTAAACAAGCTCACTGACCAGCAATTTTGGAACTAAAGTTTTTCAATAGAAAGGAGGATGGGTCAATTATACATAGTGCTGCAGACATTTTGGACTAGTCATTGAGTTTTCACTTCTGTCGGCACTCCCGGAGTGCAACCCGTTGTTTTTTTTATTTAGCTCCTACAGCATGCATATTTGAATTTTAAACAAAAATTCCTAAGCAAGTGGTGCATTTGAGAATCGCGCACTTTTGCTGAGTTTGCATTTAAAATGTAAATACTAAATAGTAGTTCAAGAGAAAGGATGTAAAAGGAGGTACAATTTTTATAGCTAGTTAACAGGTTTTATCATTTTAACTGATCCGACGCTATAAAACGCAATCATTGTATAATTAAACGACCAAACTAATGCTGCATTATCACTACACTATAAATTTTAACTTTAACACTATCGAAACAAAGTTGCATTTACAAAATACATTGTTATAGTATTATGCGAGCTTGCTTTGGCTTTAATTTGGAATGCAATATTGTCCACCGTAGTTAAGGGACATATGTATTAAGCGAGCATTATTAATTGTTACCGCTGGGAATCGGACAGCACCGCCTGATTGTGTCGCATATTAGTATTGTCCATGTAAGGTTAAAGTGGTACATTTTACTGCCAAACAAATTGAACACAGTCGATGTGTATCAGGTTTTATCAAATTAGGACACTTGCCTCAACCGTCATGCAGTAATCGTTATTCTAAATGGGATAATATCTTCGTTTTTTTAATCTGTTCGTAGATTGCTTTTGATGCTATCTATCATGCAATCAATGATTTAACTTTTGATACTCACTTTGCGCACTCAATTAGAATACGACAACAAAAACAATAGACTTATATCGACCGGGATATGGACCGTGATTACCGTTTGTATTGTTTTCGAGCTCCCGATACTTCGACGCAGTTACATGCATCTTGTTTTCCTATACGGTTACCATCAGTTTGTCACTGACATAAACGCCGTCGAGAACGTAATTTACTTTCTATACATCTCGCTCGCACTCGCATATTAGTGCAAACGGGATGTATAGAAAGTAAATTACGTTCTCGACGGCGTTTATGTCAGTGACAAACTGATGGTAACCGTACTGGTCGATATAAGTCTAGTGTAACTAACCATGAATCATTCAATCTGTAACAAAAACAATGTCGAATAAACGATTGTTTAATTATTCAATTTAAACAAAAAATGAAGGGTCTACGAGATTTTTTCATTCCATTAAGTCTTATGATTCCTGTCTAAACAGCAATTTCAACCTTTTTATTAAGTATGTAATTGTAAATACTTTGAGATATCTGAATCCTCAATGGTTACTTAGCTTAGATACCTACTTTAGACTAAAGGTACCAACAATTCCAGAAGCCAACTTTCAACGGACGGGGTGACAATAACGGCTCCATCAGAAGCCGGTCGCTGGTCGCTCTGGGCTCTGTCTCTGTCCAACCGTGGCCTGCGCTTCTCCGCACCGCGCACCATCAACGTGTTCCGGCCGATTCAGCTGGACTTCGCGTTGCCGCCGGCCCTCAAGGTCGGGGAAACGGTGGAAATCGATGTCAAGATTACTAATAACATCAACAACTGTATGGATGTAAGTAACTTTAATTTTTTTTTTAAAATATCATTATTATGGTCGCGTTTATGACTACGTATAGACCGACCGCAGGCGTACGGCACCCGCACCTTCCCCGCCACCCTTAGGCATCCTACCCCGTGGCCCCCGTACCGCGCAGACGAGGAATCATTTAAGCGGTCGGTCTATAGTAGGTACCATCGTTCACACTGGTAACGCTTCTAGAAGAATTAGAAGAATTTTATAGCCTACTATTAATTAATTAAATGTCAATTTCGCAATCCAGCTGCGGGAGTTTGCCACAGGAAGGGTTAATTGACAAATCGTTAACCTTATAGGAAAGACGTAAAAAATAAATCAAATTCAAACATGACATGTGTACCATAGGATAAATAAATGAAAACAGGAAAAGTCCACTCGTTTGGTAAATGTACCTAAAGCAGAATAAAAAGTTTACGTCTGAATTTTTTTTCTACAAGTAGCACAAAAATGCGGGCAAGCAAATTTTACCTCATTAAATCGGGTGTCGTCTGCCACAAAAAAATCTAAGAAAAACTCATACTGAGGCAGAAGAACCCATCTAGAAGGATAACAACGCCGAGAAAGCATCGTAAATAATAAATGACACCATCTGCTCACAGCAAAAATATTTTTTCTACGTGAAAATATGCATCAAAATTCTACTAGAACACGGTATTATGGGATGAATCGTAAGAATAAACAAACAGGCACCTACCTATGTTTGCGAGAAATTCGCGGTCCAATAACACAGGAGACTAAATTATGTTTGGTTAGGACGAACCCCTTCATAAATATTATCACTCTTATTTGTTTAACTTGTAATCGGACGGACTCGAGAATTAATTATGTTATTTATGGCCTTTGTAAATAATGTGAATGTATTTCCTTTTTACCTGTGAATGCTGGATTTCATAATGCCAGATGGTACACAAGTATTTAATTTTAGTTGGATTCATTTAAAATATTTTTATTTTATTATTAGTCTCATATCGTCCACCATAGAATTTTTCCAAATAATGTTTAAATTTAGTTGTTATGTAATTGGGTCGAATTAAATTCTAAAATTTAACGAGACAAAAGAAATGTCTTGAGAAAGTTTGAAATTGCATTGAAACAGAGTGTAGTGTGATTTTAGTACCTAGATACAGTCTAAGGACAACTTTTCTCACTACCCCACCATTTTTAATGTTATTTTTTATAACTATTAATAAAAAATAAATGTAGCACAATTGAACCAAATTTCAAACTGTTACTCCTATTTATAGGCCGTCAGCGTCACCGCGAGCTTTAACGTAAATCGGCTATGGATTGCCTAATCGTTCCCGTTTACCGGGCTCCAATATCCCGGGATTCGCCGGAATCCCTAATCTAGATTCGATGAGAGACGCCAAACGCAAACAAATCAGGATCGCGTGCGCCCCATCACGCGGGCAAAGCTTTTAACAAACACGACAGCTCTATTGAACAGTTAGAAATAAAGTAAAGTGTGTATATTATGTATGTACCTAGAAGCACTGGTAGCCTACGGAGCGCTGGTAGCCTAGTGAAAAGAGCGTGCGACATTCAATCCGAGGCTCGCTGGTTCAAACCCCGGCCCATAGTTTTTGGAACTTATGTACGATACCTATATTATTATCATAATTTGATATTTACCAACCGCTTCTCGGTGAAGGGAAACATCGTGAATAAACCGGACTAATCCATATAAGGCCTAGTTTCCCCTCTGGGTTGGAAGGCGACTAGTGTCTACGCCAATTCTTGGGATTAAGTACCTAGTTAAAAAAATATAGTTTTCAGATTTTTCCCTGCACTTGTCAACGGAAAGTACTTACCTACCCTTTAATTTTGATTCCCTTTTGAGAATGTCGTAAGATACGTTTTTTACGACATATTTAATCGACCATACGGTACCTACGTACGGTACGGTAAAGATACCTTTTTTTACATCAATTTAGTAGTTTGATATTTGCACAGGTTCAAGGGATAGTAAATACTTTAAATTTAAAGGGTCTTAAGAGACAGATGGATAGACGGACAACAAAGTGATCCTCCTATATGTTCCGTTTTTTCCTTTTGAGATACAGAACGCTAAAAATTAAACTAAATACTTACAAACATTTTAGTTTTAGCATATTGCAACATAAAATAACCGAGCTCACGAATAAATGTACCAACAAGCTGGCCCCCTGTGGCGCTTGCTTTGCCCTCGCTGAAATTTATGTCCATACTTATATCTTACTACTTTATGGAAATAGACGACAGGTCAAATTGTTATAGAGGGTGCGGCCAAACCCAAACCAGGGCTTTTATTCGCAAAGGCCAATGAGAGCATCATCAGCATCACAGCTTTAACACTAACCAGTACAAGTGTGATCTTGAATATCTAATGTTAAAACTTTTAGACTAGTACTAATCAACATAATGTTCGATTGCAAATCCACTTCTTGCACGCCATTGTAGGTATACAGTAACTAGACTCAAATTTACTCTAGGTAATATGCAAGGCAACAAGCAACGCATTGATCGACGCTTAATTTTGAAATGAGATGAAATGTAAATAATTTATTTGACACCACAATCTTAAGATTAACAGATATTAAATACCCATACGACATAGTTATGTAACTTGTTGTCTCAAAGAGGATACCAATACCACTCAGGATACCACAGAGCACATAGTGCAACGACGCTGATTTTCAGTGGACCCTTAAACTTAAAACTTAATTAAGATAATAAACTTTTTCCGGAGTGTTCTATTACTTACATCATTATACATAAAAATTTTAACTTGACAAAAAAGACAATGCGAGTATAAATAGGTACATTATTATTTGTTACTTGATGTAGGTACCTACCTATTCCCTAAAGCTTGGTAAAATAGTTAAACGCGGCCGCGTATTATTGACATAATACGTAGGGGATGACTCCCTAACTGCCTGTAACCATATCTTCATATATACGAGATTGTACAAATATACAGGCATTGATGTTTGATCATACAATAAAAGCTACTGCGATTGAGTTACAAACAATGTGATATGTCGTGTGAGTGAGTCAATATGAAGAAATGGACCTTCCGGCTTTGTGGCGTCAATATTTGGGCATTGGTCGTGGTTTTAAAAGGTTTATTGCTGGCAGTGAATCACTATTATCATCATCATATATATAAAATTGAAAAACCAGAACGGGATGAAAAACGAGGGACAAAGCGAGATGGCGCCTTACAAATTTCTAAAAAAGTTTTTGACACGTTTCTCGAATACGACGCACGTATGATAAGAAAAAACTGTTCCAATCTATTATCTAAACATGAGAATAGAATTAGAGCATAAAAACTATCGCTTTCGATGCGTATTTAATTTACAATAAGCAAAAGAAATTTTCATAACAATCTTCATTTTACGACGATCGACCATTTCTCGGCAACTCTCGGTAGGTTTCGTTTCGGTAGTCCACAGACTAGACCAAATTATTCGTAAGTTAGAGTAACCTATAATTATGTTTGTCATGTTGGTATACAGTTATTTCGGAGTTTTTTCACACGAAGTAAAATAAAAAGTGCTGTCAACCTCAACGAATAGTGACTTTATGCCATATAATTATGACTTATCAATCAAATTAATATTATCATATTATTAATAATTTGTATTTTGTTGTTTTAAATTTCTTTTTGAGTTATATTATTCAGATTGACTTTCACAGCTTCGGCAAACATTGTCATTCGTCCGGAGAACGGGCTGCCGAGATGGGCCAAAAATACAAAGTTGATAGCAAGTTATAATGTAGGTAGATAAAGTGCATGATCAGATATTTTTGAGCGACGTGATGAAAATAAGCAAATGTACAGTCAGCAGTCAGCCAAATATCGTAATATAACTTTGTTGCCATAGAAGTAAGGATGTGTTCCGATATAGTGGCGAAATATTGAGAGACAAAAGCGGCTAAGCTTTAGTGGGTCGGACACTTAGAGATAATGGGAGAGAATCGTGCCGTGACGAGAGCGTACTTGGGACAACGAAATGGGAGACGCCCGAATGGACGTCCTAGGTACCGCTGGAACGACGTAGTTGCTCAAGATCTGCTCAACCTCGGCCATGGCGACTGGCGAGAGCTATCGCAAGACCGAGAAACATGGCGTGATCTGGTGTCGGAGGACAGGACTCACTTTGGGTCGTTGCGTCACCGTAGCCTTAGTAAGTAATCTTAATATCCAGAAAGGGAAATGGGGACTACCTACGTTTGTATGAAAAGGCGATTTATGGGCGGTGGTCGTCCATATTCGTCTTAAGGCGGACATTAATCTAATGAACGTTTTTGCAACTAGGCTTATAAAAATAAATAATAATTTTATGTTGAAACAAGTTTTAAATAAATACCTACGTAGATGATAATATACAATCTTGCCTTTTATCAAATCACATCATTTTTGAGAAATTTACTACTACGTTATCCAAATAACGGCTACAAATAAGAAATCCCTATCACAGTTATAAACCCTGGCAGGGTTGAATACATAATAATGTCGGTATTTAACTAAACATAAGACAAACTCTTTATTTCATTTACGCGAGCGGAGCTGCGGGCCCGTCTAGTATATTATAGGCACATTCGTAGCATTCGGGAGACGTTGTAAAATGTAGGTAGGCAGTGAATTACATTAACTATGTAAGCTTTCGTTTTGCATCAGACGTGATGTTTAGAAGAATTAGCAACTTACCAACATCTCTTAGCCACTCACATAATTGATATCTTCAGTGACCTCTATTTTTATAATAAAATAAGGGTGACAGCTGGTAGCTACAGTTACCAAAAGCATGTGAGTGGTTAGATTATGAGACATCTCATCCTGACATAAGTCAGGACCGGTAGAAGTGGCGTAGGTACTCGAAGAGAGGCCTATGCTCAGCAGTGGTTCATTCTTGCGGGCTAGTATGCGACTTGTGCTCGATTCTCTGAAAGAGTTACTCTACTAAGAGACTACATAATTATACTTGCAGCATTCTCTACCTACTTTTTTGATCATCAAGTTTTATCGTGGCTATGTAATAAACAAATTGTCTTTTCAGGTAACGGCCCTCCTGGCTCTAAGCGCAGGGGCAGCATTCGCAAGCACCGGAGCTCTGTACGTTACCGAACGTCTGAGACTGGGACCACGTGGAGGAACCCAGCTGGTGGTCAGGGTTGCCGTCAATACTCCGGGCAGGAAAAATATTACAGGTATTTTTGAGACATACATAATGGACTACACAGATAAGTACCACAAAAAGTATGTCACCCTAAAAAGCCATCTAGTTAAACTGCCAAGTTTTTTGTCTTAGTAAGTTAGTACCTATCTATATTTTTCTTTGTCTTTAAGTTATTGGTAATTCTTATTCTTATGCTTTTTTTGTGTTACATGTAAGAATAGCATATATTTTTAAGAAAGTAAGTAAACTCTATGTCAATATGCTTAGCAATTTACCTCTAGTTTTAGGTCAACCTAACCTAAATGTATTGTCCTAAGAGTATTCAAAACATATTAAAAAAAAGAAACAAGTGCGAAATGTCACGGACCGTGTAGTGTGACTTCCCCGGATTTTGTGATATTATATATATTTTTTTAAATGATGAAGTGATTTTGCAATAAATTATATCAAATATAAAACACTAATCCCTGTTCTACAACACTCTTTAAAAATTGTATGGATATATAACGACTTTATATAATTTTAAACAACATACATTTTGTGATCAGTTTTCGTGTCACCGCCGCGTGTGGTAATATAAACATGCGGTACTCAGTAGAAAATTATCTTTACTACTGGCAGCCTTATTAAAGTTTTTTTAGAACAGCAACACTGTGTTGTTGCCAGGTTTCAAATGGCTGAAGGGAGAAGTTTTGTCGAAAAAATATTTATTTGTGTTCATTTGAAAAAAACGGTCAACGTTAACGCATCACCGCCGTGTTAGAGTTTTAAAAGTAAGTTGCAGTTTCACATTATTGTTTGTAAGATAAGATATACCTCATACATTGCAGATTAAGCTAATTATTTAACATTAACAAAATCAAAGGAAATGTTTATGTAATATCGAACATGTTCCAAATTATCACGACCGTGGCCTCAAAAATCTGTCACCGCCACGGACTTTTGAGTACACGTTCGTGACATATAGACACGTGGTCGTGTCATTCTTAATTCGTTAGATTAATTTAGAGGCACATGCACTCTTCAGAAATGCTATTTTATTAGCTACAGATCATTTGCTGTTATTGCCCGACTGCCAAAGCAAAAAAAATGTGTTTCGGTTGTATGTATGTATGATGTGTATCGAATTCTTTGTCACACTCTACAGCCTTTATAGTTTGACGGATTTCAACGTCTGAGCTATCATTAGGGTTTGTCGTAGTCATAGGAGTGACTTAGGCTATGTTAATATAACTATATAAATCAAAATAGCCGAGTTGGCCACCAAAATGCCGAAATATCACGACTGAGGGACACTTTGTCACAACCGTGTTTATGTGCTCATTTTATTTACCTTTCCTGAAGATATTAAGCTTGACCATATGAATCAAAAAATTGCATTTTGTATGTACTTTTGATATTTGTAATAATATGTGAAAAATAAAAACGTTTATGAAAAAAAAAATTTTTGGACACAATTTAATAATCACCCTATTAATATTTCGTTGGGTAGGCATAAAAACATGTAAGAATAAACACTTAGTACTACATATGTACACTATTAGGAGAATGCCTAAAGGTGCTCAGTAATAAAATAAAACGTGAATTAAATAGATAGTTCAGTTAATTGCTACAATAATATCCGTAGTAAAGTAAGACATTTGACCTTGAAAAGTAGTTTTAGTAAATGAGGCCAAGAGGACAAACTTTTAAATTATTCGAAATGTTCAACCAAGAAGGTAATCTGCGAACCAAAATATTTTAATGAACTTGCCAAGTCGAATTCTTGAATTGCACCCCAGACATAATTGTGAAATTAAAATCTTGGCAAAGTTGTTGCCTCTTGGCGTAATAAGCGTGATCGTCCCCAGGGTGTAAGAGTCTCTTAAAATTTGTTAGAGCAATCTCTCATTCAACTTAACAAGTCTTTGAGGGATTGTTAGAATCTAAATCTTGTAAGTAATATCTGATAGAGTGACCCAGTATCAGAATACGAGTAGATTCTTGCACAGTTGGCATGCACCTGATCATAATTATGATTCAATTTCGGCTGTTTCAAATACACAAAAAAACCTCTGATAATTCCCGGGGCTCGCACATATTGTATCCTTGTCAGCTCGGACGTCCAATCAAAAATGTAATATTACTTTATCAAAAAGGTGACACATATAAACCCTATAGTGTAAAAGTGCCACAATCGATACAAGATTGTCTACTAACAAATTACTCTATTAATCTTTATCATAAGAATGGAGTCATATTGTATAGGCACCATAATGAAAGATATTTGGTAGCGCCATGGGAACTATAAGTATACTCTGACCTGATTATTACTATCATAAAAATGTTTTGATCAAACATTTCCGTTATATTTTCGGAGTCGTACTCCAAGCGATTGTAGACCTTATAGGAACCGCATCTCGTGTACTAGTGGAACACAATTCTGAGATAAAATATTGCTGGTGGAAAATTTCATCTTGGCGCGCTTCAGTTTGCCTTGTCAACAATCCCGACGTCGAGTCGAACGATCTTTGTAGGAAGTTGGTGGATGCTCTTATGTTATTACTTGCTGGTACCTTGTTTAATGTACATGCATGATAATATTGTTAATAGACGTCTTGAGAGAGAAGTTGTACTATACATGATGTTGTACAATCTCAGAAATTGCTTGTCTAGCTTTTGAATTCTAACAGCCAAAGTTTAAGTTTAGTTTGCCATGTGTACATATTTATATATTATCTTTGTGCAATATAGTTTAAATAAATAAAAATAACTCGATATTTATGTCGTTCATGTTTTTAGATATTACAGCTTGTGTGCATAATTACACAGATTAATAGAAACGGGTGCATAAAATGGTTCAATCAGAGAATTAAGCTTTTCAGTCTTTATATACCTTTCGGCACCTACACTGGAAAAGCGGGAACCTAATATTTGATTATGACCCGATTGACCGTGTCGTTTAAAAACCTTCCGCGGATAGTCTCATTTTATTTCGTTTGTTGCATATTTTAATATCAGATTATTATCTCTCGTAATATCTCCACGGGTTGCGTTTAAGTAATTAAGTTACCCTGGTCAATCGTCGGCGTGGCTTCAATTAGCATTTAGATTGAATCCAGTACGCAGATCATCAGATGCAAATTTGTAAATTATGCATATAGATATTTGCTGTATTGAGATAACTTGTTGACGTATTCGGGCGCCGATTGGATACGAGCAGTGTGTTGTGATTTAACGGGCAATTTAAGCCAATAATTGGATAAGCTCTGCAAAGGAAAATTAAATCAATGCGAAATCCATCCATACTTATAATATTAAATATGCGAAGTAGGTAGGTACCTAAATAACATATTTAACTTGGGTCTTGTTCATAATTTATATCCATCTACTTACAAGATTTGTATAGAGTATATTAAGTAGAGAACTGCTAAGTTTAAAGCAATAGGTAACTAAATAGTTTATACTGAGCGGTACTCGCTCCGTGGCGATATATTAGCGGCATTTCAACGAGCAGACCTTATATATAGGCCCGGCCTGGTGTCCCCATCGTGGCGCCGTCAACGTGAAACAACGCGGCGCCTCAGGAATTTACGGCGCCGTAGAAATCTACGGAGTCGCGCGCCGCGTCTTAAAGATTCACGGCATTGCGCTGTGAAAAGTCACTGATCCGCCGCGCTGTTTCCATCAATTTATATAATTAAAATACATATATGTCGAATACCGATGGTCTTAAAGGCGGTGGGCGCGTGGGGTAGTACGATAATGTATTACTTCACAGCTAAACCAGTATGCTACCATGCTACCAGTGCATGAAATAAACATTAGGACTCGCCAACCATACCAGTGCCCACTATACTTCAGCACCAAATGTTTAAAAGAACTAATTGCTATGTTTAACTCAAGGGAGCGATATGAAAGTAAAAAGAAACCGTTTGAATCTTTATTCAAGTCAAACTAGGCCGGCCCCAGCCCCACGCCTCCAACATGAGAAGATTTAGCCCTATATGGGACCGGCAACAAACTCAGAGGGACAAATCTTTTCAAAACAAGTTAAAACAACACATAACACATCACTTCTTTACTTCACAAAAGCAAGCTTCTAATGAAACATAAGAAATCAAAATAACACTTGAAACAAAACACCTAGCTAAATGGTTAAAGAACGCGGGACCCTATAAGCCATCAGAACAATCCTTCAGGTATAAACCTTCAGGAACGCAGCGAGTTAGGCACGAGGTTGGCTAACGAGTATGTCCGATCTCTAGCGCGGTCCGATCCAGACGAAATACCAGCGGCGGAGCCTCTCCGCTCCCGCCTCAGTCAAGTTGGTAAACCTGCTCGACCAGTCTACCAACATACCGACAAAAACGCCAACTCTTGCCTACGCTCACTCGAGAGAAACCTCTCGACGTTCCAAAGCCTTCTACCTGTCATCTCAGTTCAACAACACGCCAATAGATGGCGTTACTCTCTACGCAACTTTATTTCAACAATGCGCCAATAGACGGAGTTACTCTCTACACAACTTTATTTATTTTGTTACAACCAAATAATACGTAGCTCAACATTGCTAATCGATTTTATACAGGCGTCTAAAATAATGAACTATAACGCTGCAATACGTCTTTCTGGTGTCAGGTTCCGACACGGCCGTCCTGCGCTACACACGTCCTCGTGTGTGGGTGTATGCATTTGATTCTGTAACAAAATACTCAGCACAGTATCTCATCGCTCGGTCATTCCTGACCCACAATTTGGGCCTCACTCAAATTACTATTAAAATCAAACTTTGTTATCAATCAAACCAGAAAATAGTTCAAAGTCATTAAACAATCCTCATTTCTCTAGTCAAAAATAGTCCATCGAGCAACGACTTAATAAAAATAATCAGTAATCATCGCCGCTATCTAGCGGATACACTCCATTAATCATCGCCTCCATCTGGCGGATACTCTCAAATTTATGTGAAAACAGAACAATCTCAAACATCAAAAACACAAATCACAACAGCTCTAATTCATTGCTCGACAGTATCACTACTATTGTCATCAATATCAATTTACGGGGAAATTATCTGGCATTAAAAAAAAATCTTGGTCAAATGTGATAATAATCATTGTAGGACATCTTAAAATAAATAGCACTCTGACTTAATAATGCCAATTTTACTCATATGAACACAGTACATCAACGGGAGTTCATTTTTAACAAAACAACACCAGTCCTTCGGTGCATTGCCAGTCCTTCGGCAGATACCAGACCCTCGTCAGAAGTAACCATCTCAGCCGCGTAAGTGCTACTCCTTTCAAAGAGCATTCTGCACATAAAAAGCAGACCACGTGCACCTCTTACATGCTCTGGCACTTCTGATGCGGTCACTAAACAATACCCAGTCCATCTAAAGCAAAACAGTAGTGCCCAGTCCATCGGGCGTGCCTTCAGTCCATCGAAAGCAAAACAGTAGTGCCCTATCCATCGGGCTTGCCTTCAGTCCATCGAAAGCAAAACAGTAGTGCCCAGTCCATCGGGCTTGCCTTCAGTCCATCGAAAGCAAAACAGTAGTGCCCAGTCCATTGGGCTTGCCTTCAGTCCATCGAAAGCATGACAGTATTGCCCAGTCCATCGGGCGTACTTTCAGTCCTTCGAAAGTACAAGCTTTCAGTCTATCGAAAGCAAAAACAATGTTAAGAGTGAATTCCAAAAAGAAAATAAAAACGGTTCTTTAAATCATGTTACTCAGAACCATTGGTACTATCAGCGTCAACTGATCAACTGAAACTGAACATCACTGATCAAAATCACTAAAGATAGCTTTCTACTTTAGCTTTTACAACAGAAACTCAGCTTTCTACTTTAGCTTTAACAACAGAAACTCGCTCAAAACTTCTATGCAGAAGTAAATCCTCTCAAAATAATCCCAACAAAATGGGAACTGCTCACCAGATTAATAAAGCATGATGCACGCGTCGCGACCAAGTCAAAGGTGGTAGTGGTGAAGTCCGACCCAAGCACGAAGGCTGATGCTTTCCGACTTGCAGTTGCCGTTGCTGCGGCAGATGGCGAGATGCACGATGTGGTTCATCATAGCTGGCTATTACTGAAATCATCATTTGCACGGTATCAGGTTTATCATGTATGTAGGCTAAACTTCAGGGTTTGTGAATGTGCCCTAGTAGCGGACACAAAAGACATGTTGCCATAGGATACGGGACTTTAAAAATCTCAGAATAAAATTTAAACTTCATTGAGTGCGTTTTATTTCCTTCTATGAACAAACAAACCTGTGTTCCAAAAATAAGTAACACGGTAAAATGGGCCAATACGAAAAGTGACAGCTAATTAGTTACGTTAGACTGTTATGCTCAAGTTATGCTTCGCCATTACATTGAAAATAAATTTCACTAATAAACAATTAGAACGAAACCTGTCCTTTTATTTCCAAATCTCCAGCACAGATGATACTGCACAGCTGCTTCTGTGTCACATGCGTAATGGTGTCTGTAAGTTGTCCCTGCTCAGGTTGCAGCACACTGTAACATTAATTTTCATATGCGTAGTTCATGCTTTCATAGTATGCACGATTTGTGATCTATCACGGCATTACGGGCAATAATTTGTAGCAATTTTACTAATTACTAAACGCATAGCATTGGCAAATCAGCAGGATCAATTTCTAACGGTGCATTGTATTTTCATGAAAAAAAATATTTTTTGAGGGTAGATGCACAAGTGAGCGATGAAATACTATCACGTCGTGATAGCCGATATTTGATTGTAATTAACAATATGGATTTCACATCAAAATAATTCAAGATCACTTAGATTTAAATGGATTATAAAAATGAATTGTATTTTCATGAAAAATCAATTATTGAGGGTAAATTCACAAGTAAGCGATGAAATAATATCACGTTGTAATAGCTAATACTCGGTTTTAATTAACAGTATGGATTTCAAATCAAAATAACTCAAGATCGCTTCGATTTAAATGGATTACAAAAATTAATTACAAAGAAACGTAACGATCCCAGAGATGACGTCACGTAACAACCGTTATGCTAGACTGCCTCAATCATAATTCACAATTTCACAATAATTCTCACCAAATAACAATGAATTACACTCACCTTTCAATCAAGGTTAGACACGTGAGCTTACCATTACCACGTGTCCAGATTATGGAATGTAGGTCACCAGAAATACACCACGCTCCCAGGTGGCTGTGTAAGCAATACATGAAACTCTGCATCGATCCCACTTGCTGATGTCGAATACCGATGGTCTTAAAGGCGGTGGGCGCGTGGGGTAGTACGATAATGTATTACTTCACAGCTAAACCAGTATGCTACCATGCTACCAGTGCATGAAATAAACATTAGGACTCGCCAACCATACCAGTGCCCACTATACTTCAGCACCAAATGTTTAAAAGAACTAATTGCTATGTTTAACTCAAGGGAGCGATATGAAAGTAAAAAGAAACCGTTTGAATCTTTATTCAAGTCAAACTAGGCCGGCCCCAGCCCCACGCCTCCAACATGAGAAGATTTAGCCCTATATGGGACCGGCAACAAACTCAGAGGGACAAATCTTTTCAAAACAAGTTAAAACAACACATAACACATCACTTCTTTACTTCACAAAAGCAAGCTTCTAATGAAACATAAGAAATCAAAATAACACTTGAAACAAAACACCTAGCTAAATGGTTAAAGAACGCGGGACCCTATAAGCCATCAGAACAATCCTTCAGGTATAAACCTTCAGGAACGCAGCGAGTTAGGCACGAGGTTGGCTAACGAGTATGTCCGATCTCTAGCGCGGTCCGATCCAGACGAAATACCAGCGGCGGAGCCTCTCCGCTCCCGCCTCAGTCAAGTTGGTAAACCTGCTCGACCAGTCTACCAACATACCGACAAAAACGCCAACTCTTGCCTACGCTCACTCGAGAGAAACCTCTCGACGTTCCAAAGCCTTCTACCTGTCATCTCAGTTCAACAACACGCCAATAGATGGCGTTACTCTCTACGCAACTTTATTTCAACAATGCGCCAATAGACGGAGTTACTCTCTACACAACTTTATTTATTTTGTTACAACCAAATAATACGTAGCTCAACATTGCTAATCGATTTTATACAGGCGTCTAAAATAATGAACTATAACGCTGCAATACGTCTTTCTGGTGTCAGGTTCCGACATATATAACAGATATATAAGTACTCGTATAGGTGTTACTCAATCGAATTTGATGGTTCAACGACAGATATTATTTATGATTAAATTCGCTTTTCTTGCTAGCGGTTGTTTTTAATTATGTATAATCATTGAACATTTTCGTCGTGTTATATTTAAACAATTAACCAACTTTTATATTTTTCAATTTCCTATAACGACCAAGCCTAAATATAATATTAGGTATCACTTATCTGCTGTTGATCACAAACACATCTTTTGAGTTCAGATTTTTTTTAGGTATTTATAATATACCTACACGCTGGAAATAATACAAAATCTACTAATATAAAAGTCAACTTTGAATTGCTTTCCCGTATATCGCAAGTGTGGGTCGGCAATAAACCTGCTAGATTCTATTACCTCGGCAATACGACCGTATCCGGGAGAGCCCATTCGTGGCCCCGGGCTGTAGGACAAACGAGAAACAGATAGCGAAAACGGCTACCAACTGTCGTTTGATTTCAGTTGGGAAGTGAGACCTCGATACAAATATATTGGTAGAAAAAGTTTGCTAGTTGTACAGCTTGTAATAAAAACATGTTACAATAAAAATGGAACGCGTATTGAAATATTGCGTCGTATCCTGAGGATTGAGGAATTGAGGATTGAAATATTTTGACAGCTGGCCCTTTTTTAGCTCTCCGCTTTAGCTTCTAACTCACATTTGGAGAAAATGGTATCATAAAATATAGAAATAAAAATGCTCTACTGAGAATGGGCGCGAATAGACCATGAAAATAAATGAAATGGTTTCTTGACTTACAGGTATTGGTATATCGTAGGATTAATATTAGAATGTCATGTGTACCTATCCAATAACATCGTATTAAAAATACCTTGTCAAAGAGTCAAAAATAGTAGAAGGGGCTTAGACTTTATCTAGCTAAGAATAATTCGCGTTAAGGTCCCGTACATTATATACAACTTTGGTTGTCATTCAAAAGTTGACATGTGACAGTTCAGTTTCCACAAAATCTTGGAGCATTTAGTAACTGGAGACGTCATGGCTGACATTTTATGTACGAAACAGTCTGCCGATTTTTGCGGGGGAGGGGACGTTAAATGTATTACTATTTCTACATGATTTGTACGTAACGTAAAAATAGCCATGTCAGTCCATACAAAAGTTTGCACAATTGTGCAAATTTTTTGGCAGAGGGGTAAGCTAAAAGGCGACTCGAGTTATTAAATGCTCTAAGCACAAAATATATAGGTACTTATCAATTTTTTATTCTTATATCTTGATTTAATTATTATGGTATGGATTATCTGCACACATTATACCGTGTAATAATAGAAACGTAAATGCGCAATTACGCACGAGTATTCTCAGACATAAAAGAACCGATAGCGGGTGCTCTCTGAAATCACGTAAATTTATCAGGTAAAGAAAGGATTTTTGGATTTACTCGAGCGCGGCCAATTAACACATAAGAGATACCTTGCACCCTTTTGAGAACTTCCATAAAATTCAAATCTTTTGTATAAGGCTACGCGTGTAGCGCGTCCGACCGATTAGATCGATAAAAAGTACGATATGAATTAAAGTACGGTAATTACCTAATAAAAGGTATACATTTGCGCGTAGCTAATGGTGGTTTAAGAAGGTCACAAAATTGCTCAGAAACCTTGCCTTTATGAAATTTGGAAGTTGTCTAAGAAATATCACAGGTAATTCGCCAATAACTAGCCACTGTTAGTAATTGGCCACCAAATGAATTCTATTCACCTATAAACAGAATTCATTTTAGTACGAGTATAAGGTTTCAATAACTGGCCAGCCTTCAATAACTAGCCGCCTTATACTAAAAAGAATTCTGTTTATAGATGAATAGAATTCATTTTTAGTTTAGGGCGGCCAGTTACTGGCGAATTACCCTATATTAAATTAATATATTGAAACGGGTCACTCACGCATTGTCAGTTGAAAATCACTCGACATGTTGCACTCCACAACGAGTACAATCATAGGAAGCTCGCGTTGGTGGACCGGTGGAATAGCCCGTTTAATATCTAATACTTCTGTTTCTCACGGAAGTATTGTTATTAAAATTTCACATTAACGTAAAGAACTCGAACAAGGGTGATATGATACCTACATACCGTTATGCAATATAATTATTTATTTGATTTTCCTGTGACTTGAATGGCATTTCAAAGTACGAAACATACGAAGTACGAAATACTCGTACTTGGATTCGTCCAAACATGATTTTAGTTTCGACTCTGACTGGAACGCCCACAACGACTGTGCGTAGGCAACAGCCTGTCTGGGACTGGAGCTGGTGTCTGGAAGTAGAAATGGGTAGGAATAAGAGTGGAACTTTGAATGACTGAATGGAAATACGAAAGGAAGAACGCCGAATACCATAACATTTTTTAAAATCATTCTAAACCTCCATAATTTTTATTTTCAGTGGAAGTGACGGGCTACAGCGCTGACAACTGCTCCGTGTCGTATTCGTCATTCAACAACGAGACACTGGTGGGTTCCGTCATCCGTTCCGCGAGCGTCTTAGTTCTGCCAGAAGGATTGCACCGGAGCGACACACAGAGCGCCTATTTCTGTGCCAACGGTTAGTGAATACTTGCACTGATCTATGTAATACTCAACGATTAAAGGCCTATTTAGATGGTGCGAGAACTCGTATGCGATTTTCGTTACACTACAGACTACTGCGGTACAACATATTCAATCGATCGACCAAATGCCGCAATGTAACGAAACTGGCATGCGAGTTCTCGCATCGTCTAGCTAGATGATCCTTAAGAACGCGACAATGTTTAGCTTCGTCATCTGGTCCATAATAGTAATATTTATTCTGCACGGGAGCAGCAGCTCCCTACGAGTACAATAAAATTGTCGTACAGATGTAGTGCATAATTATTTTCCATCGTTCTTCTTCTTCTTCTTCTCAGCATATTTGCGTCCACTGCTGAACATATGCCTCTTTCATGGATTTCCATGTTGTTCTGTATGCGGCGGTTCTATGCCAGGTCGGCCCTGCCGTCTTTCTAATGTCGTCCGACCATCTGTCTCGTGGTTTTCCATCCCTCCGGCTTCCCAGTCGAGGTCTCCAGAACAGTACTCGCTGGCCCCATCGGTCGTCATCCCTGCGACAGCTATGGCCGGCCCATTCCCACTTCAGTTGCGCAATTCTTTTGGCGATGTCGGTAACTTCGTGCGTTGGCGAATGTCCTCATTCCGAATTCTGTCTCGCAGGGAGAACCCGAGCATCGCGCGCTCCATAGCTCTCTGTGCCACTTTTAGCTGGCGCACCACATTTTCCATCGTATTTTCACGAAACGTACAAACGTGTCTTACTATTTCAGTCAATCTCGGTACAAAAAGTACTGAGGTTGACTGAAGTAGCATGACAAAATACGAACGTTTCCGAGAAAATACAATGGAAAACAATTATGCACTACATCTGTATATTTTAAGTCCATTAAATAAGTACTTACGCAGTCTGTCATATTTTGTATTTTACTATGAGTAGTGGAATTAATCTACAACGTTAATTAAATTCTAATTCCAGAACACCTAGCGGTATCATCCCGAGGCTCGTGGGAATGGCAGTGGGTGGCAGCGCCGCGCAACCGCGCAGGGCTAGTGCTAGAGCTTCGCGCGCAGGGCGCCGCGCACGTTGCGCTGTCTTCTGTACGCGAGCCTAATGACGACATGTATCGTGTTGTGTTTGAAAGGAGCCGCGTGTGGATCGCTAGAGGGAAACATGGTGAGTACTGCAGTTTCATCTATGTAATATTACCGCACAGGACGCTGCAGACGTTGCGCTGTCTTCTGTACGCGAGCCTAATGACGACATGTATAGTGTGGTGTTTGAAAGAAGCCGCGTGTGGATCGCTAGAGGGAAACATGGTGAGTACTGCAGTTTCATCTATGTAATATTACCGCGCAGGGCGCCGCGCACGTTACGCTGTCTTCTGTACGCGAGCCTAATGACGACATGTATCGTGTTGTGTTTGAGAGGAGTCGCGTGTGGATCGCTAGAGGGAAACATGGTGAGACTACAGTTTCATCTATGTAATATTACCGCACAGGACGCTGCAGACGTTGCGCTGTCTTCTGTACGCGAGCCTAATGACGACATGTATAGTGTGGTGTTTGAAAGAAGCCGCGTGTGGATCGCTAGAGGGAAACATGGTGAGTACTGCAGTTTCATCTATGTAATATTACCGCGCAGGGCGCCGCGCACGTTACGCTGTCTTCTCTACGCGAGCCTAATGACGACATGTATCGTGTTGTGTTTGAAAGGAGTCGCGTGTGGATCGCTAGAGGGAAACATGGTGAGTACTGCAGTTTCATATATTTGATATTACCGCGCAGGGCGCCGCGCACTTTGCGCTGTCTTCTGCACGCGAGCCTAATGACGACATGTATCGTGTTGTGTTTGAAAGAAGCCGCGTGTGGATCGCTAGAGGGAAACATGGTGAGTACTGCAGTTTCATCTATGTAATATTACCGCGCAGGGCGCCGCGCACGTTACGCTGTCTTCTGTACGCGAGCCTAATGACGACATGTATCGTGTGGTGTTTGAAAGAAGCCGCGTGTGGATCGCTAGAGGGAAACATGGTGAGTACTGCAGTTTCATCTATGTAATATTACCGCGCAGGACGCTGCACACGTTGCGCTGTCTTCTGTACGTGAGCCTAGTGACGACATGTATCGTGTTGTGTTTGAAAGGAGCCGCGTGTGGATCGCTAGAGGGAAACATGGTGAGTACTGCAGTTTCATGTATGTGATATTACCGCGCAGGGCGCCGCGCACGTTGCGCTCTCTTCTGTACGCGAGCCTAATGACGACATGTATCGTGTTGTGTTTGAAAGGAGCCGCGTGTGGATCGCTAGAGGGAAACATGGTGAGTACTGCAGTTTCATGTATGTGATATTACCGCGCAGGGCGCTGCACGCGTTGCGCTCTCTTCTGTACACGAGCCTAATGACGACATGTATCGTGTTGTGTTTGAAAGGAGCCGCGTGTGGATCGCTAGAGGGAAACATGGTGAGTACTGCAGTTTCATATATTTGATATTACCGCGCAGCGCACCGCGCACGTTGCGCTGTCTTCTGGACGCGAGCCTAATGACGACATGTATCGTGTTGTGTTTGAAAGGAGTCGCGTGTGGATCGCTAGAGGGAAACATGGTGAGTACTGCAGTTTCATGTATGTGATATTACCGCGCAGGGCGCCGCGCACGTTGCGCTCTCTTCTGTACGCGAGCCTAATGACGACATGTATCGTGTTGTGTTTGAAAGGAGCCGCGTGTGGATCGCTAGAGGGAAACATGGTGAGTACTGCAGTTTCATGTATGTGATATTACCGCGCAGGGCGCTGCACGCGTTGCGCTCTCTTCTGTACACGAGCCTAATGACGACATGTATCGTGTTGTGTTTGAAAGGAGCCGCGTGTGGATCGCTAGAGGGAAACATGGTGAGTACTGCAGTTTCATATATTTGATATTACCGCGCAGGGCACCGCGCACGTTGCGCTGTCTTCTGGACGCGAGCCTAATGACGACATGTATCGTGTTGTGTTTGAAAGGAGTCGCGTGTGGATCGCTAGAGGGAAACATGGTGAGACTACAGTTTCATCTATGTAATATTACCGCACAGGACGCTGCAGACGTTGCGCTGTCTTCTGTACGCGAGCCTAATGACGACATGTATAGTGTGGTGTTTGAAAGAAGCCGCGTGTGGATCGCTAGAGGGAAACATGGTGAGTACTGCAGTTTCATCTATGTAATATTACCGCGCAGGGCGCCGCGCACGTTACGCTGTCTTCTCTACGCGAGCCTAATGACGACATGTATCGTGTTGTGTTTGAAAGGAGTCGCGTGTGGATCGCTAGAGGGAAACATGGTGAGTACTGCAGTTTCATATATTTGATATTACCGCGCAGGGCGCCGCGCACTTTGCGCTGTCTTCTGCACGCGAGCCTAATGACGACATGTATCGTGTTGTGTTTGAAAGAAGCCGCGTGTGGATCGCTAGAGGGAAACATGGTGAGTACTGCAGTTTCATCTATGTAATATTACCGCGCAGGGCGCCGCGCACGTTACGCTGTCTTCTGTACGCGAGCCTAATGACGACATGTATCGTGTGGTGTTTGAAAGAAGCCGCGTGTGGATCGCTAGAGGGAAACATGGTGAGTACTGCAGTTTCATCTATGTAATATTACCGCGCAGGACGCTGCACACGTTGCGCTGTCTTCTGTACGTGAGCCTAGTGACGACATGTATCGTGTTGTGTTTGAAAGGAGCCGCGTGTGGATCGCTAGAGGGAAACATGGTGAGTACTGCAGTTTCATGTATGTGATATTACCGCGCAGGGCGCCGCGCACGTTGCGCTCTCTTCTGTACGCGAGCCTAATGACGACATGTATCGTGTTGTGTTTGAAAGGAGCCGCGTGTGGATCGCTAGAGGGAAACATGGTGAGTACTGCAGTTTCATGTATGTGATATTACCGCGCAGGGCGCTGCACGCGTTGCGCTCTCTTCTGTACACGAGCCTAATGACGACATGTATCGTGTTGTGTTTGAAAGGAGCCGCGTGTGGATCGCTAGAGGGAAACATGGTGAGTACTGCAGTTTCATATATTTGATATTACCGCGCAGGGCACCGCGCACGTTGCGCTGTCTTCTGGACGCGAGCCTAATGACGACATGTATCGTGTTGTGTTTGAAAGGAGTCGCGTGTGGATCGCTAGAGGGAAACATGGTGAGTACTGCAGTTTCATGTATGTGATATTACCGCGCAGGGCGCTGCACGTGTTGCGCTCTCTTCTGTACGCGAGCCTAATGACGACATGTATCGTGTTGTGTTTGAAAGGAGCCGCGTGTGGATCGCTAGAGGGAAACATGGTGAGACTACAGTTTCATCTATGTAATATTACCGCGCAGGGCGCCGCGCAAGTTACGCTGTCTTCTGTACGCGAGCCTAATGACGACATGTATCGTGTGGTGTTTGAAAGAAGCCGCGTGTGGATCGCTAGAGGGAAACATGGTGAGTATAAGTGTGTAGCTTTCAAATAGAGCTCGACGGCTAATCCTATTGTCTATTGTTAAGTAAAACCGCTCGTGCCACGTGCCACAACCACCTGCATAAAAAATACGTACTTCGGTTACTGAGTGCCGGCGAGTCGAACGCTACAGAACCTGTCTAAAATGTATCATCGAGATGCGTAACAAAGGCGCGTTATCGGAGAGCGCACCTACACTGGTTTTTTGAGCGTTGAACTAGCCCGCGCTCAGGTGCCAAATAGAATAATTAAGACCCTTTTTTGCAGGTAAGTAGCACGTGCGGTTTTACTTAACAATAGACAATAGGATTTGCCTTTATTTGAAAGCTACACACTATACCGTAAAACGGGGTCAACAGAAATCGCGGGGTGAATAGAGATATTTTGAACTTTTTCTTTCAAGTTGTTATATTTAAAAAAGTACATCTCTAAAATTAGATTTTTTGGAATGCGTATATAGTAGACTATTTATTCTCTACATTGATACCAAAAGAACTTAATCAAACTGCTTAAAGTTAGATTTTTTTGACTCTAAAGTAAGGTCTCGCCGAGGTAAGAAATGAAGCCTGTCTGAACTTTGTTCTAGCGGTAAATGTTTTGAAATTAACTAAGTAAAAGTTAGCTAACCTGGTAATATAGTATCTGTAGTACCTAAATAATATATAATATCACGAATTTTCTCTATAATAAAGCATTTTTTTTGCAAAAAACCAATAACAAGCAATTTTACGTGATAAAGGGGTCAGTGGACACGCATATGGGGTGAACAGTTACGCCATAGGGGGTGATTAGATACAACAAAGGGGTGTAAAGACACGCCTTGGGGGTTAAAAGACACGAAAAAATATGTTTGTGTCAAATAGCTGTTTAACAGATATATATATACCATTTGCCAATAGTGTATCCACATAATAATGACCAAATTCGATGCCTATGACAACTAAAACTTAATATTTCTATTCACCCCTTTCTTGTGTCTATCGACCCCGTTTTAAGGATATGGAGAAAACAGGTAGTTTTCTTTGATTTTCTCTGAATTGGGTAGGTAAAAATTTATTTCACAAATGCAAAATTGAAGAACTAACCAAGACTCAAAAAATGATATCAAAATTATTACTTTTATCATTCGGATTATTGGCGAAAATCGTCCTTGAAGTTGAAAATCGTGTCTTTTCACCCCGTTTTACGGTACTGCAGTTTCATCTATTTGATATTACCGCGCAGGGCGCCGCGCACGTTGCGCTGTCTTCTGTACCTACGCCAGCCTAAATGACGACACGTACCTATCGTGTGGAGTTTTATCGTGTGGAGTGTGATAAATTTAATGATTACAAGTGAGTTAAAGACGTTAAACTTGACGGGCGTAAACCAATTTTCAACTTGTTATTATCCATAAGAACAAAGAATGTTGCCTTTGAGCAAAATATTCAGGATGTTTCCCCTTGAGGTACGGCTCGTTTATTCCCCTGTTTGCCATTCCATTAGTAGAATGTGCCGGAATTTTTAAACAAATCATAACAATGTCTCAAGTTTCAAAGTAAAAGTGAAGATATCAAAAGATTTGTTATTATTATTTCGATACCTACTTCCCATATTGCCCACAGGATACACAAGATTGTGTATTACCTATTTGAATAATTATTTTTTATACTTAAATGCGGGGCCATCTGTAAAATATTTTAAACTATCCACAAAAGATAATTAACTCTTTGAAGTACCTATAGCAGTTTGTAGAAAAGTACGTCCTCTGAGCCCTTTATTTAAAGTTGTAAGGGCCAATATTGAATTAGGAAACATTAGCATACCTACTTATCTAATTTCTGTCTGCTGTCTTTGCATTGTTGTTGTTATCCTATTCTTTTTCATTGTTTTTCATCTTTTTGTCCTGTGTATGTGTGCTTTATCGAATAAATGACTTTCTATTCTATTCTATTCTATTCTATTCTATTCTATTCTATTCTATTCTATTCTATTCTATTCATATTTTACTGTTTATAAAACAAAACTCCCTACATACAATTAGTTAATTGATTTACGTGTGTGATAATTTTTTACTCGTAACATTGCAAATCAAGAATATTTTAAAGTACCTATAGGTACAAACAGCAACACTCCTAAGTGTACATCGGTGGACCTTATTACAAAAGAGATAAGGTCCACCGATGTACAGTTTACAGTGTGGGTGATGGTACAAGGTTCTGCATTCAACTTTTTTATATCACCGGATATACCTGATGAAAATTTGAATAATAATTCTACCCATCTGATACTATATCCTATACCTAACATGATATCTAGACTAAGTACCTATGTACCTACCTATTGTAGCTTATAACTACTTTACTAGACATTTATAGCTATATGAAGGAGTAAATTACTCAATGATGCATCATAGTATAGATGAAGTGCATAATTATTTCCCATCGTATTTTGACGGAAACGTGCGAACGTGTCTTGCTACTTCAGTCAGTCTCCGTACAAAAAGTACTGAGGTTGACTGAAGTACAAACGTATCTTGCTATTTCAGTCAGTCTCGGTACAAAAAGTACCGAGCTTGAGTGAAGTGTAGCATGACAAATACGAACGTTGCCGAGAAAATACGATGGAAAACAATTACTTAAGCACTACATCTGTATCAGAAAGACAGTTGATACACTATCTTTTAACTGCAATGCGAGCAGCCTTTATACAGATTTTACTGCCGATTAAAATTGAATATTTATTTATAATTTGTACACATTTTTCAGGCTACGACGTACACTTGGCCAGCGCGGAGCAAAGCGATGACGACTCTGAGTGCGCGGGCGCAGAGTCGTGGTGCGCCTGGTGGGTGTGGTGGGAAGGCGCGCGGCTGTCCGTGGGGCGTGGGGCTGCGCCCTCGGAGCGGAGGCTGCTGGTGTGGCCGTTGGCGGCCGACACGCGCGTCAAGTTCGTCGGCTTCAGTGCGCTGTGGGGAGACAAAGCCGATTTCAGGTTAGATACTAACCTGTACAACTCTAGTAATTGCATTTATGGCTTTAGAAGTAAGCCTAACATCATGGAGCAACAAAGTAGAAGAACTCTGTGTGGATGCGGAGTCGTGGGCAGGCGCGCGGCTGTCTGTAGTAGAGGCTGCTGGTGTGGTCGTTAGCTGCCGAGACGACACACGCGTCAAGTTTGTCGGCTTCAGCCAGGGCCGATTTCAGGTTAGATACTAACCTACCTCCCTAGTTCTAGCTATAGACGCAGCATGTAGGTAGTTGTGGTCGCTAGAAGCAGACACGCGTCGTGAATTTGATTATTTGACTACCTTCAATACGCTGTGAGGCAACAGAACCGATTGCAGATAAGTTGATGCCCAAACGACGTAAACGTCTTGTATACCTAATAGGTATTTTAAATTTACGTATTTTACTGAGACACGAATTCACCTTTCTTTATGTTTATTTTCATTAGCAATCGCATTTAACCTTTAATTCTCTAATTTAAATTCCAGAATATGGAACTTCAACGAAGAGGCCGGCTTTTCTCAAGTGTTAGAACTTGGTTTGCCCCACGGCGTGGTACCCGGCTCGGCTAGCGGCACCCTCCTAGTCTCCGGTGGTCTCCACCTTCCTCTCTACAGCCTGCAGTCAGACCCGAGCGACCAGTGGTCAGAAGTGTGGCGAGACTCGCAACTGTCTGCGGCCGCTGCTAGCTTGGCCCCACTGTTGGCGTTAGAACATATTCCGCATTTGGTTGACGATGCTGAAAGGGATAGGATATTGAAAAAATTGCCGGAGCAGGTACGGTTTAGAAAGCCTTTCTTGTATTTGTAAATTAACATATACGAAGAAAATATTATATTCAAAAATAAAGGCACCATTCAATAAAGGTTTTCATTCGTAAAAACTTTATAAAAACAAACCATAGTTAAGTGAAAATATATGCGGGAGATGCTCATCTGACAATCCGGGCGATGCCGCAATGTTGTGACGTGGTTATTTGAACGCTATGCTAAGCTAGCGCTAATCGCGCAAACCGATTATCAATATCGAGTAATAAGCTACTTTGGTACTAGTATGAACTGATAAAATAGAATAACATGTTCGTAATAGATCTAATAAAAAATAAAATCTATTAACATATTTTTCCAGGTCCAAATCCTTTTGTCATTCCGCAAAAATGACAATTCGTTTAGTGAGCACCCAGGGATGAGCAGTCACTTGTCGACTATCAAGACTCTAGAAATCCTTACCAAAATACAATCATACTATCCAATCGACCCAGATCTATTGCAGTCTATTAAAAGGTGGATTCAAAATAGGCAGAATGCTGATGGTTCTTTCACACCTATGGCAGCTGATAAAGAAGTAGATTATTATCCAGCAGAAATAACTAAAATAAATGGTACAACCAAAGAAGTCGATGTCAATGAGTATTACTATTATGACAAAGATGGCAATATGACGGAGGAAGAAATTGATTGGGAAAGAAGAGTGGAAGTTACTGCGGAGACGTTAGTTGCTTTGCTGGAAGTTGGAGTTGAAAGTCAGGTAAATAGATAAAATGGACGAACTGCGGTGTTTGAGTTTTTTTAACGTTCTGTTGTGATTTCAAAAGCTAGATTAGTCTTCACGTTGACGCCGCCATTGGATACGAAAATGATTATTTAGTATTTAAGATTTTTATTATTGTATATATATTTTAGTTTGTAAGGTATGTATCTATGGGCCTTAGTAGCCTGAAAATAAATGATTTGATTCGATTTTATTTGATACGGTGGAATGTAATAATTAACAGCCTTAACACGTGTAATTTTTTGGAATAGATAATATGGCATTCGGTTCCATTTCCTTTGCTGTTTAAATTTAAAATCTATTTAAGTCTTGGAGTAACTCCAACCCCTCTGTGCTTGTTTAATGTAGAGTTTATCGTTTTAGATGGATGCAGAAATCGCAAAACGAGCACAAACATATTTAGAGAAGAATCTTTACAATCTAACATCTCCCGCTGCTCTGGCGGCAACAGTACTGGGACTTGTATTGGCAAGGTAATGTTATGTTATTTTTGAATATTTTTTGCTAAACTAACAGGCTAATTCAAATTTCAGTTATTCGATCTGTTTCCTATATGATACTGATCTGTTAGAGTCAAACGTGACGTTTATGGAAGGTAAAGGTAAGGAAAACAATCTCCATGTATCAAAAAGTGTCCGTAAAAAATACGTGGCGCTACAATACCTAGAATATTTGATAAAAAAAATCAAATCATTTACAGCGCACTTTACTCCGTCAATAACGCCTACGTCCTTAGCTACACTCGCGCTACTCTGGAGAGATTTGGAACTATTATTTAGAACTGACTGCTGGACACTTTTACGACTGTTCTGCCATAAGAGATTTCGCTCCTTTTATACTCCATGGTGACCTTTTTGGTTAAAGAAATACCACTTTTGACACTGACAGACCAGTATCATATTGCAAACAGATCGAATAACTAAACTCGAATTGGCCTGTAATATGTTTTAATAAATCAATAATATAATTCTTTGTATTTATTAATTCTTATTTGTTTCCTTTAACAGGAGTCCAGTTGTTCCGGAGGCTTTATTGATTCTCAGGAACGCTTCGACCACTGAAGAAGGCGAATTCGGTTGGCCGGCGCCTAGGAAGGACGCTGCTGACTGGCTCTTAGAAGAAACGTCCAAAAGTATCAAGACAACATCATACGGTAAAAACCTATCATTGTATAGTTAATGTGGTCTAATATTTGTATAGCAGCACGTACATCAACTAAAAAGTATTTACCTACCAGAATCTTTAAAATTTAATTTCAATTGATAATAACTCCACTACAAATGTGCTAGGTACCTAGTTGCGGAAAGTTTCCAAAAAGTTGTAGGTAAAGGAGTATTTCACATGAAACAAAGGAAAGTTTGGATTGAACATACGCCGCCACTGTTTTAGTGTTTTTTCATTTCGGAATTACCCGAATATACCTTATGCCATTTTCTGCAAAATCTTTACAATACCGTAAAAAAAAACAAAATTACTTTTAACATCAAAAAAAAGACAACACTTAATCTTCTCCTACTCGTAATGTAGTACCGAATAAAGAAGTGACCCTTTGATCTGCACATTTACAGAGGCAGTGACAATGGAGCAATACGTAGCGGGCGTCCGGGTGTTGCTGGCGGCGTGCGCGCGCGGCGCCCTTGCCGAGGGCGAGGCGGCCGCGCGGTTCCTGTACTACCGGGCCTCTACACTGCAGCGCCATCCGAGCCTCGCCTACCAGGCCACTAAGGCAGCTGCGCAGTACGCTGCACTAGCTCATGACAGGTAGGTTGCACGGAACAAAGCTGTACCAATCCCTATCACAGAGGCAGTATTGGAGCAATAAGTAGCGGGCATAGGGCGATGCGGTGGCGTGGTTCCTGTACTACCGATTCTCTACATTGCAGCGCCAACCCAGTCTCGCTTATCAGGCTACTAAGGCGACTGCGCAGTACGCCGAGCCAGCAATGTGGTAAGTCAAAATAAATCTGTACTACTACAATGACACACAAGTCATAAATAATCAATGATCCATTGATTGAGTAACACGGGTAAAGTCTAAGACAAATTCATTAATTTGACGGGTTATACTATTATATACGAAGTTACATATGTCTTTGCTATTATAGATGGTGATGGTACACTTTGTTAAAAGTTGACTCTTGACAACTGAGGTTCTACTGTAACATATTTGACCTACCAATGCATGCTACTGCAGCTACCAAACTCGGGAGCAATTTTTTTCAATAAATGAATCTTTGATGGAACCAAACCATCATCAAACGTCACGCCATGAGTTCACTGTCATAGTGGCTACATTTTACAATTATATTTGTCACAGACACCGCGCGCTGACGGTGTCCCTGGCAACAGCCGGCATGGAGCTGACAGACACCCTGGAGTTGCGCGCGCGCTCCACCCCGCGGCCGCTACAGCTGCCTGGGCTGCCCACTAAAGTGTTCGTGTATGCCACCGGCGCCGGTTGTGCCACAGTACAGGTGATTTGCCCTTACCATCCAGTCCAGTCTGTAGCTCTCACTGCACGCCTTCACGCCACTACCTTGGATGAAATTTAGAAAATAGCCTAGTTATGAAAAATACGTTTGAATTTTTACTTAGGTTTCTTAAAATGTTCATTGCAGTCTAAAAAACGGAGGTCGTCAGATCACGCTGTATAATGCTCAAAATAGATAACCTCCATATTTAATACTTAATCCTTATTGAAAAGATTGCCTTAAAAACTTGCGTCACCTTCTATCAGTCCTCGGTATAGTACATTCGACGTCAGATGTATAGGAATAATAAAACTGAGAAAGATATATGAGCACGCATCTATTGCTTTTTTAATTACTATTTTTTTTTTTTCAAAAATATAATTCTTAATCTTTATTGCAGGGTACCATAGCATACTCAACGTATACACCGAAACCAGAAAACGCTTTGCTAAATATACAGGCTGCTATCATTGAGGAGATCCGACCAGAAAGAAGTAGCTTAGAAGATCTGCAAGGGAATCTGCCAACTATAATTGTCAAGACGTGTTTCCGGTAAATATTCGAAGTAACACTTTTGAAATACATAGGCATAACCCGGTCTACCGGGGACAATAAAACTTGCTTTGTGTGGACGTCGATAAAATGTTGACATTTCATACTACTACATACTATTATATAATTTTAAATTATTATAATCGTTAGTACAATAATATGAACTGAATCAATATTCAACTTAATTTTTAAGTTTCGTTAGTGATTTGAGTCCATTTCAGATGTTGGACATTTGCAATAAGAATAGAAAAGGTTTGAAAGTAGGTATTGAAAAAGCTCACGATCTTATAAAATTTAATTTCAGATGGTGTTATTATGATTTAGAAATTGCCTCGTATCGATATGGATAACACTTGAGTTCATATTTAACCTTATCTTGGCAAGGCTCAAAATATCTTAAATATATTTCTTTTTTAGTTTTCGTAACCTATTGAGCCTTAGAAGATATGACCAAACGGAGTAGCCATTAACAGGCGTTCCCCTCTGTCAAAAATAGGCAGCCAATGGTCAAGCACATTGTATGGACTGACGTTTATCTGACATGGCTATTTTTGCGCTACGCATACATTTGGCGTGCCCCTCCCCCGCAAAAATCGGCAGACTGTTTTGTACCGAAAATTACAGACATGGCGTCTCCGTTTGGTTATATCCTCTAAGTATTGAGCATACTAGACTATTACAAAATATAGAAAAAAATCCAGGATTTTCCAGTTTCGGAAAATCATATGTATCATATTTGATACAATGCCAATCCCTCCACAAAATAATTACGTACTTTTTAGAAGAAAAATATGGATATTAATAAAAATAAAACATGAAATGCAACAGCAGTTATCATGTATTGCTAATTAAATGCAATCTAAAGCATCAGATGACTATTATACCTGTAAAAATAAATTAAATCTACGAATACCTGATCACATGGGAGAAAAATTTGATCCCGTAAAAACTCGTCAGCAAAAAGTTGAGTAAAATAGAAAAAGTAAACAAATAATTTAAAGTTTAATAAAATATATTTTTTTACTTTGGGAGCATTTTTTGCCATACACATATTTTTCCGCGCTACGGGCTACGGCGTAGCAATAATGCTACAGCGTACGAATATACCGTAAAAACTCGTCAGCAAAAAGTTGAGTAAAATAGAAAAAGTAAACAAATAATTTAAAGTTTAATAAAATATATTTTTTTACTTTGGGAGCATTTTTTGCCATACACATATTTTTCCGCGCTACGGGCTACGGCGTAGCAATAATGCTACAGCGTACGAATATACTGTTTAATAACATCTAATACTTTTAAAATATCAAAGTTCAATAACTAAATAATACGACAACTAATATTAAATATTGGAAACATGTTTTGTAACCCCACAAATATAAAAAAAATCAAATAAACATGTGAACCTATTTTGACGACAACTTGGCAATGTATTAAATGTAATACACTCCTTTCGATATGTACATTTCTGAGTTCTTGGCAATGTATCAAATATAATACATAACAGTTTCATGTAAAGATTCTGTGTATGAAATGTTTTTAAATTCGAACGCATTGTAAATATTTATGCACTAACAGATAGTAAATGCATCAAAATTTAGATTATGGAAAAATATATACTAATCTAAGAAATAAATGCAAAACTTCCAGTACGAATCGAAATCTGTTGTTTACGCGGCGCCATGTTGATTATTACAAATTAATGTACAATGACACTTGGGTCCATTATTTTTTTCTATAAGAAAAGAGGGCAGCTCGATATATTGATGGCAGAATTATTTTGTTAGGTAATAAAGTGACCCTGCTAGATTTTTTAATGTTCCATGTATCACGGGTGTTACAATGCCAAGATAAGGGTTAATTACTCACTAGCACATGTGCATTTTTGACCCAGCCAGACCGGGGTATGAAAATATATTCCCTAACATTTAAAATGATCTTATAAACCCATTGTTACTGTTTTTAGGTGGAAAAGTAAAGATCGGTCGGGCATTCTGCGTCTCGAAGCGTCTCTATTCTCTGGTTATGAACTACATTCGGTCAACCCAGTTGTACTTGATGGAGCAACATTTGCTGATTTACACTATGGATCCAGAGGAGAGTCTGTGTGGTTCGTCTTTGCTAATGTAAGTTACCTACTTATGTAACATGCAGTTGTATTTTATTTGATTGAGTCACTTATGTAACATCATCTAACTCTGTTGTTCAAATATTCCAGATAAGTTCAACCTGTCCAGTTTGTGTGACTTATGAAGCAAGATCGAAATTTATAATCAGCAGTCTACGCCCTGCCTTTGCTAAAATATACCCCTCAACTAGACCTGACCTCGCCGTTGAAACATTCTTCCATGCAAGACCTGGCAGTCCACTACTACGAGGAATAACGGATGACGACTTCATTACTTGGTTTGATAAAACAGAACTAGCAAGTCTCAAAACAAATGCAAATATCGATAATATTTGTGAATGTGGACGTATATGTAGTAGAGACTATGAATTCAAGAAAACTAATGAAGCTGTTTATTATAATACAACAGCCCAGAAACAATCTGAAAAAGCACCCGTACTAGTAACTACAACAAAGAGTTTGACTACAACCAAGCAACAAACTTCTACCCAGCGACCTATTACTAAGAATCCAACAACTACTTTTGGACAAGAAACTACTAAGCTAGAATCAACTACCGAACAAGAAGCCACTACCGAACAACGTACGCCTACCAAATACAAAACAATTGTTGTTCAACAAGTTTCCACAGAACGGTCGCAGACGCTTATAACAGAACATGAACTCACTACGAGCGTATCAACATCAGAAGACAAAACTCAATTGACATCTGTAAAGAAAATTCTACTAGGACAAGTGACAACTTCGCAATATATTCTAAACACTAAATTACGCGATAACAATATTAAACAAGCAGACAATCCTATTATTATACCGACAGCTATGTACATAAATAAATCACTTGATGAAAAGATCGCAAATTATATATTACCGCTTGCACCAAAAACAAATGGTGAACTGATCGTTCAAAAACTGCCTATGTCTAAATTAATTAACAAAAAGGAAGAAATCAAGAAAAAACCTCTTCCTAGGCGAAAAGGTACTCTAAAAGCAACTTATGGTGACAAACAAGACAAATTCTTTGCAAAAATAATAAAATCTTCTAACATTAGTGTCTCAGTATTAAGCACTACTGCCACTCTGCCCCAGGTTAATACATCGGAAGTATCAATTAAAACTATTACACATCTAAACACAAATGACGACGTCGGCAAAAAATTGGTTCATGATAATACTGACTATTTAGATAAAAACGGTGTTACAGAAAATAAAACAAATATAAATCAAGAAATGCCGCCAGCCAAGTCGATCCATCCGTCTTTTGGGTATTTAACTAATGTGACATTATCACCTGCTTCTGCTTTAACTAAAACATTGGTACCCCATACGATAACTGCAATAACTAACAAGAATATTAAAACAATGCACGACCGAACTATTAAACATAAAACAAAAACCCAACTAAAGAAGCCGACAGTTAAAGCAAGTTACAATGTCACAGAAAATAGAGAAAATAATGTCACAGCAGACGACAGGCAGATAAATAACACAAAGAATAAAAATACTTCTCTAGATAAGTACTACACAAAGACATTGAAATCGATCAATAAAGAAATCCATAAAATACCAATCACACCAATATCAGAGACTTCAAAAACTTTAGCAGGAGTACCTAAAGCTGACATTGCTCCAGAAAATCGGGGAGGTTTTGAAATTTTAGACAAAAACAGTCTGTGGGAGCTCCTCAAAGAAGGATCTGACACTGAACTCTCCAAATTAGATGATAAGTTACAAGTACATAACAGACTTAATTCCCTTGCACAAAACGTGTCAAATTCTACTCACTATGAGTCAAAAGATGATATGTCAAAAGAAAATCGGTCATTATAAACTTTATTGTTATATATTGTGTAAGGCACAAAGATGTCCGCGTAATATTTTTGTAACACACTGATGCCATTTAGCTTATCGAAACCCTGTACTGAATTAAAATTGTTAATAATACTTGATGTTCCGATCGATACGCACTCAGACACTCCTGGCGCACTCAATCTTATTGTTGATTGTTAGAACGATGTATTTTGCACTCATTGTTTATATACTTTAGGAGGTAATTGTGTGTCAATGTAAATATTAATAATAAGGTATTTTAACATTAAGAATCGCGCTGTGTGACTTAAAATTAAGTTAAATCAGAGAATACTATGGTTTATAATCATTGCTCAAAGCCCTAGATAAGCTTTAATTTCGTTTCCTGTAGTCTTTTAGATATTAGCCTTGCCAAACTAAAATTAACTGCCGCTTCGTAGTATTCTAGAAATATCTAGAGTAAACGCTGAAATTAATAGAGAGCTAGGATCGCTTATGACTCGTAGGGCTACAGATCGAATTTTTCTCCAGTTCTATATGATAATTTTAGAATTTATATAGATCTATTTACCCGGTTGTAATCTTAGTCCTTAAAATAGATATTATACTTTGTAAATATCAAAAGCCAAACAGAAATTATTATGACTGTAACCTGAAATAGGATTTATTCCCAATGAGTTTTCTTAGACTTACCGTTTAGTATAAATTAAAAAAATAGTGTCCTAGTGAATGTAATTAATGCTAACGCCCCAGAATTTCCATCCGTCTAATCTATCGTCTTCTGTATCTATTGTATGTAAAATGTAGTTTCTTACCCTAGCTACGTAGATCATAAATCTATTTCTTTGAAATTGTAATTGAATAACGCAATAAAACTAAATTAAAATACTAACGAAGTTGCTGGACGCTAACTAAATACCAACAGTTACAATATGAGACACAATAAATATGTGAAATGCGTCACTTCGCCAAAGAAACATTGCCCATTGCTACCGCTGCCGTTGTTTACTTACAATTTCCATTTTGTAGTGAGACTGATTTTAAGTATATTTTGACGTGTGCTTTGAGCCCTTTATAAATTTATATAATTATATTTGTTAGCTTCCTGTTTAATTAACAATGACTGTCTTCGTTACTAAATCTATATCCTTTCCTGTCCTATATCCATATCTATCCCTTAAGTCTGCTTTCTCCTTGTTTAAAATATTTATTATATTAGGTCCCTGTAAACTGTCTTCGTTACTAAATCTATATCCTTTCCTGTCCTATATCCATATCTATCCCTTAAGTCTGCTTTCTCCTTGTTTAAAATATTTATTATATTAGGTCCCTGTAAACTGTCTTCGTTACTAAATCTATATCCTTTCCTGTCCTATATCCATATCTATCCCTTAAGTCTGCTTTCTCCTTGTTTAAAATATTTATGATATTAGGTCCATGAATTCTTTTGAGAAATATTTTTAAATGAATTTTAATTGTATTTGGTGATTTTTTACACTTTTATAATACTATAATTTCATTTTAGTTTTTTATTATCTATGGGTAAATGTATGGTTGTATAAAACTAGGTGCTTGAGCGAAGGATTCTCGTCAATTTGAAACTTGTAAAAATATTTCAACAATGTAATGTATAGTTTTAATGAAAACATGAATTAGTATTTGTGCTTACCAAATAAGCTAGATATTCGTTAAGATACTTTGATGTACTGACACAGATTAATAAATAGTAACTATTAAAATTATTACACCAAGTCATTCATTTGTTTTATTTTTCTACTATAGCACTTTTAGCTGTCAATAAAATGACTAAATCAAAATGTGTTTGTAGGTATTATTAATTTCTAAAATAACTCTGTCTGTCCATTACTTCTTCACTTTTCAAACTGCTGAACCGATTTAGTTGAAATTCTGTACGGAGTCCCGGGCAAGGACAAGGTAACGAGTTGAAAGGGGAGTGGGATTTATAATGTAAGTGGGATAAGGACGTTTTTGTATTTGAGTGAAAAAATTAATTGTATTGGTATTCGAATGGAAGAATACATAGTAATATGTAGGTAATAATAGTTATTTGTACAACAAGAGATCAAAGTTTGATATTTCTTCGAGTGCTTATTTTGAGTCCCGTGCAAGCGAAAGATTCTATAATAGATTCACGAGCGTAGCGAGTGAATATAATTTAGAATCATGAGCGTAGTAAGGGACTCAAAGGCGCACGAGATGTAAATAACTTTGATCTCGTGTAGTACACAAAATTTTTCACCTGAGCAGTGAGAACATACCTATTAGACAACGGCTACAAATATAATGACCACCAAAAAATACTTTGGTACCCTAAATAAAAAAATCATGCTTACCAAAACAAATTACTGAACACCAATAAAATAAGGCCTAAAAATAGAAAAGTACCACCACTTTAATTACGACTGCACTTCAAATTGTATTCAAATACCAAATATATTGAATGATCACCAAAAATCATTAATGATCACCAAATCTTGAAGACCAAATGAATGCGATATTTTCACCTAAATAAACCACTATGATTACCAAAAAATGTATACATATTACCAAATAAAGTAAACTGATGCCAAAACTAGTAGCCCCTCCCGCTCAACCCCCCGTAGCCCGCACCGCATACCTACCTAACGTAATCTACTTTTCTAGTAGCATTTCGTTATGCTACTAGAAAAGTAAGTTAAACTGCTATCAGTTAAGTGGGTTAGGTTAAGTTAGCACTGCGACCCTTACAGAAACGAAATGGTACTAGAAAAGTAGGTTAGATTAAGTTTCAACTGCTACCCATACAGATACGAAACGCTACTAGAAAAGTGGGTTAGGTTAGGTTTGAACTGCGACCCTTACAGAAAAGAAATGCTACTAGAAAAGTGGGTTAGGTTAGGTTTGAACTGCGACCCATACAGAAACGAAATGCTACTAGAAAAGTGGGTTAGGTTAGGTTTAAACTGCGACCCTTGCAGAAAAGAAATGCTACTAGAAAAGTGGGTTAGGTTAGGTTTGAACTGCGACCCTTACAGAAACAAAATGCTACTAGAAAAGTGGGTTAGGTTAGGTTAGAACTGCGACTGTTACAGAAATAAAATGCTACTAGAAAAAGGTGACGAAGTGGATTACTTAATTTAATAGGATAACGATATATTAAATGTTTGCACATTTTTAATTAAAATGTTACAATGTTTGTGATCATTAAGGAACTAAATAGAGTGAGCTCATTTAAATACCTTGGGCATTTGGTTACCGAAGATCTGCGCGATGATGCAGACATCGAGAGGGAACGCAGAGCTTTAGCGATGAGAGCAAACATGATAGCGCGCAGGTTCAGCCGATGTACAGCCCAAGTAAAGATAACCTTATTTAAAGCGTACTGTACATCGCTGTACACCTGTAGCCTATGGACAAGATACACTCAGCGATCGTTAAACGCTCTGCGAGTCCAGTATAATGACGCTTTCAGGGTCCTGTTGCGGCTGCCGCGGCACTGTAGCGCGTCCGGAATGTTTGCGGACGCGAGCGTGGACGGTTTCCACGCCACGCTCCGCAAGCGTTGCGCCGCGATGCTAAGCAGGGTGCGTGACAGCCGCCACAGCCTCCTGGCTATAGTGGGTAACAGGTGGGACAGTGGCTTGCTAAAGCACTGGTCCTCCCTACATGTTAGTTTTAATAATTGTAAATTTAATTTAATCTAATGTTATTTATGAATGTTAATAGTAATTTCAAATTTAAATTGTATTTTAATTAAGTGTAAGTTGTTTGTTAATTTTAATATTTTATCTTTAATTTAATTGTAATTTTAATTTTATTTCATTTTATTTCATTTAAAATATGGACTGTCAACTGTCTGAAATAAATTATTTTTATTTTTTATTTTTATTTATTTATTTACTATTTTTGCGTTTACAATGATTATTTTGGAGTCATTTGCTTTAATAGGATAGCAAGATTTAAAAATTTGGTTATCATTTTACATTAAAATGGAGTTCTAATTTTGGTGGTCATTTACTATTTTTGGGTTTACAATGATTATTTTGGTGTCATTTTCTTTAATAGGATAGCAAGATGTAAAAATTTGGTTATCATTTCACATTAAAATGGGGTTTGAAATTTGGTAATCATTGACTATTTTTGGGTTAATAATGATTAGTTTGGTGTCATTTCCTTTAAAAGGATAGTAAAATGTAATAAAATTGGTAATCATTTCACATTAAAATGGTGTTATAATTTTGGTGATCATTCATGATTTTAGGGTGGTAAAATAGATTTTTTTGGTATTAAATTTTACTAAATCTGGTGATCAGTTAAATAGCAGCCTTAGACAACTAGAAAAATGTAATCCTTCTTCATCACTTAATACCTGCACTCATGTTTTCTTAATATATACAAACAATTAAGTTTAATTACCGCAATCGAACACAAAAACAAAACGTAATAATAAATTTCAGTAAAATAATATGGAAATAACGAACATCAACTGACACTTCATTCAACAACTTTTTTTTTGTAAAAAAAAAAACTTTGTAAGATACGGTCCGAATTGCGGATACGTACTATTTGTCAACTATGGTAGAAATTCTTAAAAGTAAAATAATTAATTTTGCGTGATAATCTGTGTATTTTTTTAGTTCATTATTTTAATTGTACAATAAAATACCTAAAACATAGTATTTTATCAGTTTTTATTAAATCTTAAACTTTATTTTTATTAATTAATTATTAAGAATTCATACTCGTACGTGGTTTGGAACGATGCGGTCTGAAGTTTTCGGGGGTCTATTTTAAACCCTCAATGTACTGTTGAATGTCGTTTTAACTTTTTTTTGTCTGTTTCTTTTTGCTAACAGTGTGAAAGGGACAGAGATAATAGAACCCAAGTATTTCGAACTTGTATTAGACCCCGCATGTTGAAATGACATATGACTATAAAGGTCACTTGAATGTCATTTTGTCTCACTCAGTGAGCAAAATCGCATTTTGCTCACTGTTTTTAAGAAGCAAAGTACCCTTGTTCGAGCTGCTGAGGTGAAAAATTAGTTTTACAAGGGGGCAAAGTTGTTGTTTTACCGCTAGTGCTAATATTAATACCCGAGCAGGCGCAAGATTCCAAAATTGAACCACAAGCATATGCAGTAGTTCGAAATGTGGAAGCGTTGCAAGGGTTTCAAGGCCTACGTGTCTCAATCAAATTTTGCTACAGCTTTGAGCAAAATACAGAACTGCATGCCGACAGGTTCCGTATGGAATTCTCGCCCCGCGGCAGCAAAACGAATCTATCGGCCTGATTCGAACTTTAATTTACGTCAAAAATTAGCTCTAGATACGATATGGATCGGACATGTCAGCATCAAAAGACTCAAAAGCAACGTTTCTTCAAACCATAACATCACTTTTGACACTGAATAATACCAAATTGGTTTGGATTTCTTAGCGAATGAACATTCTGTAGATAAAGTACCTATCTACGTAAGTTGTATTTCACTTACTTTTCCATGTTTTAGAGAGCTGCTTGATTTTATTTGATTTCTTTACAAACAATGAAATATGACAAAGGCTTATTCAAACGGTTGAACACAGAAAATTGACCTGTTTTGTTTCGTTTATTTCCTCTTCTTACGAGTTTTCCAGCCTGAAGAACCTATTTCTTTGATTTATCAACGATTCATGCAGATTGTGTTTTTAGATCCTTTTATTATATTTGTAGAGCACCTACAAGTAGTCTACATGATTTAGAACTAATATTTACCTTTTGCGTATTTTCATTATGGTACGCTTTTGCTGTTCGTTGCCGTGTTTAAACTAAAATGTGTATCAAATGAGATTGATGGAATTAGGCTACATTGATAGACACACGGAGCACATAGGTAGACACAATTGACACAGCCAAGTGTTTAATATTTAATTGCCCAGTGCTAAATCATCAATTGCTAAATAAAAATTATGTAGAATCCACAGTTTCGGTAAATTAGTAGTACTGCTAAAAAGCAAGAAAGGAAGTCCTATTTTTGGGTGTCACGACACAGCGCGAGGAAAATCTTCCTTTCACTTCTAAATCAGATAATAAATGTATCAGTTTCGACGCTTTGGTCTATTTTAAAGGTAAGCCTCCCCATTAGGTACGGAAATTAAGCATTGGACAGATTGTACCAAACGGAGCCATTGACGGCGTTGATCGCCCAACCATTATCGTTTTATTGTTGATCCCTGTTCTGATTCAACATTCATTATCTGTAGTGATAACAAATTTAGCAACAGTTAGTTAAGCGACGCATTTAGGTTTTTTTATGTGTTTTGGTTTGGTATTGATGTTTCGCTAGCGGTTAAATACTTATTGGTGATTATAATATCAGTTTAACATATTTTCGATCCAGTTCCAGAGTCTAGTACCTATAATCGATATACTAAAATCCTTATAACTTATACACACACTAAAATATATGTATACACTCTAAATTAGTCTTCGAAGTATTATTGGATGTAGGGACAAAGCATAAATATTATCCGTGTAGGCATTTTTATAATTCATTATTTACATTTCATATCCTTAATGGAAATATTTTCAAATTTATAACGTTTATAAACATAGGTAAACTTAAATAATGGATCGTAACTTTCATTAACAGAAAGGGACTCAGACAAGAAACAAAGTTAAGAAGATAATATGACTCCTTAAATTGTACTTTATTATTAATTCCCTTTTGGGGCCGCCCTTCAGATTGTTAGCTAAAATTACCCGTAGCATTATCGAATGGGTAGCCTCTTCTGTAGTTTAGGATCTCTCGAGGTGATGGAGGAACACCAGGGGCCCGTTTCTCAAAAGCGTGTAACATGTACAAGTGGAAGTCCCTTTCTAACAAAAGCTGACAAAAAGTGACATCCCCTTGTATTACAAGTTACAAGCTTTTGAGAAATTACGGGTCCCTGCCTACACTTTCCCGGTTCTACTTCATGGATTAGTAATTTTCTTGGTCAGATAAGGTTCAGAAAAGAAATGTATTGTGTTGCTGGGCGCATTTTTATTTTTATTTACGGTCTTAAAGTAAATACTTATTTTTGATGAATTAAAATAAAACTAACAATTAACTATTACGTTTTCTTAATTGCTTTTATTCCATAACGTTACATTGATAGTCATGTTACCTCCAGGCTCAATTTTCATATGTCTCAAATGCTTTTAATTAATTTTAAATTACATATATATCTAAGAATAAAATCGGACTGGGTGAAATGAATGGGTTATCTACATCCAACATTTACTACTGTGTAAAATGTATCATTATAATAATAAGGATTAAAGTGACGAGGAAAAGGAACAAGGGAACATTGTATGCATTTAAATACTTGGTAGGTAAACAGGAATGATAGGAGATAGATTATAAGTAATTGATTGTGGTACAACAATTGTTCATTAAATGGTATTAGTAGTATGCAGATACGGCTCTAGCGAAGGACCCGGCTTCGGTTGCTCTCCTCATCTCCTTCTGGCGTACTGCAGCCAGGCGGGTATGTCTGGCTTCTGGAACAACATAATAATATTAATTATTTATATTTTTAAACTTTATTGTACAAACAAATAAGTATATACAAATAATAATAAGTTTTTTTTTCTTTTTGAGAGATGTTTACAGAGTAAATGGCAAAAAATATATAAAAATTGTATTACTGGTTTAGGCAGTAACTATTTAGTTTTTACTCGAGAATAAGTAGCCGAATTTCGTCAGCTTAGCTAAGAACTATCGTGGCGTATTTTGCAAACATTCGCTTTTTTTGTTTGCACACGGAAGGTCCCCCGTTCGATACCTTTTGTATTCATTTTCATTTTTTATTTTGAATAAATTAATATTTTCGTATTGAAGATTGATCAAACCGCTGTGTGGCGCTGTCGTCGTGCACGGTCCCAATAAGCTATGCTCGGGGGGTCTACAGCTCACAGAGCCACTAGTATTAAAGCGTTCTTAAAATGATATATATTATAGTTTTAGTAAGTAAATCGTTTGCACGTTTCTACATGCCTAAGTATCACTGATTTTACTTGTTTTGGCCCTACCTATTAAATAAGTGAGAAAATCCTACCTGCTGAATATCAGTCGTTTGCACTAATTCCTGTGATAAAATGTATAAATAAATAAACTTGTATTTATTCAATCGAAATCAATTGAGTAGTTCTATTGATTCTGGTGATTGGATGTGTATTGAGTAAGATTATTACGAAGGCCGTAACCACAGGACGTGCTATGGGCAAGGCACCCTTTCAAGAGGAAATGAGTTATGATAAACTAACTGGGAAGACGTACATTACTAATAATTAGTTGAACAGAAATATTACAGCGGCTTACCGCGAAACACGAAAATCTATCACTCTTGTATATTAGAGCGAAAGTGAGACATTTCGATTGTCATGTTTCGCGGTAGACCCTCTGATTATTTCGGCACCTAATTTAAACTTTTGAAAAGGAAAAGGGACAAAGTAATTTGTTTGCCTGAGCCTCTTTTGTTATTAAATAATTCCTACAAATTCAAACTACGAATAGTTGAATACTCATAACATGACTTCTCACACTAAACGAATAAACTGACGTGGGTAAATCCCTGGATACGTCAACGCCACAGCACAGCGATATTGGCATAATATCACCGCTTCATATCGCTCTTTCTATACATAAATCGTGAATAAAAGATGCTGGAATTTAATGGAATACTTGAGTATGAAAACTTCAATTGAAATGCCATTTTGAAGTCATAAAGTGGCTGAAGGATAACTTGCCATCTGTAAATAAATAATATTGGAGTTGATAAACAGTAACGGTAAGGTGTGGATTGTTGTTTAACGGTAAGTTAACAAAATAACATACCGAGCAAAGACTTTAATATTTAACCTTACGAAAATTATTAGGTATTTAAACTATTAAATTTTAGAAAAATAAATCTTTTTGCAAGAACTAAGGTATATGTCAACAATTTATTTATTTTCAATCAAGTAAGAAATGAATTCACGAAATAATTCGCAAGGTGCTGGAGCCATAACTGGCCACGCCTCATTTAACAAGCAACCCTACGTGTTACAGATAGCCCCCTCTGCAGAGCATGCATGGAGGCAGAGGAGACAGCCGCCCACGTCATTCTCGAATGCCCAGAGGTGGCAGAATACCGGGCACAACACCTCGACTCACCGGGGTCTCTCCCAGAAGTCGTCGGCAACGTCAAGGGTCTGCTAGGCTTCTTGGTAGAGTTGGGTTGGCAAGAATAGTGCCGCCAACCCACCACGCCAAATAAGCGCAATAATATGACGTCAAGTTGCGGAAACAAAGCCCGCGAAAACCTATAACCTATAGGTGCTGGATATAAATATCTCGATACCAATTATTACGCCCAAATATGTACATAAATATACAATTGTATAGCATACCACTCATTAGCAAATAACCGGTCTATCGGTTTCCTTTCATAAAAAAACTAATGGATACGTGACATGGAAACAAATGATGAGAAATGATTGCTTAAGACGGTCGTCAGAGTAAAATAATAATATGTGTTTGCTTTAATAACTCTTTTTTAACACAAAACACGTTTACGAGTACATATGTATTTAGCAAAGAACGCACACATGATTAACAACCGTTGCGTTGTGAAAACATTATCATTTTTGGCAGGTACCTCAATAATATTAATGCATCTTTATATATTTTTTTACGTACTACTTATAGCAGTTCCGGCGAACTTGTGCCGCCCGAGTGAATGAAAGTCCGAGTAAACAAACAAACAGCTGTTCACTCTCAATACGTGTATACCGTCTCCTAATCTCCATTCCGACTAGTAAAATAAGGATTTCTTCAAAAGTACCCAAATACATAACCACCACCCACGTACATAACGTACAATATGTGCCCATAATATTCATACTTAACTTTTTAATTGAGTTACTTAACTTTATTTGTGACTCTTGTTTGATTTAATGTGATTAAATCAACCCCCTGCAGAATTATTACAGAAGTTCATTAAATTCGTTAGCTATTACAAGGGTATGTATTAAATTATGCAGTCAGAAGGCACTCTCAATTATTTTTCCTTTTGTAAGGATTATTAGTGGCCGCAGAGTATTTGTGACGTTCCACGGGAAAAGGTACCTTATGAGGGTTTCTAGTTTCGGAGATATTAAATGTTTTGTAAAGAGGTGAAAAAATGCTAAAATTTTTTTTATTGTGTGATCTGAAACCTTAATGCGTAACGTTTGTTTACCTGTTTTTATTTTTGTAATAAGTTAGTTATAAGCCTAGTAATGTCGTCTCAGAGTTTAGTAGAAAAGGTACCTTATGGAAAAAAGATTGAAAATTCCCAAAAAAACTAGTCAATACGGGAAAAGAAGTTTGGTAGAGAACTGTATTAGCATTCTGCAAAACTAATTTGATAATTTCAGTTCTGGTTGGGGCGCCTCGCAAATATTATAACCGTACATAGACCGACATCACAAATCCAAGTAGACTGCTATTATACCAAAGTTACTCTCGTCAAGTCTTTCTTAACTAGAATAATCTTCATTTGGTTTGGTCGCATGCAGTAAATCAGCCATTGGTTTGCTGAAAAATGCCAATACCCGACGCATTACCTTATGGAATATCTGAGGTCATTGAACCTCAATGCCGCTTATCTTCAATAGCAACCGAAATATATTATTGATAAGAAATAGACGATTTATACCATCTTAACCCCAAAATATTATTAGTTTATCCTAACTGTTCCATCATCATCATGCCTCATCATGTAACTTGACCACAAGGTACCTTTTCATTACATACAAATTATTGGTCTTTTTTAAGATTATTATGACGAAGAACTAATTAAATTGGGGGCAGTTTAATGTAAATTAATATTTTCTATTCATAAAAGATAAACTATAATATGATTGATATTTTGTAGTGATGTATTATTAGATTTATTTCCATAAGGTACCTTTTCGTAAATGTATGGAGCAAATACTGTTATTGTTATGTAAGTTTAAAGTGGCATAAGGGGTTAAATATAGTATTTAGTTGGGGTTTTAGGATTTATTTAATTTGAATGACAGAATTTCTTTCATATGTGCTCAGAAAAATTGATTGTGTGTCACATTAAAAGTAAAAATATTCAATTTTGTGATTTTATATGAAAAAGTCAGAAAATACATTTTCACCTCTAAATCGGTATTGTTTTTTGCTTAAACTGTCTGTCAGTGTCGTTTTCTAATAGATAAAATTTAAATCTTGAGAGCTCATTGCAATCAATCGTGAAAATGAAATAAAACTTTATTTTCAAGAGATTGGTTAGTATACACATAAATCAGTCGATATCAAAAGTTTCTATTTGCATTACAGAACAAGTCGCAATATTTTTTTTAATCTCAGATATATAAGGCATTATTATTTGTAGTCAACTATGTAACTTACTTCAGGAACATAGTTTTTTAGGCGGCTAAACTTAAAACTTCTCTATCGTAAAGTTGCTCATTTCACAACATTATTTTCAAAAAATCATATCTCTGTAACTACGCAACCTAGAAGGTTGATCTTTTGTGTTATCGATAGCTTATTTATTGTAGATTACTGGGGTATGCATAACTCCATACCCGCCATAAGGTACCTTTGACCGTGGGACGTCACATTTAAGTACCTAAAGAAGACTGACGACTCCCACACAACGCCGCGAGAATAGGGACCGTGCGCGGTGGAGGGTCTGCCATCTTCTAGCCTGAATCGGAAACATATGTGCACATGTACTTTGCCAAAGCAAGTGCTACCAACTACCATCTACCGTTCTCGTCGGTACGTTTCCTTGTGCATAGTAGGTTCTGCCATCTTGTGGGCTACATCGGAAGCATAAACGACACAGTAACGCCTCGCGCCAAAAACCTGACTGATCCTATGCTGCCCCCTATACTTCATGCACGGGGCCTATTGTCAATGTTGTAGATGACATTAAATATTGTTTTTACATTTAAGTTATTTGCGTACGAAAACTGTCACCCTACTGCTATTTATAGTTTCACAATGTAAAATTAGACTTTACTGACCACATTTTTACCCACAAAAGTAGATTTAAAACATATTAGCATAAATATGGTAAAATAGTAAAAAGCCACGCGAGGCACACGGTGTTGTATGGAGGTTGTCCGTCAAATTTGTTGTTACTCGTCTCCGGTGGTACTTAGTTACTTAATGGCAAAGTATGTTTCACTATTTTATATCTTAAATCTCGTAGTCTAGACGTTTGCGTTTGTTTTGTTTTTCCTCTCAATTAAAAATTAGTTTTTGTCTAAAGTTTAATTTTTTTTCACGATTTTTTATTCTAGTTAACAAGATCATTCATACTTCCTTAAGGCTAACTTCGGCTTCCATAATTATACATATTTTTTCATGCAATTAATGTTCAATTGGATACGAGCAATGGGACGAAAATCGGATGGCCAATTTTGTTTTTATGCCGATATTGTCCAAAGGCACAATAATTATTCACAGGTACAGTACAGTCGAGGACATAAATATGTATACATTTTTTCACCTTATTTCAATGGGTTAAGGTGAAGAAATGTATACATATTTATGTCCTCGACTGTACCTACTTGCACATTATAAACATAGATTTAATAAAATAAACGTTAATTTCATTATAACAATATACAATTTATAGTCTCGTATATTGTTTAACGAGTATCATAACATACTCGTATCGACTATTATTTCAGCCCTCAATCAGTATTCGTTATTTTTAGTAATGTAAAGAAAATACTTACTTCAAGATCCTTGGCCCAGTTTGTGAAGGAATCGGAGCGTTTCCCAAACCTGACGACAAATAAATGTATCAGTTAAAAAATTGAATTCATATAGGTCGTAAAGAACCACAGGACTTCGCCTGCGTGCGTTTATTTTCATAAAATTTGTACACTCCGGCGCGAAAATGCAATACCTAATGTGACGATATCGATCACAGTTGTTGTTTTAAATAAGTGAAATATTAGCTCTAAAAGTTTGTGGTCCGTCTGTGAGCACTGCCTTGCAGGGTATTAACGAATAGTTTTCCTTGTTACTATGAAATAACCGTAAAAAAATTTAAATAAAGTTCTTGTAATACCTTTTTCTATTTTAGAAAATGAATAAATGGCTCTATTTTGTAGTTTTTATTGTGGTATGGTGTTATTATGGTTGGTGTTATTATGTTACCGATTAGGTACCTACATGTTGTAAAAACGTGACTAACCCCTAAAACTACTATGTATCCATAGAAGGTAGGATCCTATAGAAGTGGTATACGCGTGCCTCCGTGAGGGACAAAACATACGCAATGCGACACTATGATTGGTCGACTTTATTTGTTGCCCACCATAATCCATACTAAATTTACGGTGGGGAACAAATAAAATGTGAGACTGTGACAAGGACAAACAATAATAGCTCTTTCGCTGCTACTCCTGATAGATACATAAGACTATCATGTTCGGTCACTTCCCCCACCTTTCATGCCAGATCCAGTTATATACTAGATTCATGTATGTATCGCTAGCAGGGTAGGGACCACATAGAACTGCTGGTAACGGGCAGTGGACGTATAACGGCCACACGGTTTTTTTAAGAAATATATGAATAATAATAAAACAAAAAAATAGTTTTCTTTTAATGCTAGATATCTACCGTAAGCTGTAGATATACAAAGGTAAAAAAATCAGGCCTGGCATTAAACTGATTTGGATGCTTTTTATACAGGTAGGTAGATTTCGTGACGCAAATTGATACACACACGAACCTTTTTTAATTAATCCAATTATTCGTAAACGCTAATTGTATTACTTGTTAGCACAGCTTGATTAACTAAATAAGTTAATTTTTAATGCGTTTAGACAGTAATAAAAAAACGAAATTAAACTATCGTTTTAGTCACTTGCGCGACATGTTTCGGAGAGCCTAGGTCTCCATTTTCAAGTACTAATAGTGCATGAGTGAGTAGCGGTCACGACGGACGGGCGTCACGTTCACGCCACATGTCACGCGATGCCACGCGAGTGACTAAAATCTGATGGTTTTTCGAAAAAAAGTAAACGGTACCATTTTTTCTGAAAGCCTTTTAGTCAGGCAATGCCAAAAAAACCGGACAAGTGCGAGTCGTACCTACTCGCCCACCGAGGGTTCCGTACAAAGGGTCTAGCAGGCTAAGGAAGGAGAAGTGGCCCCTGTGACGAATATCGGATTTTTATAATGTCAATTGTTGGCTATCTTATAATATAGAAACACCTTAACTTTCAGCCCCTATCTTGAACCGTCACCGAGATAATGTCAAAAACGTAATTTTATGGACACATTTTTCAAAGTCGTTTTTCTCCTGAACTATATAAGGTAGAGCAATCAAACCAAATCATAGCTACAAAGAATGAGTAGGATTATAACTCAGTTTTTTTTTATATTTAATTCCCTGTAAAAATAATGATTAAAATGTCAGAGAATTTTTTGACAGCTCTTTTCAACAAGTAATTGTAAAGGTACACCTATGGGAAAAATCACATAAACTGCAAATAGTATTAGCTACTACCATGCGAAAAATCAATTCAATATAATTGGTGCAACAAAATTAACATTTTTCAAAGGTGTTTTTCAATAAAGAGACACGTCAAGATTGCGTAATCTTTTTCTATATGCTAAAAAAACGAAGTATAAAGGAGTCGAACACATTTTAGGAAAAGGTCACATCTGTGGAATAAACATCAAAAGTTAACGGGTATATACCTACACATAAAGGAAGAAAAGCGTGGCACAGACGTAGATTTGGCCGATTTAGGCGGCCAAAATTATTTTAGGGTTTATATTAGTTCAAAATGGGATAAAACATTATAAAACATGATTTAACATTAAAGACAATTATATACCGGGTGTGGCCTGTAACATGAGCAAAAAATTAAACTGTAGGCTGTACTCCTCATACTGACCAACATTTGTACAGCGACTTTTAAAAATAACTTGTGGTTTGATTTTTATTACACTTTAAAGTTTATTCTAAGATGCAATGTATTGCGAATTTTGTTATGTTTAAGGCGTGAAAAGCAACGTCAATCACAATAATATGGCGTGGCGATGGCGTCCATTGAAGATAATATTTATTTTGTATGAAAAATATGGAGTCTAAATACTTCATAATTTTTAAAAGTTGTTGAACAAAAGTGTCACCGTTTGAGGAGTACAATCTATGTTTTAATTCTTTGCTCGTGTTACAGGCCACACCGTGTATTATCAATTAAAAAAAAAAATTAAAATATTTTAAAAAAATAATAAAAAAATTAAAACAAGGTAAATTTTGCTCTTGTATTTACTCTAAAATATATTTTCGAGTGAGAACTTTTCACCCGAAGCACTAGGTTTACCTACCTGTAAAAATATTTTTTTTTTAATCAATTTAAACGAAAACGTATTTTCTTTGAAAGCGTCTAAGTCCGGCGGTTGCGGCTTGTTGCGGCTGATTTTGTAACCAACGTAAAGAGGAATAAGCATTCTATCATTATATATGAAAAAAAAAATTGTGAAAGGTCATATTTAACTGTCTCAAAATATATGATTAACGTCAAAAATATAATATAAAATGATTTAAATATATATATTCTTCCTTGAATAACTGGAATCCATCAATAAAACTTATGAAAATACCAGAAAAAAATATATACACTTTGGAAAACATGTAACTTTTAGGAGCGTCGAGAACAGAAACGTACGCTCTGAGCGATAGTCAAAGTTCGACTGCCTGTTGTGCGGCTCAGGTTTGACTATAAGGAGTGGGGAGGGTACCATAATATACCTGGGACTATAGGCTACCCCCACGTGATATTTTTTTATCAATATGTTGATTTTTGCAAAATCGACTGGCCACCTAAATCTACTTCTGTGCGTCGTGGAATGTATGTGGTCCAATACATTTCACGACTCTTCTCTTTCCAAACAGATAAAAGGTATAGGGTAATTCGCCAGTAATTGGCCACCAAAATGAATTATATTCACCTATAAACAGAATTCATTTTAGAATAAGGTTTCAGTAACTGGCCAGCCTCCAATAACTAGCCGCCTTATACTAAAATGAATTCTGTTTAATAAGTGAATATAATTCATTTTTAGTTTAGGGCGGCCAGTTACTAAAACCGGCCAGTTACTGGCGAATTACCCTATATCAAGTTTTTTATTTAATTTGAGAGTGCACTGAAAAAAAAAGGGATTTTTATTATCAAATCGGCTTACAATCAAAGTCAAAAGCTTTCTGTTATTCGACTAAAAAGGTTTACAACATCTGGAAATTAGGTTTGGATAAATGCGTCTACAATTCGCCTGCGCCTTTCTGTTATTGAGGTTCGACGTCTTTGATGATCAAAAGGTTAATAAAGAATTGTTTTCCTTGCAGGAAATGGTTATGTTGTTTCAGTACCTGCTGGTGACTTTTTGTTAATACCGATAAACTCTATTAGTCCGCCTGTTAGGGAATACCCGTCAATTTCCCTTGCCTACTACTAATGGATTTTAACAAATTATACCGAGTTCATTAGCATCGCGCAAGCGTTAATTGTGTTTGGAACATGATATTTTTTAGGACGCCTTATTTTCGTGAAAAAATAATAGGTAATTTATAAATTCAACATTGACGTCTAACCTTTTCTTTTTCTTTTCTTTTCTTTTCTTTTCTTTTCTTTTCTTTTCTTTTCTTTTCTTTTCTTTTCTTTTCTTTTCTTTTCTTTTCTTTTCTTATTTACATACTATAAATAAAAAAATTTTCAACATAATCGCGATATTACTAAACTGAATTGTATGTTATTTAGATAAACAAAGGTATTGTGGCGTAGAACAACCACATTAAAGGGTATTAACGATATAATAATTGGGCCAGTGAAGAGAAAAGCTACAAATAATATTACACCAAAATAAATATGAACCCAGCCGTGGCGACAAGGAAAAAGATCGATGGTGTTTTTTCCGTTACAGTTATTTATGTACATAATTATATGTTTGCTGCGTTTAAGCGAAAACTAACGCACAAGAATCTCGATTAGGAAGAATATAGAATTAATATATGTAATTACTAATTATATAAGTCAGCCAGACAATGTATTGTCCTATAAATCTAAAGAAAGCACAAGACACATTCGACTACGTCGATAATAAAGACGTTTTATCGACACTGCGGACATCGATCGTACCTTGGTCGCGTGTGGTAGGAGTAAAGACGGTCTAGGGTTTGAAGTTGTAGGAGGCGAAGCGCGCGGTCTATCACATGTGGGTCGACGCGGTCACCACCGACGTCGCGGCGGTCGATCCTGCCAATTATCGATATCGATAAAACAAACTACAAGCAACACTAGACGTGGCAGGTTAGCGGAATCTGATTAAATACACGTACAGATACATCGACCCCTTTTCTTTCAAATTTGGGAGTATACAATATCAATGAGTTCATGGGAGTATACAGTATCGAAGCAGGAAATTGGATCGTTTAAGCCTGTATTTTTTTATTTTAGGAATATGCCATTAATACGTTTTGCGTTTCAAGTAGGTACAGTAAAAACGTAAGCTTAATTTTTACTGATGTCGCTATTAAGGAAAAAATGTACATACTTAACGGTACAAAACTTGGTATCAAGAACTGGTAGAAAATGAATTTATGTAGGGTATAATTTTAAAAGAAAATATTAAACCTACTTAAGGCACTAGTCCCACCAAGGGCGAGTAAGCGATAAGCTATCGACTATTTTCTCGCTCAAGAAACAAACAAAAGATATATAGTTCGTTTTTTTTAGCATTAGAAAGAACTCCACAGAAGCAAGTGTGCAGTTTTTATCAGGCTCCTTAATTGTTAATAATTATTGAATTATCTAATATAGCATGGTCAATACATATAATTTACTTCAAATGATTACCGCTAAAAGTGCCGGATTTGGAACCACAAGCTTACTTCTGCGAAGTTCTTTCTAATGCTAAAAAAACGGACTGTAGATTCCGTGTCGGTAAAAGAGGGAGATATATTAATAGTTGATCGCTGGCTGTTCACACTGCCGGCGAGGACTCTCTTTACTCGCAGCGATAAAAGCTAACAACGATAAAATCGCTCAGCGGTACTCGCTAAGCGATGCTCGCTTGGCGGTCGGAGAGACCATGCAACTAGCGATCATTCTAACAGTACAGCGTGGATTTGAGTGCACGTATTTGTTATGAATTTAAAACAATCATTTTCCTGAACTATCAACTATCTAGCTCAGACGACGATGATGATGTATTTTATAAAAGCATGTGTGTAGTGGCGGCTATAGGTACTCCATACAAAAGTTTGTTGGTTCCTAGTTGCGTCGACCACCCCGCCTAAGCGAGTATCATTACAGTGGAACTTAAATAACTCGAACCTCAATAAGGCGAAATCCTCGTTAACACGAAATAATATGCCATTTCCTTCCCTTCAAAGCCAAGAACCTCCAAACTCGAAATATTTAACCTAAGACGAAGTAACAACTAACAAGCGATTCCCTTCATGACTATTCAGTACATTTTTTACCCCTATAACTCGAAAAATGAAATTTGAGCTCTACAACTAGAGAAAATAGTCGTACTGTTTTACCACCTCTATATCGCGAAGTTATTTACTAACGAACCTCTGTAACTCGAAAAAAATAATAAGACTGTACTTTCTACGTTTCTATAATTACCTCCCTAACACGAATTTTTCATGTGTAACTGTAACTCAAAACCTCTTTAAGGCGAACAAAAACGTACAAGAACCTCTCTAAGTCGATATCCTCTATAAGACGAAACTTCGTTAACACGAAGTTTTTGGCATTTCCCTTGAGATTCGTGCTATCGAGGTTCCACTGTACTTTATTTTGTGACTAAGGTTACAATACTTAATTTATGAAGGCTGATATTTGCTTGTATTTTCATAAAATTTTAAGGACAGTAGACCTCATTAACCTTAAATACGGTGATTTAAAACGTCAAACTGTCATAGTAGGGCGAGTAATCGCCCGTCGCATCCGAACACTCGCTTTATAACCGAGCGACAAAACTATCAGAACTACACTCGCTTATCGCTGCTCACCAACTCGTTTCTAGTTGCTAGCTTTAATCGCTACTCGCTCATCGTTCTTGGTGGGACCAGTGCCTAACGGCGCGTGTCGGTGCTCGATTATGTTTTTGGAAATATGTTTCCTACGTATTTGTAATATTTTAAGGCTGCTATTTAACTGATCACCAGATTTAGTAAAATTTAATACCAAAAAAATCTATTTTACCACCCTAAAATAATGAATGATCACCAAAATAATAACACCATTTTAATGTGAAATGATTACCAATTTTATTACACTTTACTATCCTTTTAAAGGAAATGACACCAAACTAATCATTATTAACCCAAAAATACTAAATGATTACCAAATTTCAAACCCCATTTTAATGTGAAATGATAACCAAATTTTTACATCTTGCTATCCTATTAAAGAAAATGACACCAAAATAATCATTGTAAACCCAAAAATAGTAAATGACCACCAAAATTAGAACTCCATTTTAATGTAAAATTATAACCAAATTTTTAAATCTTGATATCATATTAAAGCAAATGACTCCAAAATAATCATTGTAAACCCAAAAATGGTAAATGACCACCACAATTGTAACCAAATTTTAATTAAAAATGTGCACATATTTAAAATAATTATCGTTATCCTATTAAATTAATTAATCCACTTCGTCACCTTTTTCTAGTAGCATTTTATTTCTGTTACAGTGGCAGTCTCGCAGTTCAAACCTAACCTATCCCACTTTTCTAGTAGCATTTCTTTTCTGTAAGGGTCGCAGTTCAAACCTAACCTAACCCACTTTTCTAGTAGCATTTCTTTTCTGTAAGGGTCGCAGTTCAAACCTAACCTAACCCATTTTTCTAGTAGCATTTGGTTTCTGTAAGGGTCGCAGTTCAAACCTAACCTAACCCACTTTTCTGATAGCAGTTTGGTTCTGTATGGGGTGCAGTTCAAACCTAACCTAACCCACTTTTCTAGTAGCATTTCGTTTCTAGAAGAATGATTATTTTGGAGTCATTTGCTTTAATAGGATAGCCAACCTAACCCACTTTTCTAGTAGCATTTCGTTTCTGTATGGGTCGCAGTTCAAACCTAACCTAACCCACTTTACTAGTAGCATTTCGTATCTGTATGGGTAGCAGTTGAAACTTAACCTAGCCCACTTTTTTAGTAGCATTTCGGTTCTGTGAGGATCGTAGTTCTAACCTAACCTAACCCACTTTTATAGTAGCATTTCGTTCCTGTAAAGGTCGCAGTTCAAACCTAACCTGACCTACTTTTCTAGTACCATTTCGTTTCTGTAAGGGTCGCAGTGCTAACCTGGTTAGGTTAGCACTGCACTTAATATGCCTCAAAGGACGTATTAGAGATACAGAAGTGTGTTCAAGAAGACTTTGAAAGTATTACGAAGTGGGCACATGATAACGGAATCATCCTGAATTTCTCCAAAACTAAATGCATGCATATACACTCGCCATACAATTATAAAGCAAAAACGATTAACCCACAGAGTTTGGATATATTAGGACACACATATGACTGTTTACATGCCAATAAGCGTAACTGTAACTGTGATAAGCTAGTATATGTAGAAACGTTTAAATACCTAGGTTTAACAATTGATAAGAACTTTAATTGGAAGCCACATGTCAACGATATATGTAATAGATTAAGGTCGGTACTGGCAAAGTTTTATCAACTAAAGAGTACATTAAATAAAAGCACATTACGAGTAGTATATTACGCACTTGCCGACTCCCTAATTAGTTATGGTCTTATTGTTTATGGCCGAACATTTATAACGTACATTAACGATATTAAAAAACTACAAATTAGATTAATTAAGTTCCTCGTTAGCAAAAAAGGTATGGAAGAATGCAACAAAGAGTATGATAAGTTATTCCCATTATGTAAGATCTTACCGGTACACAAAAAAGTTGAATATTTAATAGGTTTAGAGCATTACTACAGTGACGATCACAAAATAAAAATTAGCAATAAGTATAATACAAGACGTGTAAGAGAACAAAAACTAATACAATTAAAAACTACAAACTATTATGGCAAAAGAATGTCGCAACATATAGTACCAAAAATATTCAACAACATTAGTATACTACGGCAAACTCCCAAAGTAAGCAAAACTATATTAAATTTTCTGCTTGGTAATGAGACTAATGAGTCACCGTCAAATAGCTATAGGTAAGGTAAAATAAATGCTCATTTGTTTGTTGCTTAATTTAGAGATCATAATGTAAATCACAGAAACAACTGTAAACTTGTTAGAATTAAGTAAATGGGTCAAACACGTTTTTAGAAAAGGTCACTTCTGTGGACAATACTATAAAAGTTAACGACTCTGGTACATATAATATAACCCGTTTTTCATTATTATTATTATTTATGACTTGAGTCTCAAGTACTAGATACTATAAAACGGGTGTGACCCAAATAGGTTAAGTTACTTGCATAAAAAAGAGCGTATCTCGCCATCAAACTTCACAGTTTGGCGAGTTTTATGTTATTTATAAAATGTATTTTTCACCTCAGCAGCTCGAACAAGGGTACTTTGCTTCTTAAAAACAGTGAGCAAAATGCGATTTTGCTCACTGAGTCATTTTGTCTCACCCAGTGAGCAAAATCGCATTTTGCTCACTGAGTGTGTCTCACTCAGTGAGCAAAATGCGATTTTGCTCACTGAGTGAGACAAAATGACATTCAAGTGACCTTTATAGTCAAATGTCATTTCAACATGCGGGGTCTAATACAAGTTCGAATTACTTGGGTTCTATTATCTCTGTCCCTCTAGGTATGTTCTCACTGCTTAGGGTGAAAAATTTTGTGTACTACACGAGATCAAAGTTATTTACATCTCGTGCGCTTTTGAATCCCTTACTACGCTCAAGATTCTAAATTAGATTCACTCGCTACGCTCGTGAATCTATTATAGAATCTTTCGCTTGCACGGGACTCAAAATAAGCACTCGAAGAAATATCAAACTTTGATCTCTTGTTGTACAAATAACTATTAGTGTATCATGAATAAATAAATAAAAAAAATAAAAAAACTGATAGCAGTTTGACTTACTTTTCTAGTAGCATAACGAAATGCTACTAGAAAAGTAGATTAGGTAAGGTAGGTATGCGGTGCGGGGTACGGGGGGTTGAGCGGGAGGGGCTAGTAATTATGGCATCAGTTTACTTTATTTGGTAATATGTATACATTTTTTGGTAATCATAGTGGTTTATTTAGGTGAAAATATCGCATTAATTTGGTCTTCAAGATTTGGTGATCATTAATGATTTTTGGTGATCATTCAATATATTTGGTATTTGAATACAAATTGAAGTGCAGTCGTAATTAAAATGGTGGTACTTTTGTATTTTTAGGTCTTATTTTTTTGGTGTTCAGTAATTTTTTTTTGGTAAGCATGATTTTTTTATTTAGGGTACCAAAGTATATTTTGGTGGTCATTATATTTGTAGCCATATTTTAATAATATCGTTATACTTTTTTGTAGTAGTTCAATATTTTAATAAAAATATAAACATAAAATGTTGTGTATAGGCGGCATTGGCATCGGCATATTGGGCCCGATTCGGATTTTGAAATAGACATCTATTAGATATCTTTTAGACATCACCAGGATACGATAACGATATGTTTAAGATCTAACCTGTCAAATATGACATTTGCGCGATTCTGGAGATACTCTTGAACGATTTCCTCAGGATATGACTTAGAGATCCAATTCACATCTAATAGATATCTTACGCTATCTAACGTAAAAGTGACATTGGTTGCCCGAATTGCGCTGCAAAAGAGAACTAGTTGATATCTAAACTATAACGTATCTAGAATGGATCTAGTACGTGTCGTCTCTTGTGAATATCTTGAAGTTCGATTACGGCAGTTTATCACTCACGAATTCGAGCCATTCGTGCAGTCTAACGAAACTAGTTGCGACTAATCGCGCGCATGATGCGAACTCATCAACCAATCGCGTTGTGGCGTTAGACTGCACGATTGGCTCGAATTCGTGTGCGTGATACCACTGTATTGGCCCCATTGTTATTGCCCGTAAGGCCCGTCTTTAGATATAGGTATGTCAATGATAGGCTGTCAATGATATCGTCATTACTGAACCGTAACCTGCTCGGTTTTGACGATTTACCCTACCTTATAGTCAGTCATATTTATCAATTTATTTTATTTTTTTACACATTTTTCACAAACAGGACTTATTTCTGATCACTGCTCGGAGTGCTCGGACAATGTAAGCTGTAAGAGGAAAGTGGGCAGTCATTTCTCCACACAAACGTAGTCCCCTTTTTCTCTTATAAACAAAATAATACGACTGAATGTTAGTGCTAATTAGGTTCTGCCGGGGATTCCAAGAATTACGTTCATTCCAATTTCAATACGAAAGGTTAAAAGAAAACATCCAATAAAAAAAATTTAATCGCACCTTACTGGTTCAACGATGTTGTGAAGTACAAATCTGAGAAATAATTACTTTGTTTTATATTCAGATTTATAGATTTGAATGAGTATAATTATTTTCAAATTTCATAATTATGAAATTTACGTATTTTGTGTTTTTATTGTGTTTGAAATTTTCTGAACAATAACTTTAAATCATGTTTTCCGCTGATTGCCTTGAGTATACATATAAGTTGGTACAACTATTTAAAAGGGTCAGTTATAAGCATAGACCAGCGGTTGAACAAAATTTGGTTTTGATAACATTAAAGTTTTTTTCATTTTTGATATGTTGTTGGAGGCATGTTAAATAATACTTATGTAAATTGTTAGAAAATTTTAGGTAAGTAGGGGTTTCCGGCTATATTGAAATATTTCACATGACATATAAACATCACTTTTCCATATTTAGAATTTTCAAAACTTGTAGGGCAAAAATCCGGTTCCACTTTCGGTCTAGACGTCGATTTTTTTTAAATATATTCATACATAAAAGCCGCTTCCTATAACCCATAAATGATATAAAAATATGAATATTTAAAAAAACCTATGTTAATAATGAGAGAGGAGCTGAAGATGAGTTTGCCATGAACTTAAATTACTTACTTCTGGTGAAGCTGATTGTCTTAAAGTGAACTTGTCAAAGTAAATAATAAAAGTCTTATGGAAATCAGCGCTACGTCGCAATGTCGCAGCATTCGCTAGGTCTTTTTTTGTCATATTATGTCATATTTAGGTATTATAAAAGCGAAAATATCTCTATGTGTCTGTTTTTCTGTTACTACTACCAGTGTTGGGCATTCAAGAATAAAATCATTATTTGAATAAGAATTCGTAGGAATAAAATCATCTCGATTTTATTCCCGTCAAAAATATTCAAATAATTTTGGTCGGGAATAATTCGTATGAGAAAAAATTGAATGAGAATAACTTATTCTTAATCAAATAAATATAATGATGATTTTTAATCCAAATAATATTCCACGAATAAAAATGTAGTCCGGGTACCGTATAGGTACTAATTACGTATAGTTAGGTAGATGTAATAGTAGTTAGTCTCTTGTCTAATTTATACCTATTTTATGGAATAAAATCTTACAAATTGACTGTCGCATAACGCATAGTTTCAGTAACCGTATTATTTTTAATTTACTAACCAAATCATTAGGTTCAATTTAGCTGGTCTAAGCGCTTTGTCTCTATCACTCTTACATATTAGTGCGATAGAGAGACGGAGGTAGCGTTCCGTTGACGTAGCGCAAACGATTGGCATATTGGCTACAAACCCAAGGTGCCTAGCCAAGATGACAATTTTTGTTATTATTTTAATAACCAAATCATTTGGTAAATTTAGTTGTTCTGGAGGCCTAGCCAATATGCCAATCGCTTGCGCTCCAACAACGAAGCGCTTTCTGTCTCTATCACTCTTACATATTAGTGCGATAGAGAGACAAAGATAGCGTTTCGTTGTCGTAGCGCAAACGTTTGGCATGTTGGCTACGCTCCCAATGTGCCTAGCCAAGATGCCAATTTTTGTTTTTATTTTAATAACCGAATCATTAGGTAAATTTAGCTGTTCTGGGGGCCTAGCCAACATGCCAATCGCTTGCGCTCCAACAACGAAGCGTTTTCTATCTCTGTCACTCTTACATATTAGTGCTATAGAGAGACAAAGATAGCGTTTCGTTGTCGTAGCGCAAACGTTTGGCGTGTTGGCTACGCTCCCAATGTGCCTAGCCAAGATGCCAATTTTTGTTTTTATTTTTATAACCAAATCATTAGGTAAATTAAGCTGTTCTGGGGGCCTAGCCAACATGCCAATCGCTTGGGCTCCAACAACGAAGCGCTTTCTTTCTCTGTCACTCTTACATATTAGTGCTATAGAGAGACAAAGATAGCGTTTCGTTGTCGTAGCGCAAACCTTTGGCGTGTTGGCTACGCTCCCAATGTGCCTAGCCAAGATGCCAATTTTTGTTTTTATTTTAATAACCGAATCATTAGGTAAATTTAGCTGTTCTGGGGGCCTAGCCAACATGCCAATCGCTTGGGCTCCAACAACGAAGCGCTTTCTTTCTCTGTCACTCTTACATATTAGTGCTATAGAGAGACAAAGATAGCGTTTCGTTGTCGTAGCGCAAACCTTTGGCGTGTTGGCTACGCTCCCAATGTGCCTAGCCAAGATGCCAATTTTTGTTTTTATTTTAATAACCGAATCATTAGGTAAATTTAGCTGTTCTGGGGGCCTAGCCAACATGCCAATCGCTTGCGCTCCAACAACGAAGTGTTTTCTGTCTCTGTCACTCTTACATATTAGTGGTATAGAGAGACAAAGATAGCGTTTCGTTGTCGTAGCGCAAACGTTTGGCGTGTTGGCTACGCTCCCAATGTGCCTAGCCAAGATGCCAATTTTTGTTTTTATTTTAATAACCAAATCATTAGGTAAATTTAGCTGTTCTGGGGGCCTAGCCAACATGCCAATCGCTTGCGCTCCAACAACGAAGCGCTTTCTGTCTCTATCACTCTTACATATTAGTGCGATAGAGAGACAAAGATAGCGTTTCGTTGTCGTAGCGCAAACCTTTGGCGTGTTGGCTACGCTCCCAATGTGCCTAGCCAAGATGCCAATTTTTGTTTTTATTTTAATAACCGAATCATTAGGTAAATTTAGCTGTTCTGGGGGCCTAGCCAACATGCCAATCGCTTGCGCTCCAACAACGAAGCGTTTTCTGTCTCTGTCACTCTTACATATTAGTGCGATAGAGAGACAAAGATAGCTTTTCGTTGTCGTAGCGCGAACGTTTGGCATATTGGCTACGCTCCCAATGTGCCTAGCCAAGACGCCAATTTTTGTTTTTATTTTTATAACCAAATCATTAGGTAAATTTAGCTGTTCTGGGAGCCTAGCCAACATGCCAATCGCTTGCGCTCCAAGAACAAAGCGCTTATTTATTAGTGCGATAGAGAGCCAGAGAGAGCGCTTCGTTGTCGGAGCGCAAACGATTGGCATAATGGCTAGGCCCCCAGAACAGCTAAATTGTACCCGAAGATTTGGTTATCAAATTAAAAACTAAAATTGACATATTGGCTAGGCACCTTGGGTGCGCAGCCAATATGCCAATCGTTTGCGCTACGAGAACGAAACGGTATCTCTGTCTTTATATCGCACTAATATGTAAGAGTGATACGGACAGAAAGTGCTGCGTTGTCGGAGCTTAAGCGATTGGCATCTTGGCTAGGCCCCCAGAACAGTTAAATTTACTCAATGATTTGGTTATTAAATTAAAAACAAAAAATGTCATCTAGGCTAGGCACCTTGGGTGCGTAGCCAATATGCCAATCGTTTGCGCTACGACAACGAAACGCTATCTCTGTCTCTCTATCGCACAAATATGTAAGAGTGATAGGGACAGAAAGCGCTAAAAACAGCTGAAATGTCCTAATGATTTGGTTATTAAATTAAAAACAAAAATTGGCATCTTGGTTAGGCACATTGGGAGCGTAGCCAACATGCCAAACGTTCGCGCTACTACAACGAAACGCTATCTTTGTCTCTCTATCGCACTAATATGTAAGAGTGATAGAGAAAGAAAGCGCTAAAAACAGCTAAATTGTCCTAATGATTTAATTATTAAATTAAAAACAAAAATTGGCATCTTGGCTAGGCACATTGGGAGCGTAGCCAACATGCCAAACGTTCGCGCTACGACAACGAAAAGCTATCTTTGTCTCTCTATCGCACTAATATGTAAGAGTGATAGAGAAAGAAAGCGCTTCGTGGTTGGAGCCCAAGCGATTGGCATATTGGCTAGGCCCCCAGAACAGCTTAATTTACCTAATGATTTGATTATAAGAATAAAAACAAAAATTGGCATCTTGGCTAGGCACATTGGGAGCGTAGCCAACACGCCAAACGTTTGCGCTACGACAACGAAACGCTATCTTTGTCTCTCTATCGCACTAATATGTAAGAGTGATAGAGACAGAAAGCGCTTCGTTGTTGGAGCGCAAGCGATTGGCATGTTGGCTAGGCCCCCAGAACAGCTAAATTTACCTAATGATTCGGTTATTAAAATAAAAACAAAAATTGGCATCTTGGCTAGGCACATTGGGAGCGTAGCCAACATGCCAAACGTTTGCGCTACGACAACGAAACGCTATCTGTCTCTCTATCGCACTAATATGTAAGAGTGATAGAGAGAGACTATGCGCAACTCTACGGAGGGTCAACGTTTGGTATGTTGGCTAAGCACCCTGATCGGATGATAGAACTAGATAGTGTAACTCTTCAATGTGTACTATACCTAAACTATTGTAACAAATATCAAATAAATCCGACTTTTAAATAGAAGGGTTAAAATCAACTAACAAAATATAACCGATTGTACTTACTACAAAAATTAACTTAATTCTAAATAACATTTTAATTGAATAAAACCTTAGTTAGAATAGGCCCACTTCTAGAATAATTATTCTGTTTTTTATTCCGCATTTAAAATAAGAGTCACATGATTTATTCACCTTAATTTTATTCTAAAATAACTAGTGCAAGAATAATTCTAATTCAAATCGATTTGAATAAGAATAAAATTTCTGTTTTTATTCTTATTCTTATTCAAGTTAATTTTTGCCCAACTCTGACTACTACATACTTAAACCATGAACCGAGCTACACGAAATTTGTTAATGAAGATAGTTTGAGTCCCGTGAAAGGACCTCGTGGACATTCTATGCAAATTAAGTAATGAGCAGAAGGTAGTAAAGCATAAAAATCAAGCAATAGGTATGGAGTTGGTCTTCAGAAAAATGTACATAATATGAAATCTCACTCGTACTCGTACTTATCCGATTTTAAGAAACGTAAACATATTGTATGAAATGAATACATTTTTTCATCTGATTCCTCGATAATATTACCGTTTCACTTGTTGACTAGAGGTCAGTGGAGCGATAAAAGTGATTTCTTCAATAGGCATAACGCATAGCCGAAACAATATTCATAAACCCGGAAAAAGGGTTAGGTACTTGGATTCAGTAAGACAATCCTGTTTGCCGTAAGAGTAGCTTACAAAATTGAAACACTAATGTAGTTGTTCATCGCTTGCGATAATAAGACTACAGTTTGCGTGGAAAAAGATAACTAACCAGCGATGGGCTATTTATATTTATAAGGCTAGAGACCAGATTATTGAATAGGTACAGTGTTTTTATATATAGGTTTATTGATTACACAGTGATGGGTAAGAAGTTATTGTACGGTCAGTTATAGACTAACTAGTTGAAGACTTGGCTGAATTGTATTATGTTAAGTAAGAAAAAAAATATAAACTAGTTTTAAGTGTGGTGAATTTCTTTCAATTTGTAGGAGGATATTATTATCCTGTGCCATAGTTAAACCTGGCGCAAGTATATCTAGAAGACGTAGTATTTAATAATAAATGATAAACATTGTCTGTACTTAGTCATTTATTGTTCCACATATAAAACCTGGGAAGATTCATTCGAAAATGTAGGGCTTATCTAACTATAACAGACAAATTATACTAAGTTATTTAAGTAACAAAATCAACGTTAAATGGTGCACTCCCACAACGGTGTAAAAGCGAGATGCACTATAAAATACAGCAGAAAATACTGCAGATTCAGTATAAAATACAGTGACTGATTAGTATCACAGAGTCACTAACATCCATATTTTCTAATTTTCTGCTGGCTAAACAGAATATATTATATTTTAAAAGACTTTATATAAAAGCTTTTCTTGCAACCAAATTGTTTGCCAATACCTTGTACTTTACCTTCACTTGGTTGGTGCCCCATTGTGAAAATTAATTTATATTTAAATGTAGGGATAGAGAAATAAACTCATGAAATATGCATAGACTTAGAAAGTGAATTTAGTTTTATTCTTTGTTAAACTAGTCACTACGGCACGACTAAGACAGATAAAATGAGTTTTTCTTGGTACAAAATGTTCTATTTGTGTTCGATTTTTTTTCTGTTAACCATAATAGTTAGGTATGTATCTATATTTTAAGAAAGGGGGCTTATCCTCCTCTGCAGTGCTCTGTGCTTTCCGGGTTGCAAGCTAAAAGAAACCAGGAACCGCTTTTGGCAACCTAATCCTAAGAATTGACGCAAGTTTTTACGAAAGGGACTGCCATCATTAAATTCCAACCCGCCGGGGAAACTAAAGCTTAGGGATTATAGTCCGGTTTCGTCACAACCTGCTTACATACTCCCACATCCCTGAAGGGACAAGGATTTGTAAAAAAATATATAACAATATTAACACTTGAATATTGAGTGACAAATGGCATTAAAAGCTTACCTATCTAATCTTAAAATTTAAATAAACGCTCGAGCGTTCGATTATCGTGATAACATTTAACATTTACGCCATATCACCACCAATCAATATCGTAATTAGTACGACACTACAAAAACTCATTACTGAGTGTAGGGAAGCGTGGATATCAGATCTACGATTAGTGTTTCAAGTCATTATTCGTCGGGCTGAATGCATTTGCAGCGAGCTATTTAGCGAAGCGTAGATAGTTAGTCTACCCATTTCGATTTATTTCAAAGCTTTATGAGCTAATTAATACATGTTATGTTTATTTTTGATTGGAATTATTAACGTTAAAGTAACGTTTCAATGGATGTTAAAATTAAATCCGTACTTGTATAAAACATTGAACGGTTTGATTTATATTTCTTAACACTACTTTAATCAACAAGTAGGCAGTCAAAGTGAGGTTAAAACTAAAAATGAATAAAGCAAAAAAACATCTAATTAACTATTTTATACCTATGCCTCAATTTTATACCTCAATGTATTCCGAGGCCTAGAGGTTCAATATGGATATGGCTATAGGAGACTAAGATCTTTGATTTTTTATGAGTGTTTTTACTTTATTTATTTGAATAACCCAATAAAATATATAATTCAAGAAATAACGAATAAATACGGGAATACATAGAATACACGTAGCATACAAGAAATGTTATTGTTTGTTTTATCCTCATGATATGGATATATTTTATATCCTATCAGGTTACGTAAGCTCATTCAAAAATATTTTAAAATTAAAAGGTGTCAAAAGTTAAAAGAGTAGAAATCAGTATTCTGATTGTAATAACAGGTTAATAATCTCATATGGATTAGATATGGATATGATCACTAGCTATTTCTTCAGCCAGAAATTTCACTTCTGTCGCTGACAGATCATATCCATAACACATCCATATCAAATTCATAACCTCAAATTACAATCAGAATACGCCTCTAGGTCTATCCAACGTATTCTGACCTGCATTGAACTAACTTAGTGTTCAAAAAACTACGAGTTCAAGAGTCATAACCTAGGGATACCTATACGTACAGATGTGACAGAGATCTGTCTGACAGATGTCTGGTGGACAAATCTCATAATGTGTGGCGGGAATTAGGCACAATATGTATCTGCGGACAGATCGACTGCCACATAATATATGTGCTTCATTTCCCTAAGCCATTTAATAATCGCCCAATGTTGAGCCTTCTCATAAAAAAATAAATATTCTAAAACCTTGTTTTATTTTAATTGTAATTATTTTTCAAACAGGTAATTGTTTGACAAGTTATAATTTGGTTGTCAGTCATCCGCTGTTGGTCGTTACAAAACAATAAGAATTATTTTAAGTATTTCAATTACTTGTTCGCCGATTTTATATAGAGTTTTGACAACTGCGGTGCTATTGTGTGATGAAAATTGAGTCAGAATATATTTCTCATGTTTATTGTTTCTAAAATGGTAGGTACTGGAGGTTTTGCCCTTTCAAGTTTAAAAGGCCAACTTCAGCCTTGATACCTTGGGTTTTCAGCTGAGTTTTAACTATACTTTGGCACAACTACCTTGTCAGTAGAAAAAACTGCAAACTTAAAAAATGTAGCCGCGAAGGGTTGACGTCCCTTAGAAAATTTTAATTTCGCGCCTTTTTCTACTAAAAAAAGTGAGTGTGTTTAAGTACTTATAGTAATATGATTCTGAAGACTCTGAAATCAAATTTTTGATTTACCTTTTACAGGCAGACTGCGGTACAGTATAAACCAAGCTCGGCATTTTTATCCATTAGATACATAAATACCAAGAATGCATTAAGTAACTAAAGCATATGATATGAATAATGTGCCAGTCACGGTCTTCCTTTACGAACAAATATTTGCAGCATTTTCTTTGCAAGCCGTGTTTTCTGGCATCACATTTAGAAGAGTTATTTATCAAAAGCTGAAGTCAAAGCTATAAGGAAAAATTTCATTTTCTGTACGCAACTTTATCTAGTAAAGTATTTTATTATGAAGTAGTTATTTTGAATTTGTATATCATTTTTATTATTTTTGAGATAATCCTGATAATTTTTAACTTTAAAGAACTTTGCTATGTTTGCCTTCGCGAATTAGCGAATTTAATTCGCTTATTCGCAAGCGATGAAGTGAAAGTGAAAGATATAAAAGTAGGCACAACGGGGATTTTCACAAAGTGTAACATTTACTTTTTTTCCAAAATACATCAACTTTTGGGTTGTTTCTACTCAGAATCAAGAGGACTATCGATTTAAAACGAAAAAAATTGCGTCCCAAAAAGAAGACAGTTTTGTAACGCATTTTTACATACATTTTGTATGGACCGTTACAAAACTAACACCCAAAATTTGTATGAAAAACTGGGGACATTCTTTTTCTTTGTCTCATTCAATAGTACTCGTGATTCTGAATCTAAATAACCCAAATGTTGATAGTTTTTCGAAAAAAAGTAAATAGTACCATTTTTTCTGAAAACCCCCATTGTCAATAATTTTGTCTTAATTAAATAACTAATATAAGATTATTCAAAACGTTATATCTATGTTTGAGACGTGAAGTAAAGCGCTCAGTTCTAGAGTCGTGAACAAGAGGCGTTAAAGAATTTGTCACGTACAAAACATTGTGAAATACTGCGTTCTGCCATTAGTTCAACTAAACGACAGGAATTTCAATTTGTTAACAACAACTTCAATTGGATTGTGTAGCTTCGGAATAAGACTTTATGCTACAAAAACAATTAAGATACAAGTTTAAAATAACTTATAATCAACTACGAAATAACGAAAATAATGAAGATACATGTTTCATATATTATATTCATGTGTTCTATTTTTGGAAATTAAAATATCTAAATGAATCTTAATTACTTGCAACACATCCTCTAACGTTTATTATTTTTCACTTAATTCTTCTTTGACAGCCTACGAAATAAAACATAAAAGTAAACATAAAGTTTGAACAAATCAAATACAGCGAGCCCATTCAAAATTAAGTAGTTATAGCTCATCTAAGCTTTGTAATATGGCTATATTTTACGAAATCCCCCCTTTACTTAGTCATAGTACCTAGTACGTGTTTCAATATAGCTTTATTTTAACACCCAATTAAATTTTCATTATGCTCTAAATAATAGGCACTGGTCTTAAGACGAAGGCGGAGGACCCGCGCGAAATCGCCTTTTCATACAAAAGTAGTCCTCATTTTCCTTTCTGGATATGAAAATATTTTGACACATTTTGCTGTATATCAACCACAGCTATGCCCCTACAATTGTTTTTTTTTCGAATGTTTAATAATTATAAGAGTTAGGAGCATTTAATTTGTATCAAATCTGTTTTTGGGCTACACATTTTTACTATAATCAAAAAAGCTAAAAAAAGTTTAACTTATAAATATTTTCCATAATGTCAATATCCAGAGAGGAAAATGGGGCCTACGTTTGTATGGAGAAACAGTCGTACCCCTTCCTCTTAATGTAATGTTAGGTCTACCACTTATCTCAGGCGGTTGGTAAAGAATTTGCGCGAGGATTTTCTTGTAGAAGATAACTAAGTTTAAGACTAAAACTTACTAAGTACTTAAAACTAACTTACCTATTCATATATACCTTATCATGGGATATTCTCTTTAACCTTATAAAACAAAATCCCCTGCCGCGTCTGTCTGTCTGTGTGTTTTTATGATTGTTCGCGATAAACTCAAAAACTACTGAACGGATTTTCATTACGGTTTTCACCCATCCATAAAGTGATTCTTGAGGAAGGTTTAGGTGTATAATTTGGTAACCCGTGTGAAGCCGGGGCGGGTCGCTAGTATATTACATTTTTAATTACTAATTACTTAACATATTCAAATCTTCATGCCTTTAAATATAGTCGTGGGAGACCAAAATAACTTCTTACCAACGGCCTCAGTTAGACGGGATATCTATAGATTTTGTATATATATTAACTCTTTATTGTATAAAACACAAATACAAATTTATGGCACAGGATATAAAATATTTATATATAAAATATATATTATATTCGTTCGAAAATAGACTTGTGATATTTACTGGAAGAATGTTCTAGGCATGAGACTGTTCACTGTATAATACCTAAAAATTTTAGGGTTTATCGTGATGCGACTGCAAAGAAACTTCTTCACAATTTTCTTTACACCTTCATTCAAACGACTTGTTTTACTAAATATAGCGATATGTATCACTAATAAAAGTATTATAAAATATATCGCTCCTTGAGAAACACAGTGTCATTAAGCGAAAAACGTGTTTTTTGGGTACAGAGCTTTAAAATTTTCGAAATCTTCAAACGTCTAAAACTGCCGTACTAGAGATAAAAGAAAGAGTTTTTTGCTATATTTTGTTAGATTTTAAACTAATCTTGTGAGTCATTTGAGTAAACTGTGTTTTTTTGTTTAATTTCTAAGATAATTCAATTAAAAGAAAATTGTAATGTCACTATTCCGTTTAGTTTTGCTTAATGTCACATGACGACTTCGCAATATTGATTCAATTTATGGAACAGTGACACTATATCCAGTTATTTGATATAACTTAACGTTTATTTCAAAGAAAAAGCGCAAATAGAATCATTTTACATGGATGTTAATTAATATTTACTAAAGTAAGCGACTTTCAGTCTTAAAAAAATAGCAAATAAGACTAGTTTTTCTTTAAAACTAGAGTATTCTTAGCTTGTTTTGTTTGGCTATATTTTTACGATCAAAAATTACCAAAGTAAATAAACAAAGGGGAGGATAATAATTGGGGGATGCGATGTAAGGGGCCCGAATGTCATGTAACGGACCCCAGACCAGCCTCTCCTGCACGTGGTCACCCTGTGGAATACCAAACAAGCCTCTGGCGATCCACCAACCCGCACTGAACCAGCATGGTGGGCTTATGGCCCAATCTCATTTGACATGTACGACTCCTCGTTACGGCGCTAAGTACCCTGTAAAAGTGGTGCTAAGAATCCCCGGGCGGAAGATACCCACGTCATCATCATCCTGCTAGGCCTTGTTCTCATTTATTTGGGGTCGGCCTTCCCTGTTCTTTTCCTCCATTCTGCACGATTGAGTGCAACGTCGGCGTCTATATTGAGGTCTTTCAGGTTTCGCTGAACCGTCGTCAGCCAGGTAGCAGGTGGTATTCGAGGTCCTCGCTTCGTCGTTGAAATATCGAGCGCTACCTTAACCATGTAGTCTACAGGACGCCTCTGTACATGACCGTACCACCTCAGACGTTTTTCCGTTAGCTTTTCTGTTATTGGCGCTACTTTGAAACTACCCGGCGGAAGATACCCACACGCTTTGTCGTCAAAAAGAAGTGGCAGGACAACATTGTCGGATTATCAAATTACTCCGACAAGGTGGCTGTGTTGACGTTAAGCATATCCCAAATCCCAAAGCTATATACCTACCTTAACCGCAATCAAAGCCTACGCATCAACATCTACACATTGCGATGATAAGATTGAAGAGTATTTTGTCCTTGGTGAAGTCAGATCAAGCACACATACATAGTCGGACCACATATGGCCTTGGCAGCAGAAACGACCGTAGTTCTAGGTCTATTCCATTTGCCTTTGGTCGAAACATGAACGTAGATAAGTAATTCCTTCTTTCTCAAAAAAACTTCAAAGTCGCTGGACCTGGACTTCGCCTGGCGGAATATCACACACGAAATTGACTACTTATATAATAATATTTTCATCTGACAAAAGTTTAATTAGATATTTATTTATGTAGGTATTAGGTACATCAATAGGTTTAAATTTAGTTCCGATCACAGACCCGTGAGAGCAAAAATAAAGTTTAAGACTTAAATCCACCGTAAGCAATTAATTCATAAATAGGCAAAACACCTAAACAGAAACACACTCTTATTTGTAACCACGATCAGTTTAACTTAGAATTACGAAGTAATTTTGACACCTTACAAGAAGAGATACCACAAATACACATTCAGAAGTTCAAATTCAAAATAACAACATTATAAATACTTTAGAAACAGCCAGTAGCAAAATTAAACCAACCCGGAAAAACAACAAAAAACTCACAAGCGACACATTACGTTATTAGAACTAGCTCTTCTGAAGGAGGTACGAATTCTTCATCATCATAAGTATTATCTTTATTAACAGTTTCAACTAAAACAGTAGTATTAACTTTATTAAAATAGCTTTAAACTTTTTTGTCATTCAAGACACATTGAGACATTTTCTACTGTAAGAGAACAATAGTTTTATGGGTAATTAATAGGTAAGTACCTACCTAGTGATAATAATAATTAATGTGTGTTTTGTGTCACCTTGTCAGAAATAAAATTGGAACATAACAGACATCACAAAAATAACTTGCAAATTTTGATGAATGAAAAAGTATCACACAACACATAAATAATACTATATTATAATTAATAAATATGGGAATCTTACACATACCAACCTAGTTCCGCAGTTAGATCAATAGGTCTCGTAATGTGGCTATATCTATCTAATTATAAATAGTCGTCTAGTAGGTACCCATAATACAACTCTATTATGAACCTTATAGAAAAAATACAACACAGTGACATTAAACAACGAGTGACATTAATTAACCACACCGTTATAAGCGTTCTGTACCAGTTGTAGTGGCTTTAAGCTTAAAACGACATTTTTCACTTAAGCATGCCAACTGTCGCTATGGTAAACTAAGCTAGCATATTGACACTACACAGATAATAACGATCGACCTGCTAAAACTTCTGTCAGCTTCTTAAAATCACAATGTCACTTAAAGTAAAAGAACAGTACGTTTTTATTTTTAGTCAGCATTATGGCTTTAAGTTTTAAGCAAAACCGTCATTATAGGTATAATGTCACTTTACTTATTTCAAAACGTTATTCTATTCTATTAAATTCAAAAGTACAAGTGTCCTTAAAGGGAAAAGTACGATATTGCTTTAAATTGAGTTTTGATTTTGATACCATATTATAAGTTTAAAGTGACATAGTACGTATAGATATACTATTTCTTATGTAAATTGACGTACTTACCATTGAATCTCATAGAAAACCGTCACTAAGCAAAAAAATACAATTTACTTCCCTTTAAGGACATTGTTCCTATGAGACGGGCACCTATTCCCTCTATTCGCCATAACGACATTAGCGCCCTCTGGCGGTTCTAATAGAGCTAGGGCGATAGGTGTCTTCGTATTGCGTGCGTTACGATCATACGAGCTAGATGGCGTTATTAACTCAAAAACCCCATTTTTTGGATAATGACGTTATGTTTCTCAAGGAGCGATATGATGAAAAAAAACTAAAACAGGAAGTATAGTTCTTTTTTTAGCGTTAGAAAAAAGGTTAACAATCTTGACGTGTCTTTTTATTGAACAATTTGGCAAAATAAGTCACGGCAAATATGTATGTATGTATACAATTATGAATCATATACGATTATTTACATTCTTTTGCTTTCACAAGTAACAGTTTGTGATTTTTAAAAAGCATCTTTCAATTAAAAGACACGTCTAGATCGCGTAGTCTTTTTCTAATGCTAAAAAAAACGAACTACAAGATGTCCAGTGGCAGATTTCCGATTTCAAAATTTGATATAAAAATCTAAAATATATAACAATATTTTTATTTACAATAAAAGTTTAACAGGCACGTTACAGTTACATATAAACCAAAACTGTATACTTTTATAATAAGATGGTCAATGCGAATTTAATTTTTTGAATCTCACTTTTCCTACCGAGCTTCCAATAAGATTAGCCGACGGTGCATCACAGTATGGCGTATATTAAAATTAATATGGCAACTTACGCCTAGGAGCCCGATTCTAATTTTAATTTATTGTTCTGATATTTTTGGACCAGAAAAATTACTATTGTCAGCTGACAGATTAATTCCGTAACAGTTTTAGAAGAATAAATTAAAATCAAAGTCAGGGTCTTGCAGTACCTACTGAATAAAAAGCCGTTTTTGAGATATGCCTCAATAGCACATGCACGCTGCTCTGCTGGCCAGCGATCCATTGTCACTAATTAATCCGCAACACTCACGAAACTAAAAAAACCCCTGCGTCTCCTTGGCACTATGCGTTCGAAAATTATTTGCATTCGAAATCGGAAATTTGCCACCGGACACCCTGTATATTATTATATAGTCTGTATCTTTAGGTATTTAAAGAAAAGTAAACAATCAATTTGTACATTTTCAGGTAGTTATAACATTCATTGGTTAACCAACCAAATACAAAACCACCTGGATCTGACACTGAACAACCTGACTTTAACCTACATTATTTGATCGTGTAATGTTTTCATCTACCCTCAATTAGCTTAAGGAGCCATTTGAGTGTAGATTTTGTTTACTCTTTTTTAATGATAAGTTTCAAACGTTGATAAGTTTTCTACAGGAAGATCTCGAATTGTTTAAAACCTTTGAAAGGGATTTAAAGTGGTTTAGATAAGAAAATAAAAAAGTTATTACAGTAGCTAAGTTCATATTTTCTCTGAGGCCTTTGTAAAATAACAACTTTGGTGCGCGCATTACACAATTGCGACATTTGTTAGAGACTAAGTTTTCCGATAGATTAAAGTGAATTGTAAAACCTATCATTATGTTACTGATTACATATTCATATTACCTTCGGTACACATTATGAGAAACGTTTTTAACTGCGTTTTGAATGTCATCTTCATCTGTTATGGCAATTTTAATTGTCTTAATCGCGAATTGTATGACTATAAGTAACGATTACGCATCAAGTAGGAAAGATTATTTACTATACCGGGTGTGGTCTGTAACATGAGCAAAAAATTAAACTGTAGGCTGTACTCCTCATACTGACCAACATTTGTTCAGCGACTTTTAAAAATAACTTGTGGTTTGATTTTTATTACACTTTAAAGTTTATTCTAAGACGCAATGTATTGCGAATTTTGTTATGTTTAAGGCGTGACAAGCAACGTCAATCACAATAATATGGCGTGGCGATGGCGTCCATTGAAGATAATATTTATTTTGTATGAAAAATAGAGAGTCTAAATACTTCATAATTTTTAAAAGTTGTTGAACAAAAGTGTCACCGTTTGAGGAGTACAATCTATGTTTTAATACTTTGCTCATGTTACAGGCCACACCGTGTATATTTTAGTTAATCGTGACGTTTCAAACGAGGAACACTTCAGACGTGTAGGTGGAGCTGAATTTTACCTCGCATTAATAATTATAAATAGTTACATCGCGTCAATTCATCTTAGTAGGTATAATTTATCCTCATTACACAACATTCGAACTATCATGGCACCTTTTTGGATTTACCTTTCATAAGCTTTCATTCCAGCTACTGACCAATTCCTAAAGTAACTCCTCTCAGTCTTCAGTACATAAGTAGGTAGATACATACTTGTTTATGTAATGTGTTGCTGCTTGCTTGATACATTCCATGGAAATAATATTTATTTCATCATTTCTTTTACAAAGCGTTGAGTCTAACACAAAGTCTAAGTAAGTAATATTATGTATATTAGGTATACATTTTTCCATGAAATCGAGTCGCGTAAAATTGTGTTAAATACGGTAACATTGAGAGGGAACGTGTATTTTGGTTTGACAAGCGTAAATAATGAGTATTACCTACCTTTAAATATATATTTCTCTGTAAAAATCTCAAACGGCTCACTTCAGCGACATATTTCCATTCATATTCTGATGGTGATATTTGAAAATATCTACTCGTAAGTATTTTATTTACAGATATTTAAAAATACGAAAACCTGTCTCTCAAGTGATGTTTTCTTATGTTTTAATTTTATTTTACACTTCTATTGTTTTTTATCAGGAATTAAAAAAGCTTATTTATTAAATAAAAGTAAGCAACATAAATAATTGAACGTTAAGTTAAACCTTAACAAAGCCTAGGTACCTACATTTTTGAGCCAAACTGATGCTTCATCTAAGAACGATGATCGAACGAATCACTCATATTGTAGTAAGTTCAAAGCTAAGCTGCGCACATTTCTCGCTGACTGATTGTTCTCGGCACTGTAATTTGCTGCCGGACAACTGGCTTTGCCTTCCCTTTTGCCGTGAGACACGCCCTAATGGACAGGAGTGACATATTTTAAATTGCCTGCGTCCGCCATTGAAGTGCATTGAAATGTTTTCGAGTTATACAGACAGGACAATACAAAAATGCTTCCCGGCGAAAGAAAACAACCCACAGGGTAACTTTTCATAAATACAGGTTAATACATTTTCACGTTATTTACGTTATTGTATACAGGATATCCCTAGCCATTGGACAAAACCGAAATGTACATATGCATTAGGGTATTTAGAACCAGTAGGTATACAAAGTATTATAACAATCGGTGTAGCGGTTACGAAGAAATTAACAAATTACGATTTTTTTTACTTTGGAGTAACCTGTATTGTGTTAGTAGCTCCTGAGGTAATAAATAGTATGAAACCTTCTTCGACCGTTTTGATTATCTTTTTTATTTATGACATTAATAAGATTTTGAATTTTGACAAATGTCATCATTGCCGCACATCTTCAAACATACAGTATGTTTCTTTTTGTTGTCGATTATTGGAAATAACTTTTGTTTGTAAATTTATTTTTTTATCTTTTGTTTTAATTAAAAAAATATTACCGTTAGAGCATTTCGTAGAAGTAACCCTACGTGGGATTTCAGGGTTTGTCCAATGGCTAAGGTCACCCTGTATATAAAATCTGTATTATCAATATTGCCAGTATGACCAATAAGTTAAATAGGGTAGGTGATTTTCCGAAACTAGGGGTTTTCATTAATAACAAAATATGAGACCACGTCGGTAAATAAGTAGCTAAATTATTGATCATCGTGTACATATTATAAGTACATATTATATTTACAAACTTATTATGTCTTACTGCTTTTGTACATATATTTCCGGAAATTAGGAGATTGAAGACGCCCTTATGACTTATTTATTAGATAATTATTGTTCGGTATTGCGTGTCATTAGAGTAAAGGCTAAGAGGCTCATATCCTATTTTAGTCGATATCGAATAAAGAATAAACGCACTGACATAATGTGCATTTTTATTTTAACTTGTACTTTAAAGCGCGACTTAGGTAAGTTGTGTTTCAGTAACGTCTAACCGTCACATTCCTGACAAAATGTATAGAGTGTGACATTGACCGTCAGTTTTGTCACGATTGCTACCCGGTGTATGGTACAGGAGTATTATTAAATTTAGCTTTATTGTATACATTTTTGATCGGCTAAATCAGACTTAGGCCTTCATATCAAATAATTCAAGCCTCCATAAATACCTATGCCTCAAACAGTTTTACGGAAACGTATTTTCAAAGTGGTGGGTTCAAACCCCGGCTCGTACTAATGAGTTTTTCGAAACTTATGTACGAAATATCATTTGATATTTACCAGTTACTTTTCGGTGAAGGAAAACATCGTGAGGAAACCGGACTAATCCCTATAAGACCTAGTTTCCCCTCCGGGTTGGAGGGTCAGATGGCAGTCGCTTTCGTAAAAACTAGTGTCTACGTCAATTCTTGGGATTAGTTGTCAAGCGGACCCCAGGCTCCTATGAGCCGTGGCAAAATGCCGGCATAACGCGGGCAAGAAGGTATTTTCATAGTGGTCAACATACCTCGGTCTGGCAGCCTGAGTGTAGTAGCGGTCCAGCTCTTGCAGCATGCGTAGAGCGTCCGCCATGTCGTGAGGACTCTCCTCGCGCGCCTCGGCGAGGCACACGCACGCTAGTATCACGGCCACAGCGATGGCGAAGTTCTTATTCAGCATGTTCTGTTTATTTAAAAAAAAATGTAATTAAATAATTTAGTAGTTAGCCTAATTCTCCTACATGTACATGTGCCAATTTATAGCTACCTAATACTAATCTAACGCGATCTGATATATTAAAATCAGCCAGTAAATTCGCAGAACGTGCCGAAAAGCTAGAGAAATATACAGTGTGGAAAGATAAGTCGGGCCCTGGAGGGAAACTACCTTAAATCCTTAAGCTGGCTCATTTTACTTAAAGGAGACATTCCTTTATTTTTAAAAAGAAACAAAACTGGACATTACATTATGTACACACGCTCGTAAAATATTGTTTTGCCTTTTTTATCAGTGGACTAACAAAATTTTCCATTTCATTTTCTACATATAATGTTTAAAATATTTATTATAACACAATTAATATAATGATGATAAAATGGTATACCTAGTCAGCAAGCTAGGTGTCAAAGCTCAGAAGTTGTATGAGCTTAGAAGTACTTACGGTGTTATTTATCATAAATTCCTTTTAAAATAAAGTGTTTGGTAAGCTAACGCGTTTTAATACACATTACATTACTATTATTTACGCGGTTGAAAAATGTTACTTTATACATCGAATTTGAGCGAAATACGAATTGTGTTGTTGTTCTGTTAGGTCACTTCCAAACCTATCTGCATGCTACGACTAAACCGTTACAATAGGTAGGTATCTCTAGCTGTAGGCAGGTCGAAGCTTTTGAAAGATTTGTAAGTACATGTTAAAAATAATCTGAACTGAAGCACTGTTATTTTTTATATATAAAATGATCAGACTGACCATGTGTTTCACTTGATATAAGGTTCCATCGGGTAAGCCATTAAGCCATGATAATGCTGTTACTTGTATTAAACTTTGATTAATCTCACTTAAACTAATGGAGTTATAGTGAATATTTTATTAAGTTACCTACTGCTAAGACCTTGTGGCGTTGTCATTTACTCTCAGGCCATTTTGGGTCTCGCGTCTGACGGCAAAAGAGATGTTCGAATCTTCAATTTAATAAATATTTAGTAATTTTACTTACAATTTAAAGCAGCTTAGCAAAAGTTAACGGGCATTTCTATTTTTTTATGTTGTACCAAAAAAATTTGTGTTATAATTAGAAATTTTTCTATTATTTCTACTCGGAATCATGAGATTTTCCCATTTTTACTGAGAAAGAGAGTGCCCCCAAAATTATATTATATTAAAATAGTTAGTTACGGTTTTCAATACAACCTTCTATGAACCGTAACGAAACGGACAGAAAAATGTATTTTGGGGAATTTTTTTTCTCGTATTAGGAGCGAATGAGTGATTCTGACCGGAAATATAAATAGAAAATTAAATGCCCTAATAAGTTTACTTAGTGTTATGGGTAATTTATGGTTGAACAAAAGATTATAAAATCAGCGTACTTACACCAAAAACAAGTATTGTTTTTCTGCTTTATATGTTTCGCAGATTTATCTATACGCAAAATATTTACAAATAAACCTATATATAAACCACCGAACGTTTAAACACAAATCACACACTGCAGATAATACATTTTTATTCATCGTTATTTCTCAAGTTTTCCAATAATTCTGTAATTAGTTGTAACACTGAAGTAATAATAAAAAAACAACGGGTTGCACTCCGGGAGTGTCGACAGAAGTGAAAACTCAATGACTAGTCCAAAATGACTGCAGCACTATGTATAATTGACCCACCCTCCTTTCTATTGAAAAACTTTAGTTCCGAAATTGCTGGCCAGTGAGCTTAAAATTGTAGCGTTAATTGTTTAAAATTGAAAAATTGAAAAGAAATCGTAAAGTTACCTTGCAGACCTCGCATCTAAATATCATGATATTTTGAGTTTTATTCACCAGTACTAGAGTTCACTTTTATTAGCGATTTCATCAAGATGTAGCTTTATTGAATTATATTGGAGTGATACAAAGTTATGTAACTGTGAGATCCTCGTATTTCAGCCCGTACAAGATTAGAACATTGAGCTTTATTGCTTAATATAAAAGTCCAGTTTTAAATAATTGACCTGATTATGATACGTTATGACTAAAGTTCTTTGGTAAATAACATTATACGTGACACATGACGTCAGCGTTACGTTACGCGTTCTGAGTCAAGTTTATCATTTTTTTCCCCACCTCAAAAAGTGCTCAGCGCCGCTAAAGAAGTTTTCACTTCAAAAAACATTAAAACTAACTATAAATTAAACATTTAAAAACTAAACTAAATTATGCATCTTTCTTGGATCCGGCCTCCCTTAGACTGGCGACTGGTTTGCGACTCGGGGTTTCGGTGTGTACGCCACACGTATGCTCTTGTGGCACGGACGTGGACCGACTGGGACACCACGGATTATCTTGTCAAAAAAGTGCAGGCCGTTTTTCGAGACATGCGTCGCTTAATGACATAGTCCGTCGGTCTCTTGCCACCATCAATGTGCCTGCTCTTCTTGAGCCGACTGGCATTATCAGAGATGATGGCACGAGGCCCGATGGGGTGTCTTTAGTTCCTTGGAGCTTGGGACGGATGTTAGTGTGGGATGCTACTGACTAGACACACTGGCACCGTCCCACCTCCAACGGACTACTGTAAAAGCGGGCGGAGCGGCGGAAAGCGCCGAAATTCTAAAACGTATCAAATATAAGAGCCTCGGCAGAGAGTACCATTTTGTACCATTTGGAGTTGAAACTCTAGGTCCATGGGGTCCCAGCGCGCATAAGTTGTTCGCAGAAATCGCGAAGCGTCTGGTTGACGTAACTGGTGACCGAAGAGCTGGCGGCTACCTCGCACAACGTATCAGCATTGCGATACAGCGAGGAAATGCCGCCAGCATCCTTGGTACAATGCCTCAAGGGCCTATTTTAGATTTAAGCTAGTTATTAATTTATTTTAGTAATACCACTGTATATATCTTGTTTGTAAATAAATGATATTTAAATTATACATTATGTTAATTCTTAAATTGAAAAGATAAACGGTTAGAACTTAGTACTTAGTACATGTAGAGTAATTATCTACCTTTAGATTAAAAGCGGACGTAGTTTGTTTTAAATACCTTTAATTTTAAGTGGCATTTGGAAGGAGCGCTTTATATTCAATTCAAATGAATTTTCGTTCATAAACGCCAGTATATACCTAGGTATATATTATATACCTGCACTTTTGAACCACCTACCTATTCTCCATTTCCCATACTCGCTACATAATGTGGCTACATATATTTTTATGTACATACCTGCGTCGTATGTATATCTGACCGATCCGTGGGGTGAAAATGTAGTACCTACATATGCTGATTGCTGAAGAACAATTTTACTATGGTATCAACCTTGAAATCGCATAAAAACTGTTCAATACTCAGAAAACATCAACGAAATGTTAGCCCAAAGTAAAAGTTATTCAGTAGGCTACCTATAATATATTCGCCTCTAATAATATGGTCATATATAACAAAATCATCCTGTTTCTGTCTATATCATGATAATTTGAAATGTGCCCGACATAGTAGCTTAATTTAAAGGCAAATTGACTTTCAACTTGTAGCCGATTACGGAACGGCTCAATATTTATTGTGCTATAAAATACTTACCGTCCACAGTCCATTGAAATTGTTTGAGTTGCAGCTTTGCCTGGTTTGACTTTAGCCTTAGAGTATTCATGTGATAAAAAGTTTCATGATTGAAGAGTGACATGGTAAAAAGAGACAGGAGTTTTTAATTTGGTTTAACGATTGGGTCTAGTTAACATATTGATTCTGTCGCTCGAAGTAGGTAGTTGTGGGACTCCTATTTTAGGATTAAAGAAATAATTAACCACGTAAAATTAAAGCGTATTAATATTTATTCTGACATTGCAAGAATATCATACATTAGACAATTAAAGTGACACCTAGGTATATCATTGACTTAGCGGCCTGCTTTCGCAGGCGGAGGTAAGCCAACCGAAAAGGTTCGCCACATCAGCCTCCCCCAGACTTTTAGGGTCTATAACGTAAAGGGAACCAAACTTGACGACCAGAGCGGGTCTTCCTAGGTTCGGCGGCGGGAGGAGCAGGAGGAACTATTGCGGGTGCTGTTCTACAACCGGTGCTACTACCGGGAACTGGAGAGGCACCAGAACTACCTGGTTCATCTGACAAGATGTACGCTGGTTTGACTCTATCAATTGAAACCGAAACAGCCTTTCCCGAAATGTTGATAATAAAATATTTATCGTTTCTTTCCAAAACTAGATAAGGACCGGCATAAGGAGGGTCTAGTGATTTGCGCACCAGATCTTGCCTCACAAATACATGCGTAACCGTAGACAGATCCTTAAAAATAAATACTTTTGCAGTACCATGGCGGGCTACGGCAGACGGCTGCAGTTTTCTAATATGTAAACGTAACCTTGCTAAGAAATCTGTATAGTCAGCAAATCCTCCAACTGAATGTTCGTTGAAAAAGTCGCCAGGGAGTTTAAGCGCTTCCCCGTAAACGAGTTCAGCGGTAGAGGCGGATAAATCATCCTTCCAGGCACTGCGAATGCCTAACAGTACAAGTGGAAGAGATTCTGTCCAAGTATCGTGTGTATGACACATTATCGCTGCCTTAAGCTGACGATGGAAACGTTCGACTAGCCCATTTGCCGCTGGATGGTATGCAGTCGTTTTTAAATCATTAAAGCCAGTTAGTACCGAAATCTGACGGAACAAGTGAGATTCGAACTGTTTACCTCTGTCCGTAGTAACTCTATCTGGGCAACCGAATCGCGCTATCCATGTGGTGATAAATGCTTTAGCCACGCTTTCCGCTGTGATGTCTACTATCGGTACTGCCTCTGGCCAGTAAATCTATCGACTGCGGTAAAACAGTACCTGTACCCGTCTGAACTTGGCATCGGACCTATTAAATCCAAATGGACATGCGAAAACCGCGCTGACGGTGTCTTGAATTCGTGAACTGGTGCATGAACGTGTCGAGAAATTTTTGATTTTTGGCAAGCGATACAAGTTCGCGCCCAAGTGCGACAGTCTTTTCTGACCCCCGGCCAGACGTAACGTTCAGTCACCAATTTAATTGTGGCTCTTGCACTAGGATGGCTGAGCTGATGAAGAGAGTCAAAAACAGTTTTTCTAAGCTCTGGCATTATATAAGGCCGTTTTACAGTCCCGGATACTTTATTTTTAGATACATACATGAAACAATTAAATGGAGTTACATTTAACGTTCAAACATTTTTGTAAAGTACTTAAGTTGTAAGTACCTACTTTTTGAAATATGATAATAGATAGGTAATTTTTTTTTTAATTTTGGAGTGGGAAACTGAACTGTAAGTAGCTTTTCACGATATTGTATAAATTGTATACATATACATATTATAAGTTTTGTTTGTTACTTCTTTACTGTGCGTAGTTATTAGACCAGAAAGTCACATAGCTCTCCCGCTGTAGAAGGATTTTATTACAATTTAAAGTTATGTTATTTTCAGTATAAATATAGAATAAACGCATTACCAAAAGGTCATGGTTTCCCTACAATACACTTTCTGAGTGAGAAAGCTCCGCCCGGCAGGCAAAATAAAAAGTAGCGCATTATAAAAGCAGGCTGTGTCTGTTTACCAACAACATCCCTTTGAATTTGCAATACAATTAGCCTGTTTATTATTTAAACAGACTCTTTCAAAGCCTACTAAACACATAATTCTACAGGAGCTGTTGGTCATTAAGATAAGTAAAGCGCTATCAAACAAACACTTCAATAAATGATGAAAGGTCTAAGAAATAATGGTGGTGATATTAATAGACGTCATTACAGCAAAAAGGGGCAAGAAGGAGGGGAAACTGGCTTGTAAGCACATTACTGTTTTCATCTGCAGCTTACAAAGAAATTGTCTAGTACATTGGCTGGCGGGAGATAGCACAAGATCGAGACAACTGGCGTGTAAGTACTCATGTCGGAGGCCAAGTAGTGATAGCGGCACAGCCTGAAATTCGGGAATCAGCTGCAAATGGTGTTAAAGGTATGAAAATCGGCACGATTAATCTTTAGGCCATTTGAATCAACTTGACCCGTAGCACCAAAAAAAAAACGGAAAGGAGTTATGACGTCATCTTTTTTTTGTATGGAAACAAACAAATTTTTGTTCAGTAACCTATCGTGTGTGCTATTAAATGAAATGGCATTTTGAGCCGGTTCTAAAAATATATCACATTATTATATTTCCGTCACTTGCATTCAATTAAAATAAAAATAATTTTCAAAACATACCAAGTTTGGGCTCCTCCAGATACGAAACCGTTGATTTTTTTTGGAAAATATACCTCAAGTAATACCCAATATCCTCATATCTAACCCCAAGGAATTAATTTCGAAAATATTTAGCTTTAGTATTTTTTTTATAATTTTTTATTATTACAAATTGTGATCTATCAATCTATCAATGAAACGGCCTCCTAGCCTAGTCGATAGTGACCCTGCCTATGAAGCAGGAGGTCCCAGGTTCGAATCCTGGTAAGGGCATCTATTTGTGTGTTCATCATCATCATCACACAAATAAATGCCGTTACATGGGCTTGTATATATGTGTACATGGGCAGGGTCACTATCGACTAGGCTGCTTAAAGTGAAACATACTGTACAGGAATCAAAGGTTCAACTTCATGCTGTTACGTGTATCGTCGAAACAATAAAAATCAATAGTGAACTATTTTAAAACTAACTCAAGGGGAAATCTCGTGTACTAGTCAAAGCAAAAATGCCCTTTGATCTTACATACTAGTTGATAGCAAAGTGCACAAAGGATTATGTTTCCGTTCATTTTTAGCGCTTAAAATGAATTTAATTTCTTCTCTTATCTTTATCTCGCTTGTTAGCAATTTGAGGTAAACCCACTCCAACACTGTTGTTAACAATTTTCAAAGAAGTTAGTGTTTTGTTTGTACAGTCAGCAGTAGAAGTTGCTAAGTGGGCAAGGTGCTCAAAATGATCTTGATGCGACTTTATTTTTAAGAGAATAAGAGCGAGTCAAGGTAATTTTGAACACCTCGCCCGCTTAGCAACTTCTGCTGCTGGCTGTACCTAAACATTTACTTAACAGGGATGTTGCGGATGCAGATTTTTTGACATCCGCGGATGCGGATGTCAAGATTAGGTACTTAGAAAACGTCAAATATTTCACTTTTAGTAATTTTTATAAAAAAAAACGAAACGCTTAGTATTTGAGCAAGAATATAGGTGCGCTAACTATATTTAATAAACAGTAACTTGGCCGAGTTCGATTTCGTTATAGGTAATGACGAAATGACCTAGCACTTACGCCGACGCTAAGACGTTCCTGTACCGACTTGTATCGATTCCTTGTTCCTGTATAGATTTTATGCGGATGTTGAAAATAATGCGAAAGTTCCGCGGATGCGGATGCGGACGCGAATATTCGCAACATCCCTGTTACTTAATATCATCAACACACCTATATCTACGTGTGTGTAAAATCTCACCACGTGTTGAAACCTTATATATACTTCTCATGAAGATAATCCAACCTAACTTTAAGATCTTATCAATTAACTTTGCTTAGTTTGGGGCTAGGTTTGATCTGTGTAAGATGTCCCCTAATATTTATTTATTTATTTATTATTTATTTATAGATACGTGTTTTCATAAATGTTGAAACGCTTTTCCTACACCCTCGTCGACCATTACATTTTTATTCTTAGTGATCGTTATCGCAAATTTGCTCTTGCCATGCTATTTAGACCTTTGCAGTACATGTAAATTTGAAGGCTAACACATTTACAGCTGTGTGCAATATGTGAAAATGAAAATTAAGGGTAAACAGTAACTTAACTTTCGATCAATCATATTGGAATAATCAATTTTTATTATTCTTCTACATTGCTTAATATTAATTCCAAATTAAAAGTTAACTTTACTTTACTAATATTAGAAGTCAAAACAAAAATGATGAAAACCGACTTATTTAATTTCTAGCAGGTAGGTAACTCTTATCTTATAAAACTGTACAATTGTGTTAAACGATACAAAAATATACAATTGTATAAAACTGTTTCTATTTACTACCTGCCCATTATTTTTAACGAAGTTTAACATCCACAATCATCTCATCCGAAAATATGAAACTTTACTTTAGTACGATCTTGCTCGCAGAATCTTCTAGAGTCAGTCCATGAAATGTCTGCAGCGGATTTAATAGCCCACGCAGTGCACTTGTTATTTTAAACGTCAAACTTCTATGAAATTATGACGTATAAATGACACTTGCACTGCGTGGGCTATCAAATCCGCTGCAGACTTTTCTTGGTCCGACTCTAATAGTTCATCATTTGTTGTTAATATTTGGCCAACTACACGGTTCGTTTGCTTGCTTGAGACTCTGTTGATAGTGCCCACGTTAAATCATGATCACATCAATGAAATACCCTATTTTTGGCAATTTTTACTCAAGTTACTCATGTATAAGACACTGCTATTATATTGCACACTATTGTGGATATGATGGTCGCTCTTGTCTACATGACAGCGTGATAAAACGGTGTCCGTCACTTTCTATCACGCTGTGTTCAGGGCCCATGAACGTGCACACTGCTAATTAATCGTGATTATTTAAATTTTACGAAAGATATTTAAAAAAGGGGGCCGCTACGTTTGTATTTAAGTACCTTTTGAATACATCAAACTAGTTTTTATGTTGCTGAATTCGTCGATCTAAGAACTTAAAACAAAAACGGCCGTTTTAACTTTGGACGCATAGATTGACGAATCCAGCCACATAAAAACTAGTTAGATGTAGGTATTCAAAAGGTACATAGTTAAATACAAAATGCAGTACGTAGCGGCCTCCTTTTTTAAATATCTTTCGTTAATTTTAAATAATCACGATTATTTAGCAGTGGCGCTAGTGTGCACGTTGATGGGCTCTTAAAAGGTGACAGTTATTTTATACTGTCCATGATTATAGAAAGAAAACAAAACGGTTTTAAGTGATAACCTTGCCAATCGCGTGGAAATTTATTTTGCAAATACCTAATTACTTAAAAAAATTATATTTAGGCAACTTGACATTCTTGCAGGGGGTTATTTTTTTGTGCAAAACATATAGGTATCTTTAAATATATAAGGGTTGATTTAGCCCCGCTACTTCCCAGCCAGGTTTGCAGTTCCAAAATTACCGCGAATTTTCTGCCCTTTGGTGTTATAAGTGCCTATGCCTACCACCCCTTGTTATATGGCGTTTTACTGTTTCACGTAATAAAAAAACATTTTTTGTTAGAAGACCGGAGAGAAATATGAATAATGTATTGGAAACATGGTTGATTGGTTGTGTTTAATGTAAATGATGTAAAGAAACATGGTTACGTGTAATGTGTAGTAATATTAAATTATTACACAAATATTAAAAATCTGTGCTGCCAAATTACGTGATCCTAGTGACTAATATTACTAATACTCTTGCGATATCGGTTTAGATAGTGCTATCAATGATAACTAAATCGTCACATCAAAACGTTAGCCGCCGAAATGAATAATCAGTGAAAGTCCTGAAGTACATGCCTCAGAAAAATCGAATAGACTCGGTCATAAAATGTTCTAACTTTTTATAATACATAGATAGGATTTGCAAATATTTGAAAGGTTCTGAAACTTATTTCAGTGTCCGGTTTTTCATTTTGATATATTCGAATAATATTTGAATACCTACTATAAATAATTAAGGAAAAAGGAGGAAACCTCGATTAAAATTATATTGCAAAAAGACAATATATTATTCGCGCTAGATGTATGGAGTCGCGCGCGAGAACGCAATTCATGCTAGCAGGTCTGGGATTATCACCCCGACCGACTTTGCTTCTGATCCCCCAAATGAGGGTCTATAAAAGTGTAAGTACAGGTCGAAGCTCTAGGATTATTATTGTATGGGTCAATTTTTGAAGAGGGTGTTTTTTCGACATTTGTATGACAATTTTTTTATTTTTGAACAATCTGATTTATAATCATCGTTTTAGGAAGGGTTCTTAACAACAAAAAATATACTGTAGGAGGCACCTCTGTACTTTTTATAGTTAGCTAGATATGGAAGTTTAAAGATGACACTATTTAGCCATTTGTAAGGCGCTTTTGACATGTATAAGGCATTTTTTCGACATTATATGGCAGTATCAACATGTATATGCCACTATTTATTATTTTTGTTGTATTTATAAGACCCTGACGACATTTGTATGGCACCTTCTCGACATCTGTATGACACTATGTCGACATTTGTATGCCATAATCGACATTTTTACGGTCAAAATGGCCGTATAAATGTCGCCATACAAATGTCGCGTCATGTCGTCAATAATATTTTATAGCGATATTTCCTACACAATACAACCGATTCACTTATTTATTTTACTATATATTTTAACACTATATTTGCAACTATTATTATAAAATAAACATTTTTATTTCAACTATGTACCAACGTATTAAGCGTCCATACAAATGTCATTGTAGTCGTACCAAACTATATAGAAAGAGATTCTTACCTGTTTTAAAATAAATTAAACTGTTTCCGCGTCTACATTCGATGTCAATCGATGCCCAACTAACCGCACTATTGCGTCGTAAATTTAATCTAACCGTTATTCAATAGACAAAGAAGATTATAGGGGGTATATTTAAGTCATAACAAAACAGGTGCCTCGCGGGACAGCGATAAAAAGGCTTCCCTTGTTTTATTAAATAACGCATTAATTTATCAATATGATTAAATCAATTCTCTAGAAAATGCTCTTTATAAAAATACAAAGTTGTTTATAATACGTTGCCTACATCCAAAGTTATGATTTTTTTTATTGCGCTATGCCGCCACTGGGACACGCGAAAAACGGTAAATTTCGCCGTTTTTCGAACTTCAAATGCGATTTTGTCAGAAACAAATAATATATTAGGTATAGTTGTGCATGATTTTTAAAGCTTATAATACATTGAATGAAAATATATACATACCCAGTCTTTTAGTCCTATGGACTTCGAGTTTTAGCCGTGGGACAGCAAAAAATGCCTATTTGAAAATTGACCCGTATACATATATCTACCGATCAACGGCTGTTGTAGTGATGGTTAGGTATAGTCGTCGCCTTTCAAAGAGTACCAGGCCAATCCGAACGTACACTGACATCAGAATGATAGTTACGGTGAGTCTCTCTCGTGCCAATATAATTATGTATGGACAAGTACGAGCGACATACACGAATTACACAAAAACCAAAGAAAGGATCTCATCAAAAGACGAATTCGGTTGATATATCAATCAATCACACTATGATACCTATCATACCCGCTAAATCTAAATACATATAATATAAGCAAATAGTTTCCAATTAAAAGTAACATAATTGCGATGATACGGAAAATAATATTTTTGGAGTACCTAAATAATAAATATTTCAGTAAAATATAAAATTTTGGCTGAGTGCAGTGACCACCGTCTGCGGTATAGCTCATATTTATCACTATCCATCCTTCCTCATATTATATCTCATGTATTAGGTACCTATATGATAAGTTTTAATGAGTTGAAACCTATTGTTACTTACCATACCAGCTTCGTTATGATAACTTTTAACAATTCAATGTAATTAATAATCGTATCGAGATATTATTTGTGAGCTTCTCGACGTTAGAATAGACCATTGTTACAACCAAGTTATTTGAAGTTATTTAAGGAATGTGTAAGTTGTGTAACCAAAATTTGATTGACGTTAACGTCACACACAGGAACTCGTTATTAGTTATATTAATAGATACTCCTACTTTTAGTTAATTTGCTTAAAAACTTTAATTAGGATGTACGTGTAATATCAGTAAGTTCAGAGTAAATTTGATTAAATATGGCAAATAAAAAAGTTGGTCAATATATGAGGAAAATGGACTTTGATATGGAGTCCACGCCAGACCTTTCACTAGTTAACTGATAGTCCTTCAGCTAATGAGGTGACGATACGCCTAGACGCGTATTCTGATTATAAAAACAGGTTATGAATTTGATCTGGATTTGTTATGGTCAGTGTCAAAAGTGTCATTTCTTCAACCAGAAGCGTCAGTTTTATTTATTTATTTACATTGACAGATTATTTCCATAAGAAATCCGCCTCCTACTCGTAGTATTTTGTGATTCAGTTGAGATACCTGTACCTGATGTACTTATGTAAAATTAGTATTTATACTAACCGCAGACCGAAAAGGAGATGGCGGGACGACTTGGACGTATTTTGTCTGGATTGGCGGGAAACTACAAAAGACAGGGTTGAGTGGAGGGAGCGAGGGGAGGCCTTTGCCCAGCAGTGGGACACTTAATCAGGCTAACAAAAAAAAAAAACTATTTAACTAGTTTCATTAGAGAAGAAGATCTAAACTTCCTTAGGAAAATACTAACCCCCTTATTCATAAACGCGCTACAAACATCGATTAGCTAATAATCGTTTGTCTTTCTCTCATTCTCTTTTCTGTCTGTCATTTTGAGTTATGTATTTGTAAGAAAGGGATAAAACATAATTTAACTAAATCAGGCCCGTAAAGTTTTATGAATATGGGGGTAACAGATTACAAAAATATTAAAACCCATTTAAGAAGTCAATCATTAAACAACTTTACATATATACCCGTGCGGAACACAGACAAAACATCCTCCAGACTTAGCATAGTCGCGCTACCCCCTCTGCCACGCATACGGTAATTTTACTCCATGTTCGAGTCGAAAGTGTCTTTGTGTGACGTCCGTGAACTCGTTCGTCGTTTGAACAAACCAATCACGGCACGGGACTTCTCTCACCTCGTCCCGTGCACCCCCGCATTTTTGGCATCATCGGTTGCATGAAATAATTGCTCTAAACTCGGTCTAGAGGATTCCTAGTCTATGGTGCGGAAAGAGAAGAGTCGTGAAATGTAGGGGAGCCCATACATTCTACGACTCTTCTCTTTCCGCACAGACTCTATTTGATTTTAAAAATGTTGTAAAACAATTTTACTTTTTAGCAGGAAATTAGCCAGTAATTTTAACCCACACCTAAAGTGGGGCTTTACTCTCGTATAAATTACAAATTAATGATTTATTAGCTTTCTTCTCCTTTGTAATATTTTGAACAGGTTTGAGCTTGGTTAAATATGTTAAAGTATGCTGTTGTCGCTTAGTTTTGACTATGTTCAAGAAATAATCATGGATAAAAACAAAATTGGATATATTTATTAAAAAAGGATTTCATCAATTCAATTTTTCACTGTTAGACACGGGTGACCCAGCCAGGGGTGGACTACGAGTATGAGTAGTATAAAAATCCATCGCATAAAAATCACAGTTTTGTATTGTCATAAATTGTATATATTGCTTATTTCCATACTTAATACTTTTTGAACAAATCTAATTTAACGATATAATAATTATGAACTTTACATATGATCCCAATTTGATCTCGATTGTACTTATTTACACTTTCTTATAAATTAGATGCTGCGACTGACGTCAAATAAATTCCTCAGCATTTTGCTAACCAGGTAACTTATACATTGATACCTAAGTAAAGAGTGTACCTAATGTGTAGTTTGCAACCTATTTTAAGTCGTCGTGTAAGTAATCTCGTTGGCGAAGTTCATTCTCGTTCATTTAACTTCAAACTTGTTTTCCTCAGTAAAGTTCCCTACAGCTTTCCGATTTTATTTGTAAAAACTATCACATCACATCCAATACCTACAGATTACAATATTATTATACAGGATGAATTTTTATGGGTTAAAAAGGGCAGCTTCCAAATCTTTTACCTTAGAAGCGAAAATTACCTTAGAAGGCATTCCCTAATTTTTCGATTTACGGCGATGGGTATTACGAGTATGGTTTTGTCACTAGCTTTTCTGGGAGAAGCTCACTCAAGAAATGGACGAAGTGGCGCAAACTCAGAGAGTCACAACCTCCACAACTCGAACCAAGTTTGTGATGAGACTTGCGCTGAACTCGCTGACACGAAACAAAAAGGACGATTAGGCGTTTCAGTTCTATTCTCAACAAACTTCTTTTGTCAGACCTGCGGTAGACCATGTCCGTCCCGTATCGATATCGGGTCTATTCAGCCACCAAAAGCGTATCTTTAAAGGGGCCCACAGATTACTACCAGTTCGCCGGGCGATATCAGCCTGTCAGTAATCGCTGCCCCAAAATTACAGGGTTCTATGTTTCACACTTATCGAACTGAAATTTTAACATTGTCATAGTGACATTAAGTCGAATTTCAACTATCTTGAAAATGTAACATGGAAACCTGTAATATTGGGGCAGCGAGTTGTTCGGAACTGTCAAATTTTTCGTTTAACTGACAGGCTGATATCGTCCGGCGAACTGGTGGTGGTGATTAGTGGGCCCCTTAAAATCTAATAAAGTTACCTTAATCATTCACCCCAACTTACGGTTCTTACCTACTCCTTTTAATAAATTACAAAATGTTTTATTTGAAATTAATATACTTAGTTGAAATTAAGGCCGTAATAATTTTAATAGGCTATTACTTGTATTTATGATGATTAGGTACATGTGATTTCATTTAAGATGTTACACCATAAAATACGCGAAAAGGCCAATATGTCGCCGGCTGTGTGTGCGGCATTTTTCTAAAATCTACAACTATAATTTGTCGTTAATTATAAAATTAGGGAAAGTTTTCTTAGGCCATTAAAGTGTAGCAGCATTGGATCTGGAGGTAACACTTACTGACCCATTAAAATTCCAACCAATGTAACAGCTTTAACTACAAAATAATCTCAGACATTGTGAATTGATAGAATGAAAGAAAAATATTTTATTTGCGAACAGTCGAAGACACATAAAAAATTAAGAGCAAGGGGGACGACCGCTTCTTCATACAAACGTAGTCCCCATTTCGTCATTACATATACCCTACGTCATTACATGATTTTCCAATACTTCGCAATAATGATGACCATCAAAAAAACGACTACTTACCTACAGCTTCTTTATAAAACATTACTAGGTAGGTACCCAAATGGCAGCCATTAATAATTGAATAGATAGACCAATCACTTTCGAATAAATTATTCAATTCATACCTTGTTTTTTAGATTACCTAAGTTAATTGTTGTATTGAGAAAATCTAATCGAGCTTCGGATGCGTCGGTGGATAAAAGCTGGAAATAAATTTAAGTCTATTCTAAGATTTCTAAGACGATCAGTTCTTGCTTTATAAAATGTATTTTTACCGTCGAACTCATTGGTTCTTTTATTTTATAAGCCAATTTGCGTTTCATAAATTACTTATGCGTTTACTTACATTGTTAAGAAGTGGAAATACCTGTAAATTGAAAACGGTCCTAAGATATAACTTCCATAATATGTTCTATTTATTCGGACTTTTGTAATAATGATTTGAGGAAATATGATTTAATTAATACCAAAAGGTACCAATACCAATACCTAATCAGAAAAAATACTTTTTGCCTTTTTGTTTTAATAATTATATAAATACTTGTGATACGAGCCGATAATAAATTTAAATTACTATCGGTGTACTTAATTATGACTTTACTTTACTTGTTACATAAACAAAATAACAATCTAGGTATTACAGATGTAATGCATAATTATTTTCCATCGTTTTTTTCATGGAAACGTGTCTTGCTATTTCAGTCAGTCTCGGTACAAAAAGTACTGAAGTTGACTGAAGTAGCATGACAAATAAGAACGTTTCCGAGAATATACGATGGAAAACTATTATGCACTACATCTCTAGGTACCGAATAAGATCTTGTAAGTCGATTTTAACCTACTTTTAATAGCCGTGTCTATTAGAAACTTTGTAAAATATGTACATATACCTACATACATATACATACAGTTGACGACACAATAATCTGGCACCATTGAGCTGATCATCTAATGAATGATAGAGCTAGAAGATGGACTATAGAGCTTGTCGGTGGCTAATAGTAGACCCTTCGAGGTTGGGTTCATATATTCGTTTTGACGAATCTAACGGCTCGATTCGGAAAATGAATTAGTTTTCTACTAGACTTCAACAAGTTACGATACGGATAATTTAAAGATATTTGTAAGATAGATATGTCAAATTTGACGTTCCCGCGATTATGGAGGTCCTCTTGAACGATTTCGACAAGTTATGGCTTAGATATCCAAGCCACATCTAGTCGATATCTAATGTAGATCTAGTTGATCTCTAAATCGTCTCAAGATCTTATGATTATCTCGAAATCCGAATAGGCCTGCAATTCTTTTGAAGCATTAAGTAGGTACAGTCGAAAATTTTGAAGAAGCTTTGGACCAGCAAAAATATATTATTAACATTTGGACATTTTTGACACACACGTCAGTGACGCATTTTTTTAGTCATGTAACTCGTTTTTTTTAACGCATTTTTAGAAATGACGCTCGTCGAATGTCACGTTAGGTACCTACTTAATATTTTTCCCTAATGACATTTACATTATGCAAAATTATGCATTCACAACAAATGCAGCATATCATTTGTTCATTTAAACTTTGTTTCAAGTATTTTACAAGTAAGTAATAACCACTTACATGGCTGAAATAATTTTGTATTTAAATTCTTAATGAAAATGCTGAAAATTAACCCCTCTTCTTGCAGCAATAAAGTTATTTTTTATTATTCCACTTATTTTATTAATGATAGAAATTTAAGTATGCCTAAATATATCTAGGGATAAAGAGTAACACTTATCTAGGCATAAATAAACAACTTTAATTTATATCACATTATAAAACTCATACCATAAAATGGTGACCTGCGTTACTATAGCCATGAAATTGCCCAAAAGTTTACACCTCTGCCCTATAAAAACTGATTTTAAACCTAGCACATCCTTAATTCTTTTAAATATGAAATACCACGTATCGAAGCTTTAAATTCATATTTTGTTTTTTTATTACTGCCAAATCCCAAATTATTTTAAAACACGCAACCCTAATGCGCATTGCGCAATCAAAAATTATTATTTCATAAAACATCAACTTACCTCAAAGTCTTCCAACGAGCTTTCGGGATCGGGAACTTTTCGAAGTTCGAACACAGGAAGTCGCGAAAGTGCGGCAGGTTCGAATGTAGCCGGCCACGTTAAAACTCCAGCATTTATAGGCTGGGCGGGAGGCGGGGCCAGGCAACGCAGGCGTGGGCATCGCTTCAGCTTACGTGGGTGATTATGTGATCTGAAATAATTAGGTATAGGTATAAGATAATTAATAATAATAATTTTAGCGTGATGAACCTTACTATCGTCATATTCCTACATAAGTTATGATTAAAGTGATAAATAATCTCCTGTTTTTATAGTAAGGAACACTACAACCACAACACAAACACACAGACAAGAAAGGTTAAAGAGTGAATTGCAAAAAATTTGTACGTAATAAGCAATTAAGCGCAGTTAAGAGGCTGTGATTAGTCTTAACTTAATTGATTCATTTGTGTTACGAAAATTAACTATGTATGTAAATTGTATTGTATTGTATTTATTGAACTTAATTCGTACACATATACTCGTAAGTCTATAGCATACGCTAACACACTTTCATGCATCTAACTTAAATATAAATGGCTTAAATGTCGTAACACAATGGAATCAATTAACTTTAGACTAATTACAGGTGCTTACCTATGTACAATTTTTTTGCAATTCACTCTAAACTTAAACTCGGTGCATTCGGCAGGTTCCCCCGAAAGACGTTGCGTTCGCACGTAATTTAATTCCATCCAAAAAAAACCAGTTGCACTCCGAACTCCTCGATCCGCTCAGTAGCTAACTTCCCATTTTCATCGGTTAATTTACTTATGGACGTCAAAGGACCTGTTAGCGGTTGTCTTCATACTAACCAACAATACTTTTCGTCACAAAGTGAAAAGTTAGTCATGACTCATGACTTACCTATTGAGGCCAACTCAAGCCTTATTGAGCTTACTAAGGGACTAATAAAAAAGATTTGTGTAAAAATGTGTAAGATAACTTAGGTAAATTAAAAATAGATAAGAGTGAAAATACACCACTTCCTCACTACCCAGAGGGGAAACAATAAAACAACCCTAGGTATAATAATTATGCTTTATTTTATTATACCTAGTTTTGTTTTTGTGGTCTACGCGCTCCATGTCGTAGTTTGAATACTCGTAACTATGTACATACAAACATACAAATTACAGTCGGGTTATCCGCCTGTATCGGCCCTTATCGTCGCTTTAAATTCTAATAACAAGCAAGGCCATATGACTCCATTACCATACCTATGTACTTAAGAAAATATAGTTTTCCTTACTTACAGCTTTGTTATGCGAATGGCTATGTGTATTTTCAATTAGGTATACATACTGACACCTTATGCAACATAAAATTTTAAATTCCTTAGAAGTTTCTTGGGTACCTGATTCTGTGTATTCAAAATTCTATAGATACATAAATACATCCATTACCTTCATATTTTCTTTGTGCTTCGCTGTACGACTACATTTATTTTATAAATAGGTACAGTGGCGTAGCGTGAACGCATTGAACGAATCTACCGAAATCGCATTTGCGAGGCCTTTTTCTTTCACATGTGCTCGAAGGGACCACGCGCGAGGCCTCCCTTGGGGCGCGAGGCCGTGGGCGACGGCCCACTTCGTCCACGCCTAGCTACGCCACTGAATAGGTAGTACAGGTATTTACTTAACAATAGCTTATATTGGGCACAAGAAGTTAGCCAATTAATATTCCGATCTTGTAAATTGGACCAAGTCCAAACAATTGATTAGTTCTGACTTTACACCTGAAGACGCTGATCAATTCGACTGGAACCCATATCTTGTTTGACTTTGTATCAATGTGATTAACTAGAATATCTGTCTATTTAATATTATCAGTCTGTACAATTTTAACTCTTAATCATATTTATGTTATTAACTCGTAAGCTCAAAGTACATTCCCAACCGGAAGAAAGCATACAACTTGGCATGCACCCTGCATGTAAAGCCTGACCAATAATATTGATCACGCGCCATGTTGCGGAATTTCACTGGAACTCATTTTTTCATACTATACTGAACTGTCACCCTATACATTAGAATAACAGCGCCCTCTTGACAATGATCATATTTTACTGGTCAGGCTCATGGTATAATAATATACTCCGCCTGGTACTCTCTTCCGACCACGTGACTGACACAAGCCTACGTCATCATGCGACAGCGCTATATATATAAATATGTAATAGAATAGTATGCAATAGCGCTTTACAAAGTGGCAATGTTATTGTGACGTAGGCTTGTGTCACTCTGGGAAGAGAAGACCATGTTTTATTAGACTATGGTCAGGCTTTAGTTTGTGTAGATAAGAAAACAAACGAAAGGGGAATCAACTTAGGTGGGTATTTACACCAAAACCAAGATTTACCTATAGGTACCTACATAACTAGGTAAACAGATTGCTTTTTCAATAATAGTATGCAGCATGAGGTATAGTGTGTAGCTTTCAAATAGAGCTCGACGGCTAATCCTATTGTCTATTGTTAAGTAAAACCGCACGTGCTACTTACCTGCAAAAAAGGGTTTTAGTTATTCTATTTGGCACCTGAGCGCGGGCTAGTCCAACGCTCAAAAAACCAGTGTAGGTGCGCTCTCCGATAACGCGCCTTTGTTACGCATCTCGATGACACATTTTAGACTGGTTCTGTAGCGTTCGACTCGCCGGCACTCAGTAACCGAAGTACGTATTTTTTATGCAGGTGGTTGTGGCACGTGGCACGAGTGGTTTTACTTAACAATAGACAATAGTATTAGCCGTCGAGCTCTATTTGAAAACTACACACTATAGGTATATGAGATGACCGGTCTGGCCTAGTAGGTAGTGACCCTGCCTGTGAAGCCGCTGGTCCTGGGTTCGAATCGCGGTAAGGCATTTATTTGTGTGATGAACACAAATATTTGTTCCTGAGTTATGGATGTTTTATATGTGTATAAGTGTATATTTATCTACATATATAAGTACCTATGTATTATATCGTCGCCTATAGTATCGTTTTTTTTAGCATTCGAAATAAGGTAAACAATCTTGATGTGTCTTTTAAATGAAAAACACATTTTAAAAATACATAAGTCCCGGCAAATATGTAACAATTATGAATCTTATACGATCATTTATATTCTTCTGCTTTCATAAGTAATAGTTACTGATTTTTAAAAAGCGTTTTTCAATTAAAAGACATGTCAAGATCGCTTACCTTCTTTCAAGTTCTTTCTAATGCAAAAAAAAAAAAACAAACTATAGTACTCATAGTACAAGCTTTGCTTAGTTTGGGCAAAGAGAATAGATAGTATAGAGGGCTATTGCCATAGTAAATTTTTTAGTCACGGTACATTTACTGCCATCTATCGACACACGATTAAAACTTAAAATAAAATTGAAAATGTATAGATTAATCAAAATATGTATACGGATAAATGATTTTTAATTTTGACCCATGTTCTTTCACTGATATGTGTTAAAATTGTTAAATATCAAACGGTGTCGTCAACGCCATCTAGCCGAGAATAGGCCAAAGGTAATGGCGCCATCTATTCGAGAATGACATTTTCTTGATTTTCGAGGCACGTTTTTTTCTTAGACTCCATTCATCTTATACGGAGTTACATATATCTCTGGTTTGGGGCTAAGTTGATCTGTGTAAGATATCCCCTAAATTTATATGTATATCATCATCATCATATATATTATATAAAATTGAAAAACCAGAACGGGATGAAAAACGAGGGACGAAGCGAGATGGCGCCTTACAAATAGGCCTAAAAAAGTTTTTGACACGTTTCACGAATACGACGCACGTATGATAAGAAAAAACTGTTCCAATCTAATATCTAAATATGAGAATAGAACTAGAGCATAAAAACTATCGCTTTCGATGCGTATTTAATTTACAATAAGCAAAAGAAATTTTCATAACAATCTTCATTTTACGACGATCGGCCATTTTTCGGCAACTCTCGGTTGGTTTCGTTTCGGTAGTCCACAGACTAGACCAAATTATTCGTAAGTTAAAGTAACCTATAATTATGTTTGTCATGTTGGTATACAGTTATTTCGGAGTTTTTTCACACGAAGTAAAATAAAAAGTGCTGTCAACCTCAACCTTAGTCTATACGAGTGACTTTATGATGATGACTTATCAATCAAATTAATATTATTAATAATCTGTATTTTGTTGTTTTAAATTTATTTTTGAGTTATATTATTCAGATTGAATTTCACAGCTTCGGCAAACATTGTCATTCGTCCGGAGAACGGGCTGCCGAGATGGGCCAAAAATACAAAGTGGTTTACCTTTATTTTGCCGTCAATTTTTCTGCAGATTTTCGTTTCACAGAAAATTTTTCAAAAAATTTCAAATCGCAAAATTTTCTTTACATAGAATATTTACTTCAAATAATTTTAGTTCGGATTAGTTATGTTTCACCAAAAATTTAAAACATTAGTTTTGTTTTAAGAACAATTTGTTCATGTCATTTCATTTCACAGAATCATCGATCTGTAGAAAAGTCACTTCTTATAAATACGGTTCACCAAAATTTAATATACAGAATGGTCATTTAGTCGAATTTTATTTATTTAGTCGTTAATTTAACGCAATCTGCTTCTCTGGAAGGAGTTGGTTTTTAGGGGTTGCCGTTCTAACCTAACCCACTTTTCTGGCAACAGTTCGTTTTCTTGGGGGTCGCAGTTCTAACCTAACCTAACCCACTTTTCTGGCAACATTTTATTTTCTTAGGGGTCGCAGTTCTAACCTAACCTAACCCACTTTTATGGATAAAGTTCGTTTTTATGGGGGTCGCAGTTCTAACCTAACCTAACCCACTTTTCTGGCAACCGTTCGTTTTCTTGAGGGTCGCAGTTCTAACCTAACCTAACCCACTTTTCCAGCAAGGGTTCGTTTTCTTAGAAGTTACAGCTCTAAAGTAACCTAAACTCCTTTTTTAGCAATTTCAATGAATACTACGAGTATGTGAAAGGTAATTTTGTAAAATAATAATTGTTAAAATTAATATTCTGTGAACTGTAGTGTCGCACAAATAATATTCAATGAATAATAATTCTACAGTCAGTCTTTTATTTTATTTAAAAATCTTTGAATAAATATTCTGAATTTTAATCAAGTTACAAAATATGTTTCTTTGAAATGAATAATCGAAGAAACAGAATTAATTGTAACAAAAATGTGCGATTCGATTATTCTATGAATAATTTTCTGTATAACAAAATTCTGCAAAAAATTTGGCGATAAAATAAGGGTACACCATACAAAGTTGATAGCAAGTTATAAATTATAATGTAGGTAGATAAAGTGCATGATCAGATATTTTTGAGCGACGTGATGAAAATAAGCAAATGTAGCAGCAGCAGTCAGCCAAATATCGTAATATAACTTTGTTGCCATAAAAGTAAGGATGTGTTCCGATATAGTGGCGAAATATTGAGAGACAAAAGCGGCTAAGCTTTAGTGGGTCGGACACTTGAGAGAATGGGAGAGGATCGTGCCGTGACGAGAGCGTACTTGGTACAACGAAATGGGAGACGCCCGAATGGACGTCCTAGGTGTGACGTCCAGGCTCCGTTGTGTACTGGGTGATCAAATGAAACAACTGTTATCACTCGTGCACTCCGCCAGCTACCCACTCGCCATCACACTTCTCCACGGAGTGAAGCTAGCGGGTAGTTGCGTCGTACTGTTTATTGTGTAATCGTCACATCTCTCCCTTTTTATAATGATTTATTTATTTTACTTTATATATGTATCATGCAACAATAGTTCAGTTTATCGTATTATCTTATACTCGCTAGGTTAATTTATTTTTCCAATCTAGGTATACTACCACCGGTTCGGAAAGGTTAACCTCAGACCCGAGAAGAACCGGCGTAAGAAACTCGGCGAGGTGTGGATGTATTCATTTTACAACAGTTAAATAATAAATATTTTCCAACACTAGCAAGCCTTTAAATCTGTAAAACTATTATTTTACTTTTACAATTTCTTCTTAGGTGTCAGTCCCTCTCCTTCTCCTATTTGCAGTTTTGAGTTTTTTATTCAATTGCTTATAACTCAAAGATTTACTTTTCCTTTTAATACAATATAATATTTGCCTAATTAATACCTATTTCATGATTTAGGTACAATAACATTGTAAGCTTGCCAAGCGACTTGGACATTAGTTACTTATTGGCAATAACTGATTGACTCTGTTTTACTAGTCTTGTATGATGTTAATATATATAATGCAATTTAAAATAGTTGAAGATAATCCAAGGTCAAATAAAGTAGGAATGTTACATTCGTTGTAGAGGTACCACGTCAAGTATGATTAGTTTTACTTATGAATAGGTTAAGCAAACAATAATCTATATAAATAGATTTATATATTATTAATTTGTTAGGTACCTACTAAGATTTACCTGCCTATTTGACCATTATTATTATTAATTGCATTGCATACATATCTAATTATCGTTCTTTAATTATAATACTTGAATAATATAATCTTGACATCAATTAATCCAAATATTTATTTTATTAATTTTATTGCTCAAAAAGTAACACAGCAAATATAATATCGAATGTAATATTATTCTAGCAACTTACTTATGCGAAGAATCATAATTACAATTTATGTTATGAAAATAACGTAACACTTTACTAATTGAAAGCTGATTTTTCAATTGAATTGTGACCAGTAAGGATTGTATTATTATTTCCACAATAATTACTGTCAGACTGTCACATAAATATTATTATTTGTACTTGTACACTTTTTCTTCGGTTTATTTCAATTACTTGCAACATATTTTATAAACCTGAAACATAGGTATACACCTTGTATGTCTGCTTCCTATATCCTGCCACTAAGTATGTCATTTAATTTCAACAAACATCTTCCAACGAACCAATGGAATTCCATTATTCTAACCATGATCCCATGAAATACTGAGTACACCAGAGTACAGTTCGAATGTTTAGGTCCTTTACCATTTTATCATTACGTTTAACGTTTCTAAATGATAAGACCCAGGTTTTTGGTCTTTTGAGTCTTAGTGCTCAATTAGTACAATAAATGTGTACTCTTGGGTAGATCAATGAAGTGGTTCAAGCTACAACTTTGATCTACTAGTTTTACTTAATTAGTTAGCCTCAACAAATTAAACATCAGGCAAACTGTCATTGAGAGCGATCAAAATCACGGTTAATTCGAATACTTATTGTTTTTATTTTATAATGTGTAGGTACCTACACACAGTATTTAGTTATTTGTTTCTGTTTTGATTTAATGTATCGGTGCTGAGACTATGTATAATTTCTAATGTATGTATTGTCTCAACCGCATACCTAAGCGTTTTGGCATCCTTAATTATTGTAAGTTTATGCATGTGACTGAAATAAGGAAATATATTTTCCGGTAAAGTGCCTTTTTAATTACACTTAATTATAATTAGTCATCACATCACACACATCACTCATCTTCATCTGAGTAGGTGTACCTACTACCTAGGTAGTTAAAAAGGAACTTCGTCATCTACACTGTTAACCGACAAAAGTCGTATGTCTATTTACAAGACATTAGGTTAACTGCTGGTCACTAGAGTTTTTTCTGTTAGTACCTTAGTCATGGTTGCCTTGGGTATAGTTTCGTAGTTTAGTTAAGTAAGCAGTGCTTCCTCACCGTGTAAGGCTCCCCGCATCGCCACTTCAGTTTTTACAGCATTGACTTTAGGTACTACATGACATGATGTATTATGACAGGCCCAGCGTCTATTTACGTACCTGTTGTACTTGGGTTTGTAATTGAGCTTTGCCCTGATTATTATTCTACAGAATCATGTATTCCGGCTCTAAAATAGATTGGAATTGGGATTTATTATATGAAATCTGGGTCATATACGATTTTGAAGAATTGTATATCCTCATCTATTTATAGGTTTTATTTGGGCAGTTTAGGCATGCCTCTGTGTTCCACAATTTCCACGGCTACTTACGCAGAATGCATTATTACTCTTATCCTGGTCACCTGCTTGTTTCTCTTAAACTATAATTTAACTCGTCTTCTAACTGTTCCAACAGGATTGCTACAACAATCTTTAACCGGAATACCGTCTAAGTCGTCGTATAATATATTTTTGTATATACTTTGTTCGTTTTTATTTAAGCTGATACATTAAGTTCTTACCCATACGAACATCTGCAAAATGCAGTAAATTTATGATACGGGTATAGGTTAGAAGAAGGTTAAATTGTAATACTTTACAGGAAATGTTTTCCAACTGGCGTATTGTTTTTTTTTGTATAATTGAAATCTATCCTGAATCTACATTAGTAGATATGCCTATTCCCGAGGCCATCCATCTATACCTACGCCTTAAGTTAACTGGAACAGTAGGCAGAGGCACTAAACTGCTTATTATATAATTTCGAATTCAATAAATACATTATATAATAGGAGGTCACTCTATACTAACATAATGTCAGTTTATGACTATTTTGCCTCCCTATTAAGTTTTGGTGGGCTAAAGAATCCATCTAATGGTGGTATCTAGGACATTTTGGATGACCTAAAACAAGATACTATCGTTAGTACCAACCAACACTATATCGCGTCAGTTTACTTTTAAGTACTATGTTGTATTAATTTGGACGACCTATAACAAAAGGTCCTATCGTTAGTACCAACCACCACTATCGCGTCTACTAGACTAGTTACTAGGTACATTTGACTCTTTTGGTTTGTTAGTACCAGTCCAACATTCAACTTACTAATTATTCTCTGTTTGTATCGCAGGTAAGTGTTATGATTTCGCTTATCATTTCTTTTGTTTTGCTAGTACTAGTTGAACATTCAACCTACTACTTATTTATTTTGCTAGTAGCAGTTGAAAGTTCCAACCTACTAATTATTTGTTTTGCTAATACCAGTTGAAAATTCCAACCTACTAATTATTTGTTTTGCTAGTACCAGTTGAAAGTTCCAACCTACTAATTATTTGTTTTGCTAGCAACTACCGGTTGAAAGTTTCAACCTACCAATTATTTGTTTTGCTAGTACCGGTTGAAAGTTTCAACCTACTAATTATTTGTTTTGCTAGTACCTGTTGAAAGTTTCAACCTACTAATTATTTGCTTTGCTAGTACCGGTTGAAAGTTTCAACCTACTAATTATTTGTTTTGCTAGTACCGGTTGAAAGTTTCAACCCACTAATTATTTGTTTTGCTAGTACCGGTTGAAAGTTTCAACCTACTAATTATCTGTTTTGCTAGTACCGGTTGAAAGTTGCAACCTACTAATTATTTGTTTTGCTAGTACCAGTTGAACATTTCAACCTACTAATTATTTGTTTTGCTAGTACCGGTTGAAAGTTTCAACCTACTAATTATTTGTTTTGCTAGTACCGGTTGAAAGCTTCAACCTACTAACTATTTGTTTTGCTAGTACCAGTTGAACGTTTCAACCTACTAATTATTACTTATACCAACTGCAGCATAGATGTGATGTACAGTTTACTTCTTGCAATTTATTTTTCTTGTTAGTCCGACTCCGACTTACTAATCAATTCATTTGATGCTGAGTTTACGTGTCTACTCCTACAGTAAAACAATAACAAAGCCCTCGGCATTCATCAGTCTAAGTACGCTATCTATAGTTCTTGACTCACTTGACATCGTAACGGTCCTTGATAATTTAACTGGTCCGTTACCTGTTAGCATTGTTTATTATCATAAACAGCACATACCTATGTATATATGAATACATGTTAAATCGACACCAAGTTAACATCGATTCATACCCATATCGTGCTATAAATAGCATTTCAATTGATTATAACTGGTTATTTTAACCGAACAATATTTCTTTTAGGACATAAGGTCCATAAAATGTATACAACTATACCGACTTGATATGCAGGTTTCTCTATACGTTATCTCATGTAAAAATATCTTAGTATTTAACTACACGACTAAATAGGTCGGTATATTTTAAGTATGAACGGTAAATACACAACTCATAATAATCATGATTTCCGCGAAGGTAGTTTGATTATTTACCCTTTATATCATATGAATTCTAATATACGATTTTGAGTCAGAAAATAAACCATGTACCATCTGTATTTATAACACGCAAACCATCAGCATATTCGTTTCTGTCATTTCATGGAAAAATTCATGGCTAATACGTCGGTGCCACATCATAGGAATAATGTAACATGAGTACATTATTTTTTGTAGTGACCCCAATTATTGATCTATCTTGCATTGATTACACTTTTGGATTTACATTTGGTAACCAGGCTCACGCACAGTAGCCATTGTCAAAGAGTTAGTGTAATAAGCACGCGTATATTTCTTCTTTGCTTAGTAAACATTCCTCCCGAGCTACGTATCATCAATTATTTACTCAATAATAGTTGTAAAGTTAACCACTGTTCTTATGTAAACAGTCGACAAAATCAAGTGTGCATATACATAATTGTTTTTATTAACATTGATTGTAAACAAAACTATAAAATTAGGTATAGGTACTAGATCTACGTTTTTACAGTAATATTTAAATTCTGCATTAGTTTCTTTAATACTCCTCTTACGTGAGTTTGGAATTTCATAACCTACTTACGTAAGTACCGCCTAACAAAATCGTTGCAGTTTTAATATTTTCGTATTATGTACAACCGTACGTCAATCTTTACACAGAATATCACCTCGCCCAAAATTTTGTATTACCTGAATACAATCGGCAGCTCGGGAGGAAATGGACAAATACGGTAGCTATTAGGTTAGGATTTCCATACCTTAGATTTGTTTTTTTTTTTTCCGCCACCGTTACCTTTCCTTTCCGTATTTTTTTGTAATATTTTACCCTCGTCGCCATCTGTGACGTCCAGGCTCCGTTGTGTACTGGGTGATCAAATGAAACAACTGTTATCACTCGTGCACTCCGCCAGCTACCCACTCGCCATCACACTTCTCCACGGAGTGAAGCTAGCGGGTAGTTGCGTCGTACTGTTTATTGTGTAATCGTCACACTAGGTACCGCTGGAACGACGTAGTTGCTCAAGATCTGCTCAACCTCGGCCATGGCGACTGGCGAGAGCTATCGCAAGACCGAGAAACATGGCGTGATCTGGTGTTGGTATGGAGGACAGGACTCACTTTGGGTCGTTGCGTCACCGTAGCCTTAGTAAGTAATCTTAATATCCAGAAAGGGAAATGGGGACTACCTACGTTTGTATGAAAAGGCGATTTATGGGCGGTGGTCGTCCATTCGTCTTAAGGCGGACATTAATCTAATGAACGTTTTTGCAACTAGGCTTATAAAAATAAATAATAATTTTATGTTGAAACAAGTTTTAAATAAATACCTACGTAGATGAAAAAATACAATCTTGCCTTTTATCAAATCACATCATTTTTGAGAAATTTGCGAAGTAAGTTATCCAAATAACGGCTACAAATAAGAAATCCCTATCACAGTTATAAACTGAGATGGCTGAGATACGCGTCATACTCGTGAACGGGTGCTGTTTGTGGAGACTGGTCTGTTTAAGCTAACACGAGCTATAATACTTAGTAACTTTAATTTTGAGTTTAATTACAGTGAGACGCCACATTCTGCTCTCGTATGTTTCTTTTCTCTTAATGAATGTGTTAATTATACAGGATTTTGACTCTTGGAGACCCTATACATCTCTAAGGATAATTTGATAAACTATATAATCTTATAGTTCTGACACCTAGAGACATTTACACCTCTAAATATTATAGATTTTACTTGTGTTTTTGTATCTGTATTATTTTTTTAAATTATTATTATAGTTTTTGTTTATGTAATTCGACGTTAAGAGACCATATACATCTCTATGTAATTGTAATACGTTAGTTTGAATTGGTAGTTGCAGTTACTTGTATTTTATAAAATTGTTGATGTTCTGGATTTCACGGGCCTATAAATCCCGGTCTTTTGATAGGCTTGCGTGGGGATACAGATCCAAAATTGTTGATGTATTGTTATTAGTTTTGCTTGTATGTAAATTAAATGTTGACGTGTAAAAGTGCCCTTGTGGCCTATTTGCTGAATAAATGTTGAAGTTTGAAGTTTGAAAACCCTGGCAGGGTTGAATACATAATAATGTCGGTATTTAACTAAACATAAGACAAACTCTTTATTTCATTTACGCGAGCGGAGCTGCGGGCCCGTCTAGTTTATTTATAAATTATAAAGTATCCTTTGTTTCCTCGATGACGCTATATTCTACGAAATTCAATATCACTGTAAAAACTATCAATTGTTTAATGGCATGTAGAACCGCCTGACGTCCAAACAGATTAGGTATCTATCGAACGCCGCTTTTCGTAAGTGACACATGTTCATTGCTGGCTGAAAACCAACATTTTATTCTGTGTTAAGTAAAAAAGAAGCAATGGGTGTCAGATATGGTCTAAATACTTAATAATATTGCAATTAGTATGACGCTTACAAATTGAGTAGGCTGAGAGTTGAAAAAACTGTTGTACCACGACTATCAGGGATTTAAAAGCCCTTTTTATACGCATTTGATTGTAGGTACCTACCTATTTCATTTTGCGTTAATTCATTCGGCTTTTATAATGAACAATCAAAACCCCATTTACCTTTTAGAAAGGTTTGAAAGTGTTATTTTGTGTAATATTCTAAGGGCAGCTCTAGTTATGTATTTGATTTTTATACAATTGCCTAAAATGATCTTTATGAGACCCTGCTTTCAACAGTTTCAACACGTTATTCAATATTATCATCCTATGCATTTATGTCCCAAATTTTTGCTTAGGTTTTTATTATGAAAAAAATCTGCGGGAGAGATGCAACGGCATCAAACATAGCATATACTTGTAACCTTACTTTCTTTGGGCAGGTAAAGCGAAGCCTAATTTATAGTGTGTTTGAAAGTGCGTGGCTAAGTCATGATACTTAATAATAAATAATTTATATTTCAGCTCAATCGAACCGGAAGGTGGTTTGTAAATATTGACCACTTACATACCTACGAGACGATAGGTACACAAAAGCTTGTAATAAATAGAGTCTGGCTAGTCAAAAATTGTTGACAGATATTTCGTTATTGTATCACCAATTGTCTATGATTAAAAAAAAAGCTAAAAGTCAGTTGTCAATGTATGTCATTCATTCAAATTATTTGCGGTTTATAAGGGGTTTATTTTAAATAATATTAATAATGTCTATACTGAGTGAGGTTCGCAAACTATTATTTAAGCTCGTAAATAATTACGACAATGTGCGAAGTCGACGTGTAGCGTTGTATAACGAAAAACTGCAATAAGTATTTACATCTCCTAAACAAATGTAAACAAATTAGGAGGTTGGTGCTCAATAAATATTTTGATACTTAGCATTTAGCATATTTGGCATAGTACTTATGTATTTTTATTGGTGATGGATTAATATTACAGTATTATCGAGCTAAGTCTTATTTACACTACATTTCATTTTTCGCCTTGTTACAATGGTATATGGTGAGAAAGTGTTAACATATGTGTTTATCGTTGACTGTAGTGGTAGAAATTATGTGAGCGGACTTTGAGTGCACGTCAACGTATATTTAACTTATATCCTTAGGTACCTTACGTGTGCACAGAAAATCAAAAATATTTTCTAGTATCTAAACTATAATTCCTACTACACAAAGTGTGACCAGCCCAAGATTTTTTGAATTTCCCGCCAAACATTTGTGTAATATTTCAGTAGCCAGACTCTAGTAACAACCAACGAAACAAAGTCTAAAACAAAGAAAAATAAGGTACCTACGCATTATGGCAAGAAAAACACTCCCAGCGGTAACAGCCAATGCATTTAACCTCAAAAACAGCGTAAGGCACTTAACGTTGTTTAATAACATTGGAAAGGGAAAGGGAAAGATAAAAAACAAAAGCGAGTATTTTTATTGGGAGTGAGAACAGCATCCATTTCGTTGATTGGATATATCCCGTCAGATTTTATGTGATCACTCGCAGTTAATGAAGGTGAGCATCAGACCCTGGATTAAAAAGTACTAACTAGTGTCAGATATTGCATTACGAAATAAAAACCGGCCAAGTATGTATCGGGCCACGCATAATGAGGATTCTGTGGCTTAGGTCTATCCGATTATAAAAAAATCATACTAAGCAAAAAGGACGTGCATATCGTCGGCCTAAATCGCAAACCTCGTAACTCAATCTGACCAGATTTTACAGGAGGCACAAAAAACTTCATTACCAAAAATTTTGCATGAAAACTTGCTTAGTGTTTTTTTACATAATGTTAAACTTAGCTGTCATATTGTTAAAACCTATTTTTTTTAAATCACCTAGAACCTGGATGATAATTTGGAGTTACGAGTTTTTCTTCAAAATTTTAGAAAGTTAATCGAGAGTTAAGAGTAAAAATAGTGGATAATCTTTTGATCTAAACAAGGTAACTAACTGTGGATTAAAAAAAAAACTTTTAAAAATAAAAAATAAAAAACAAATTAAGAAATATTAAGTTTTGTCAATGTTTTAATGTAAATTTTCTTCTCTTGCCAAGACATACTAGTCCAAAATTTTGAAAGGAACAAAATATCAAGATTTTTTTTCCTGCTCCGTACATTTTTTAACCTACTAATTTCATGGCTAATCGACTGAAATTCATAAGTTAGCATAACAATTCACTCCACTATTGACCCATTAAAACCCATTTTAATAAAAAAAAATCTTTAAATTTTGACTTTTGTTTTTTGTTTTTTCCATAGAAACAATAAACGATTTAAAAAAAAATCGCATCCGTGACGGATATATATGTAGTATGCTAAAAAATCCCAAATAAATCATTGTATAACCATCTGCAAGGATATGAGATATCTTGATTGTTTGTTCCTGCTCCATACATTTATTTTGAAAAACTTTATTATTTTCAACTCAAATCATCTGAAACTTATAAGTTAGTATAAACATACTGGACAAACTCCATTTTAATAATAAAAAAAAAACTTAAAATGTTGACTTTGGTTTTTGTGCTTTTTCCATAGAGACAATTAAAGATTTAAAAAAACGCACCCGTGACGGATATAATGATGTAGTATACCAAAAAATCACAAATAAATCGTAGTTTAACCACCGGTTAGAATATTACGGTTTATTTTGCGGTTTTTGAGTAATAATGATTTCTTGTTCCTGCTCCATTATTATTATTTTTTTTATTCTTAACTCGACAATTTTCATTCCAAATCGTCTAAAATGTGACCATTGCTGGGTAAAACCCATTTCAATAAAAAAACCTTATAATGATGACTTTGGTTTTTGTGCTTTTTCCACAGAAACAATCTTAATGATTAAAAAAACGCACCGTGACGGATATATGCAGTATGCCAAAAAATCACAAATAATTCGTAGTATAACCATCTGCGAGGATATTTACGGTTTGTTTTGCAGTTCTTGAGTAATAATGATTTCTTGTTCCTGCTCCATACATTTTTTTTATAAATCGTAACTCGACAATTTTCATTCTGTGAGAGCCGAATTTCAGCCCACAGTATGGCGGGGGGGAGATACGTGTGGTATTCCTTTTACAAAATGGCGGTCGGGAGTTGCGAGGTTTTCTATTTTGCTTTTTAAACGTAAACTGTTTATTTTTGGTATTTAAGAGTTTTGCCGTTAGATGCGTTCAGAATAGTACTATCTAAAAGTGTCAAAACATGATTTTCAAAAAAAATGGAGTTACAAGGTATGCGATTTAGGCCGACGATATGCGCCACTTACATCCTTTTAAATAAAGAGAGAAAGTTATTGGGAAAAACTCATGAATGGCTCAACCGAAAATGTTCAAAATAGTTTTTGTAGAAAGTAATTTTTAAATAGGTAACTACTTTTTTTGATTGATTGAGTTGATTCAAAAGCTACAGGGTTTTTAGCCTTTCGAAGTATTAGAGGAAGTGAATATGCTATAAATGACGTCGAACTTAAAGATGTCTTTATTTTCAGCAGAGAAACAAGAAGATTTGAGGAGAATAGTGTGGAAATGCCGCCGTGATGTAGCTTCTACTCCAGGGAATTGGGCTGAATGAATGCTAAAAGCGATCGACAGCCCACCTATTTCCGAGCGTCCATATACACTACAATCACTACATCTACCTACATCTCTACATCTCCAGTTAAAAGTCCACACAAATTCGATTTTTTTTATTGTAAAGCGACATAGTTTTTCAATATTTGTTAACCTTTTCGCCACATCAATAAAGTATCTAAGTAATTAGTTATGTAAAGCCAAGCGCGCACCACGACTTTTTGTCGCGCGATAATTTAGTCGCAGAAATGTAACGTATGTGTTTATATGGCAGTGCGCGCATATGCGACAAAAAAATCGCAGCGATTTTAAAATTGTGATTTGTCACATTTTTCCGCGACTGCTCGCGACGCGATTGTCGCAAAGTGAATTGCAGCATACGGAGTTGTATGGCCCCGCGCGCACTGCGATAATAAAATCGCACCCGGACCTCAGTCGGCATATCGCTCTCCAAGCGTCAACATGTCGGAACCTGCTGCTGAAGACGCTAGATGTTGACCATTTAATTATGGAAATAGAAGGAGATCACCTTTGTGGTATAAATACTCAAAGTCATACAGCGATCACATATTAAAGACAACGTTTCATGACAAACGACTGGTACGAAATCCATGTTGAGAATGAACAAACCGCGACTTTTTCATCGCAGTGCGCGCAGTGAATTTTCTGCGATATATTACAGCGCGATTCTAAAATCGTGTCGCAAAAACTAAAATCGTGGTGCGCGCTTAGGCTAAGTGTCATCAATGCCAAGCCACAAATTGCACGTAGACAACCCGTATATCATATCAAGTCGTGGCGTGTGGGGCACGAAATGTCAACTTTATATCAAGTCCGCTTTTCGGTCGTTTAATTGTGACGCCAACCGCACGGTAATAGGAATAATAATACAGTGGGCGATTTCTAGAGTGCCGTATCTGCTGTATTACCTTCTCGGTAATCCATGATTAGGTAACGAAGCGAATGCTTTTGCGCTGATAATTTGGTTAAACTCCTAATTTAGAATTTCGTAAACAGTAATCTTTGTAGATAAATCTACATCTTCGCTTGATTAGGCGCATTTTTAGGATAAATTTACCTAAGTAGTTACTTAAAAAAAATACCATAAAATTTCCATTAATAACATGCCAATCAGCTACACACAGCCCACAGGCAGTGAACAAAAAACCATAAAATTTCCATTAATAACATGCCAATCAGCTACACACAGCCCACAGGCAGTGAACACCATTCGGGAAATGATTTAGAGATTAACTAGATATGATATAGTAAAGATATGTGACGTCCCACAGGTAAAGGTACCTTATGGCGGTTGGCGCTTGCGCTATTATTAACGCGCTCCAATATTATTGCGGCGCTATGCGACGTAAGCGCCAGCCGCCATGAGGTACCTTTTGCCGTGGAACGTCACATATCTTAACTATTTCATATCTAGTGAATCTCTAATTCATTTCTCGAATCGCGGCGAATGGGTTGGCTAATAACTTTGTTAAGAACTTAAAATTAAAGGCACGCTACGAGTCAGGTATTGTGATGTGATGTGATTGACGGGATTGACCAGATATTTTATCTTATTACTTAAGATAAAACTAAAAGTTACCTACTTAAGGAAAACATCGAGAGGAAACCTGCATACTTACATCTGCGAAGAAATTCAAAGGTGTATGCGAAGTCCCCAATCCGCATTGGGCTAGCGTGGGGACTATAGTCCAAGCCCTCTCGCGCATGAGAGGAGGCCTGTGCCCAGCAGTGGGACGTATAATTATAGGCTGAATTATTATTATTTTCTTTATTCATCATCCTTCTTAAGCTAGGGTTTTTATAATAATATGAATATAAAAGTAAAATATAAAAACACTTACAAAACAATAAAAATACATATAAACACATTATAAAAAACCTAACCTAGGGTGCCGCCAGCAGCGGGGCAAGGCCCAAGCTACCGGTGGTCAGGGCTGCAGAGAGAGGAACGATATTATTATTTTAATATTCTCTTTATTTATTTTTCATCTCAAGTTAGGTTATTTATAATATGAATATAAAAGTAAAATATAAAAACACTTACAAAACGATAAAAAATACATATAAACACATTATAAAAAACCTAACCTAGGGTGCCGCCAGCAGCGGGGCAAGGCCCAAGCTACCGGTGGTCAGGGCCGCAGAGAGAGGAACCGGCGGACTATCCGCGCCGTGTCCAAGATCACCGCCTTCTGCATCTGACCCTTGATCCAACCACCTAGCGAGAGTCTCTCAAGATGTTGGTCGAGACTCTTCGCTATTAGACCGTTCACTGAAACGACTATCGGGACAATGATCGTCAAATCAACATCCCCCATGGCGGTTATCTCGTGAGCGAGGTCTAGGTACTTACTGGACTTGTCCTTCTCGGCCTTCACGAGATTCTCATCATGGGGGATGGTGATGTCAACGAGCACAGCCCGACGTTGCGATCGATCTATTATCACTATGTCAGGCTTATTGGCTACAATAGTCCTGTCAGTGATGATAGATCGATCCTAATAGAGCGTGGCACGACCATTCTCGAGAACAGGCGCAGGTAAGTACTTGTAGTACGGTACTTCGCGGTCCACAAGGCCATATAGAAGAGCAAGTTGCTGGTGAATAATCCTGGCTACGAGATTATGTCTGTGCAAGTACTCGCCGTTAGCAAGATGAGAACACCCGGAAATGATATGCCTGAGTGACTCTCCGGGACGGCGGCATGCCCGACAAATGTCGACCGTACCGTCCTTCAGGATATATTTCCGATAGTTGTTCGTCATCATCACTTCGTCCGCAATTGCACAGGCAAAACCCTCGGTTTCTCCGAAGAGGTCCCCGAATCGTAACCAGTTCACCGACGCGAGCAGGTCCACATCGGGTCCCGTGAGGGCCTTGTAGAACCGCCCGTGTAGCACCTTACTCTCCCATGCCGCCTTGCGATCCGCAGTACTTAGTACCACAGGTTTGCGCCAGTTCTCGTTTGCCAAGGAGAGCGGCGTGAGGTTCCTGTCTACTGCCACTACAACACGATGCATCCCACACTCGTTGTTAAGAAAATAATTCCTGAGATTGTACACCTCGCGGTTATGGAGATCCTTGGCGTTTAGGAAGCCTCGGCCTCCACACTTCCGTGGGATGTACAATCTCATAACTGACGAGCGTGGGTGTAGCATGCGATGTGCGGTGAGCAGTGACCGGACCCTCCGATCCAGGGCGTCGAGCTCGGTCTGAGTCCACCTTAGTATGCCAAAGGAGTATGTGAGTAGGGGCATTACCCAGGCGTTGAAGGCACGCACTTTATTGCCTCCTGACAAAAGACTGTTAAGGACTTTTGTGAGCCGACTGAAAAAGCGCTCCTTCACCGACCGTCTAATACCCTCGCCCTCAATACCCAACGACTGTGACATACCAAGGTATTTATAGGTTTCTGATTCAGAGATAGATCTGAAAGACATTGTCTCAGAGAGTTGTAAATTGTTGAATTTACAACCCTCCCCCGCTGTACATACATAACCGCACATTTATCGACACCAAACTCCATGTTGATGGCACTACTGAAAACTTCGGTGATTTTCAGTAGTTCCAACAAGTCTTGGCTATTTGGTGCAAATAATTTGAGGTCATCCATGTACAGAAAGTGAGAGATGACTTCACCCTCTCTCCAAAGCCGGCAACCTAGTCCCAAATCCTTCAGCAGGGTGCTGAGGGGATTCAAAGCTAGGCAGAACCACAGGGGACTCAGACTGTCGCCGTGAAAGATTCCTCGCTCAATCCTTGTAAAATCCTGCGGGCCAGGGCGGTCATCCCCGCCTCCTGGTTGACGAAGGACTGTGGTCCACTGCCTCATACACGCGCTTAGGAAGACTCTCAAAGCTGCATCAACTTTATACAACTCTAAGACCCTCCCCAACCATGAATGGGGCACCGAATCATAGGCCTTCTTGTAGTCAATCCAAGCGGCTGAGAGGGCACCCTTTGTTCCGCCGGATTTGTTGGCAGATGGTCATGTCTATAAGGAGGAGCTCTTTAGTACCACGGGACCCAACCCTACATCCATTTTGAGCGGAAGCCAGAATATTGTTTGCGACAATGTGCGCGTTGATTTTCGCTCTCAAAATGGATGTAAGGAGCTTGTAGAGTGTAGGCAAGCATGTGATGGGTCTGTAGTTCTTAGCTTCCGTGGTACTACCGGACTTATAGAGCAGGAAGGTGACACCAGTTGTTAAGGAAGGTGGGAGAGAACCAAGCTCGAGGGCTTGTTGAAATTGTGCTGCCAAGCAGGAGTGCGAGCATCGGAACCACTTTAGCCAGAAGTTGTGCAATCCATCCATTATTATTTTTATTATTAAGATAAAACTACCAAAGCTATTGGAAAACTGCTGATACTTAAAAAATCGTCGCCAAAACTAGTTTTACAAGTTAAAGCGCCAGGCCTAATGCGAGTCGAACTCTACTAGCCCCTAGGCAAGTAGGCACCGCTGGGTCTCCGCACCAAATACAGTGGTATCCAGACGGGACCGACCGATTTGATCAGAAATGAAATTGGCGTCAATCTCCAATTTAATCACCAATTTTAGATTTATGGTGATATTAGAGCCCTCTAAATTGAAAAAATGCCCCAGAACGAAAATACTGGCCTCACAAATTGGTATTCTTGCGTCCGCACTTCATTTTATTGGTAATATCGGTCATTATCGGCGGTTGAATTCGGCGAGCCAAATTGGCGTTTGCGGCCGCACGTCCTGATTCGATCGGGCCATTTAATCAGACTGGCGAAAATTTTACTAATCTGGATACGCCTTAGCCCCGCACACTTTCTTTTTTTAACATAGTTATCAGAGTCGGCCGGACAAAAACCGGCCCTATTCCTCTTTACCCTATGTATAAGGCTCCGCACACAATTTTTGACAATGAATTCATACACAGCTGTCTTGCGGATTGATTGATTTTTTGATTTGTCCCTATTTTCCCACCGGTGTCATTCTTCAAATGGTTAATTTTCCGTGTCCAGAGGGAGAAAGTACCCGAGGCATTAGAAAATGACACCTAACTTTTATTTAAGTATTTCCGTACTACACCACGTTTTCTAACGTATTTAATGTTTATTGTAATTAATGTGTAGGTATGTATTCGCGCCTTTCCTAATGACAAGTTGGCTGTGTTTCAGTAGGTATATTTAGTTTAGTCGGCATGCCCTTTGCTGCGAGGTCCGTAGAGTTAGACCAAGAAAAGTCTGCAGCGATTTTGATAACCCACGCAGTACAAGTGTTATTTTATACGTCATAATTTCATAGAAGTTTGACGTTTAAAATAACAAGTGCACTGCGTGGGCTATCAAAATCGCTGCAGACTTTTCTTGGTCTAACTCTAGAAGCCCTCGTTCTGTCGCTCCATCGCATTCTGTTGGGCTGATCGCTAGATAGCCCACGCAGTGTAAGTGTTATTTATACGTCATAATTTCATAGAAGTTTGACGTTTAAAATGACACTTGCACTGCGTGGGCTATCAAAATCGCTGCTGACTTTTCACGGTCTGACTCTATCACGAAATTTATACCTACATTGTCAGTGCTGCCATCTGTTGACAGTTTGTGTCACTAGTACAATCAAGATTATTTGAGTAAACTATATTTTATGAAGTTATCAACTGCTATAAATTCATCAGCAATTGTTTTACTGACTTATCCCTATGATCTTTTATACAAAGATGTGTTATGCACGTTCCAAAATTGAAGCACTCACCTCGTGTCATGTGTACGAGTTTGTCTCAGTCTGCCTGACGCAAGCGCGAAGTGTACACCGGTTAATACTTTTCCACAAATAACGTGTATTAAGCAACAAAATGCCGACCTGCGTTATGTTGAAATGCTCAAATTATCCGCGGAAGCGCAAAAAAATTGACGGCGTCACATTATCATTCGTAAGTAAAAGCTGAAATAATCCGTTTTTCTTCGGTTTAATCTTGAAAGAAATAAAGCTGGCCGCCATTTTCGCCGGCTGACAGAAAGAGATAAGTTTATGTTCTTATCAGCGAGAATGACAAGGACGCACCAACTGCGTACATAGATTATCATAGCAGAGGCGTCATGGTAAGTTGCATTCATTGTTTGGTGCTTGTCGTACAAATAAGAGAAATAAATTTCAACTTTAATATTAAAGTTTTTAACTTGCACGCATTTGTAATTAATTACAACAATTGGCAAATTAAAGATTATTATTGTCCGGGTCGCGTCAATTAAGTAAATAGGTATATTGCTGTTTATACAAAGATTACTACAAAATTAGTATTTTTTTAGGCATTTCATTTTCTCACACAATAACAATTACTTATTATAACATAAAATTGTTAGTAAAATAAAAGGTTTTGTTGTTATTGAATTTGCTTTTTTTTAACTCGGTTTCGTGGAAAGGAATATAGTTTATTTACATAGTTATATATTTTTACCGCTTTATTTACATTTGCGTATGAACTGTGCTAGTACCAGTATATAATATCACTTGATCAAAGGGAAGGTGAATGTTATTAATAGTATTCACGAAATAGGTAGAATCCAGTATATATAAAATATAAAAATACGGGGTGAAATTTTAACCAAATTTTTTTTGTTACAAAAGTAACAATGATAAGTATAATATAATATCTTTTATTTACATAACTAAATGTGAAACTTTTTACTTCGGTAGCGAGTACATTACTACATAGAACTGCACTAAAATGATTTGCACCTTCTGTCAAACATCTTACTCTTTGATTTATTTTCTTAATAAGTTTTACGGTTCGCGTTATCTCCACTATTTGCCGTCGTGTTATGGTGGTATCACTGATTTACCAAATTCACGCGCAAGTGACAAACACTAGCCGTCTCTTTTTTACTTGGGTATTCTTTTAATTGTGCCGTCTCTTTTACGCATTTGCGTATGAAGTTGTAAACAAATTGTTACTGATGCTGCCGTGACGTTGGCAGCATTGGTTGGCATCATTTTTTTCGCTTGATATGTTAGTGTATGGCATATCTACATATAAAAGATCATAGACTTATCCTAAAAACTTGCCCTGAGTTTATTAAAATATATATAGAAGTGTACTCTATTAGGAATACAAAAAACAACGAATTTAACAATGTTTTAAATATTGTTTCTCAAAAACTAGGAATCCAGCGTTTGATTTTTGTACTGATCTGTCATTTGTTAAAAAAAGTACTCATTCATTCTAATTTCAAAATAAAATTTATCGTTACGAACAAGTAAAACAAAATTGCATTGTTTCTCTTTGATAAATAAATAATCTTAAATAAAATGAACACCGTTCTCCAGCCAGTTCTAGATTTGTATCCAAAATATTGCATAGAAAGACAGAAATGTCCCAGCTACGTTGAAATGTATACAAAAAAATCTAGTGATGTTATTATGGTGTATTTAAAGGTAAACTAGTAATAAATTAGTTTGGCCTTATCTATGAGTAATAGCTATAACAATTCAATTGAACAATTTAACCTGCTAAAACTTCTACTTTCTCACAGGCTAAACAAAATGTGCTGTCTGCGGATACTACAGGAAAAGCAAGTCAAAATCCCAAAGGTAACTTGCATGAACTTATCGTATTGATCATATTTTTACTTCGGCTTTACATACTGTATTTATTACTTCTCATAATTTATTTACTGGAATTTCAGAGGAATTGGATTTAACTGGGTCTCCACTTAAACTGGACTTGAGTCTGCACACAATCTTGGATGATACACTTATATCAGAAGAGGCTCAGTTGTGGAACAAGGATGAAAGCAGCCATATTCCAATTGGCATTGATAAGGCTAGGTAAGTTGCAGGATTTTGCTTGCAGGTATTACAGTTTTTAAAAAGATTATTCGTTAGGGTGTATTTGAAAGATTTGGTGCCCCATTAAGTGATGATAATGTATCTCGTATAAGGAAAACACCCTGTTTTGCCGGCCCATGCAGCCTGCCACCCTGAGCCCTCTTGTCCCTAGGGTAAATACACCCCTGCTAAAACAGTTTAGAGAACTTATCATTTGAAGCTTTATTTTATTAACATTGTTTTGTGGTTCTATTGCAGAGAAATAGCCAACCTTTACAATATGGGTATATCAAAGCTGAATTCAGAAGACAGCATACCTATATGGATAGTATGCAACCCGGAGTCCGAGGGTAAACCATTGTTGTTAACCATACAATCAAATGAAGAACAGTTTGCTAGAGGAATTGTTACTTATGATGGAGCTATGTGCTTGGAAGAAGTAGATGTTGAAAATATTATAGAGAAATTTGCGAAGGAAGAAGGGCTCAATGAAGATTTGGTAAGCATTAATTTTTAATTTGACTTTAAGCAGGTTGCCAGGCAGCAGTCTGCCAAAGTGAAGTAAAATCCAAGCATCACTATTAAGTAGTGTAGACACCAATTTTGTTTTTATGTTTGGACAGCAAGTCCCTTCACTAAGGGCTGGTACAGACAGACCTGCAACCTGTATGGAAACTGCTTGCCAATGTTGCAGTTGGCATCGGTATATTGGCCCCAAAGGGAGCAATGAAAAACCTGCTAATGTCAAGAGGACTTGTTACAGTTATCAGTAGAGATGCAACGGATAGTTGTTTGGCCGGATACCGGATATTCGGCCTGACCATCAGCCGAATATCCGGTATCCGGCCAGCGGAACTATACCTACATTTCGGTTTTTCAGATGCGCATTCTGCAGGTTTGACCTGTTTCCTAGTGAACGTTCGCGCAGACTAATTTCTAGGTTCGAAATGAGTGCGCGTGCAAGTCAATGGAATTATTAAATTGTTTTAAAATAATAAATAAGTACGATTATGACAGTGACTGTTTCTTAAATCCAATTTGTTTACTCCGAAATCAATCATTGTTACTATCCGGTATCCGGCCGGATAGTAGGTCACTATCCAGTATCCGGCCGGATAGTAAAATAATGGCCGGATAGGCCGGATACCGGATAGTAACCGGATATCCGGTGCATCTCTAGTTATCAGCATCTGTTACTTGCAAGTTACCTGTAAAAAAAATGCTGACAATGATAGTGTGACATGAAAAAATATATACATATGTATAGAAAAAGTGTCCTCATTTTTATTCTGATAAACAAGCAGACAAATCACCTGATGGTAAGCGATTACTGCCACCCAAGGACACCTACAACACCTGAGGTGTTGTAGGTGGGTTTTCGGATATTAAGATGGGAATACACTCTTTTTCCTTGAAGGTTTGAACACTGCCATAAACTAGTAACTACAAAGCATAAATTTATTGCAAACTGAATAACAAATTATCCTCTGAACTATAAGTGTGAATCAATTTAAAAATAGACTTGAGAAACTATCTAAAACAGTGAAATCATGCTATGTGAACTATGATTTAGACGTACAAGCATCAGCTGTCTGTATAAAATAGAATAACAAATAATAAATAAATGTAGGGTAATTCGCCAGTAACTGGCCACCCCAAACCAAAAATGATTTCTATTTACCTATAAATAGAATTCATTTTAGTATAAGGTGGCCAGTTATTGAAACCTTATACTAAAATTAATTCTGTTTATAGGTGAATAGAATTAATTTTTAGTTTAGGGCGGCTAGCTACTAAAAGTGGCCAGTTAGTGGCGAATTACCATAGGGTAAACAAGGTATAGACCTTGTTTAGCCTGAAAGTACCCCACTGCTAGGCAAAGGCCTTTCCTGTATCAACTCATGTTTAATTTTATTCAATTCTAGGTAGACATATCAGTGGATTGCAAATATGTGCTGTCAGGCATGTCATACAGCTCTCGCAACACTGATGAGTTGCTGAATGCGCCCCATGGAGGAGTCACAGAGTTACACTGTGAATGGACAGGAAATACACTTATAACTCCCTTCATAAGCTGCAAAGTTAACTTTGTAAGTGCACTTTTTTAATAACATTGTCAAACTAAGTACTAGACCGCGGGCCGGGAGCAAATATCGTCAGTCATCGCCTCCCGCTTGATACTTTGTCAGATGATAGTTTAGATGCTATCATGAATTAAAAAAATAGTCAGCCAGTTGTATCGCGGTGGAAAGACCGTCAGTTGTCCTCAAAGCCGCAAATCTATAAGGCGTTTATTGAAATGCCTGATGACATCCTACATGCAAAGTTTCATGATTTCGTTATTACTATAATAAAAAGGTACAGCGCTTATTTCTTACATGTTTATGCAAGTAGCTGACGGTCATTCCGCCGCTAAACAACTGGCTGACGGTTGTTTTTATTTATAATAACATCTAAACTAACAAACGGGAGGCGATGACAAAATTTATTTTCTTTTTTTACATGTTTCGGTGGCTGCCATTCCTCAACCCACCAACGGAGCGCCAGCTGACGTTCTCAACATTTATTATTATTATCTGTTTCAGGAGCAAGAAGTGATAGTAGGGCATTTAGCAAGCCCATGCAATGCAATCTGGAAGTCTGTGTACGCACTGCACAATATCAACCAAATCCTAGTTGACATGACTGCTGCTGGCAGCGCTTCTGTCAACTTAGAGACTGCTCAAATCAGGTAAAAATACAATCAATATTTCTAGTCATACACAGAATTTCAAATTACTTGTGCTGGTCTTGAAGAAACTATTCAAAGAAGAAGGCATAAAAGTAACAATTCTTGATAAAAAGGAAGAATGCAAGAACTCTTCACTGGCTTATGCTTGACCAACTGAGCTAGGTACAATGAATATTTCCATTATATTCTTGGCTGTCTTATGGGTCCCTTGGAAACGACTATTGACATTAGATGTTCGCTGTAGGCCTCTACCGCGAACATCGAAGTTCGGGTTGTCTATTGTTTGTCCGAAAATTATATAAAATAATACTCATATGCCCGAATTTTATTTGCCCGAATTTCATTTGCCCGAATTGTTTGTTTACCATAAAAATGATGTGACATACTCTTTGTTTACCCGATTATTAGATTCCAGAACGTACGAGTGCCATACGTGTTGTTGTCCATATTATTAATTGTAATAATATTATTTAATAGAATATTTAAACCTCACCTAACCCACTTTTCCAGTAGTATTTCTTTTCTGTAAGGGTCGCAATTCAAACCTAACCTAACCCATTTTTCTAGTAGCATTTTGTTTCTGTAAGGGTCGCAATTCAAACCTAACCTAACCCACTTTTCTGATAGCATTTCTTTTCTGTAAGGGTCGCAGTTCAAACCTAACCTAACCTACTTTTCTAGTAGCATCATAGAGGTACAATAACATAGAGATGACACGGGGGAGGGGCCAAACGACCGAACGAGATGCACTTATGGAAATTTCTGTAGGAGTAGCAGAGAAAGCGGTATTATTGCTTGTCCTTGTCACAGTTTCACTTTTTGTTTGTTCCCCACCAAAAATTTAGTATGGTTTATGGTGGGCAACAAATAACCCGACCGAATTACGTAGATTGTTTTTGGTATGTTGTCAGGAATGTTAAAACGTGTTTTTAATATTGTCGCTTTGCGTATGTTTTGTCCCTCACGGAGGCACGCGTATAGCTCATCTATGTAATACTAGATCTATGAGTAGCATTTATTTTCTGTGTGGGGTGCAGTTCAAACCTAACTGTGAAATCCAGGAACATAGGAACTAGGAAGTCTAGGTATCAGCAGTACAAACACTTGATGCGATTCGTAGGAGGTTTAATTAAAGACTGACAAACTACAACTACCCTATACCTAAGTAAACATAATCTAGGTGTACCCACATCGTATATACTTATACATATATCACACCTCCCTTCTTAATCTCTAAACCTTGAAATAATCTACTTAAAAGAAGTTATAAAGAATGAAATTATTACAAAGAAATTATTACAACTTTTTATCCTAAACAAATCTATACCTATCTAATTGTAAGACCTTATTTACTAACTATCTATGCTCCTCTCACATAAATTTAACTCGTAGATATTAATCTATTTCTAGCTTACGAATTCTGTTCGGTAAAGGCCTGAGGACCAGCGGGGATCGGCGCTGTGGCGGAGGAGACGGACGTGGAGGAGGCGTACAAGCCACATTTGTCTCACTAGTTTCAGCACTTGTTACTTCTTCCTTTTGTAAAGGCTGCACGTTTCCTTCGCCCACTTCCGTCTGCTGGCTAGAGCGCGCGACGCCGTACTCAGCCCCTGGCAACCGCTCGTTAGTCTCATTGAGCTCTTCAGGACAAGGTACAGTCGATAACCTAGATCTCCGTCTGATTTGATCAACATGCCTAAGAACCGATCTACCGCTTCCGCTATCTAAGGTGTATCTCCGCGAACCTTCGGCACCCAGCACCGTACCTCTAACCCATTTGTCGTTACCGGTATAATCGCGAGCCCAAACCGCGTCCCCAGGCTGAAAGTGACGCTGCGTACCGCCTGCGTTTTCGATCTGCCGCTGCTGGGCCGAACTAACCCGTTTCTCCAGCGCACTCTCGCTGCGAAGCAAATCTAACCGTGAACGTAACGACCTCCGCTGCAAAAGCATCGCCGGACTCTCCCCTGTTGTACTATGCATGCTATTCCTGTATGCCATGAGATAAGTTTGCAGTGCCGCGTCGACATCCGTACGCTCTCTAAAAGCCTTGCTAATCGCCCGTTTACATAATTTCACAGCATTTTCCGCGGCCCCGTTCGATGCTGGATGGTATATTGGAGAGAAAGACTGTTTTATGCCATTAGTTACCAGGAAATGTTTGAATTCATTACTCGTGAACGGTGGACCCTGGTCTGATACTAATTCTCTTGGCAACCCAAAACGCGCGAAAGTTGCTCTTAGTTCTTTAATCACTGCCCCTGCGTTCGTTCTAGCCATTTCAAATATTTCCAGCCACTTTGAACTTGAATCTATAAGTACTAAGAACGTTTTTCCCTTGAATGGCCCCAAAAAATCTACATGTAGCCTACTCCAGACGTGGGTTGAGTAAGGCCAAGGGCTCGGAGGTGCATGCGCCGGCGCCGGCGCCTCCGCGGCACAGGTTTCACACTGCCTACACTGCGCTTCCACATCGGCGTCAATATTGGGCCACCACACGTAACTACGAGCTAAGGCCTTAGTCTTTACTATGCCCATATGACTAACGTGAAGCTGCTTGAGAACTGCTTCCCTCAAAATTGCTGGTACCACCACCCGGTAACCCCACATTAAGCAACCTCGCTCTACATACATCTCGTGGCGCCTTAATAGGAAAGGTTTGATCTCTTCATCTTGACACGATGTCGGCCAGCCTGACTGCACATACGCCAACACCCTACTTAAAATTACGTCACGTGACGTAGCGGACTTAACTTGTTCGTTAGTTACAGGTAAAAAATCTTTCACAAAATTAAGGTAAGTTACCTCCTGATTTTGTTTCTGATCTTGACCTCCTTGCGGCAGCCTCGATAACGCGTCAGCACAGTTTTTACTTGAAGGTACGTATTCAATTTCATAATTATATCCTGACAACAAAATCGCCCAGCGCTGCAATCGAGACGCCGCCATCACCGGGATGCCTACTTTATCGCCAAAGATGTATGTGAGCGGCTTGTGATCTGTCCTCAATATAAACTTACGACCGTATAAATATTGGTGAAATTTCCGTATACCGTACACTAAAGCTAACGCTTCCCTATCAATCTGCGCGTACGCCCGTTCGGCCGGGGTAAGCGTACGCGACGCGTAAGCCACCGGTCGCTCGCCCTCTGGCGTGAGGTGCGATATAACGGACCCTATCCCCACCCCGGATGCGTCTGATGTCAGAACTAACGGCAGAGAACCCGAATAGTGCACCAAAACTTCACTCGAAGTCAGCACTTGTTTGACTTTGACGAACGCCTCCTGACAACTCGCGCTCCAAACAAACTTGGTTCCGGCCTTTAACAAGTTATACAAGGGTGTAAGCAAGGTACTCACGTTTTTTATAAACTTCGCGTAATACATTATCATACCCACGAACGCCCGAACCTCAGACACGTTGCTAGGTGCCGGGGTATTCACGATGGCCCTAACCTTATCCGGACACGTATGGACACCCTCCTTGCTGATGACGTGCCCCAAATAATTAATCGACTCTTCAAAGAACGCGCACTTATCTTTTCTGACCCGCAAACCATTTGCCTGCAATCGCTCAAATACTTTATTTATATAAGTTGTCCACGTGGGATTTCGTATTGCTACCCGTAATAATGACATCATCCAAAAATACGCCCACGTGCGGCAGGTCAGCAAATAATTGTTCTAAATGTCTTTGGAATATTCCGGGGCTAGATGACAGGCCCTACACTAAGCGGTTGTACATAAATAACCCCTTGTGAGTATTTATTACCGTGTACTTTTTAGATTCATCGAGCTCAAATTGTGCGTATGCCTGCGAAAGATCAATCTTGCTGAAACGCTCCCCCCCATGTAAACGTGCCAATAAATCCTCCACCCTAGGTAGCGGATAACGGTCAACCTCTAAAACCCGGTTCAAAGTCAATTTAAAATCAGCGCAGATACGTATGTTACCGTCTTTTTTTACGACCGGCACGATAGGCGTGGCCCAGTCGGAGCGGTCGACGGGGGTGAGCACGCCGTCGCGCACCAGCTGCTCCAGCGCGCGCTCCACCGGCTCGCGCAGCGCGTACGCCAGGGGCCGCGCGCGCAGGAACACAGGCCGGGCATCCGCACGCAGGTGGATGCTGACCTTGCCGCCGGTAAACCGCCCCAGGCCGTCCGCGAAAACTTCAGAGAATCTGGAACTGAAAGCACTATAATTAAACTGATTGTTAATTACATTATTCACTTCACAGTATTCCGTCACGGGAATTAAATCCCTAATTATATATAATTCATATAACCATTGTCGACCGAGCAACGTACTTTTTCCGTTTCGTATTACAAACAAATGCAAGTGCTTTTCTATACCTCTAAAACGCACTAACGGTCTTATCAGCCCTACCGGCTGCACCCACTCGCCTGTTAAATAACGTAAATATAAATTACATTTCATTAACGGTAACTTACTAAATACAGCTAAATACATTTTTTCACTTATACATGAAACGGCACTGCCCGTGTCACACTCCATATCCATATCTATACCTTGTACGTTTAATTTTAACATAATCGGTTTATATGCTAAAGCGGATAATTGATTTAAAGTCACAATAATTACCTCGTCACTGTCTTCACTGCACGCATTTAGCTCATCCACGACGGTGTTGGCAATGGCATGCACATCGTAATGCTCTGTCATATTGGGACACATACGCTTTAAATGCCCCTGTCTATTGCATACCCTGCATACATAACGAGCAAACTGTCCTCTAACCAAGTCGTAAATTCACAGTCTTTCGACATTTGCTTTAACACATCCACATATTCCGATATAGATTCGTTCGCACTCTGCTTCCTATGCCGGAATTTAAAACGTTCAGCTAAAATACTTGGCTTAGGCTGTAAATGTTTTTCGAGTATCGACGTCACTTCTGCAAACGTTTTGGTAGATGGTTTGACGGGCGTGCACAAATTCACTAAAAGTTCGTAACACTCAGCTCCCATCACCGTAATTAACGTTGGTACATACATTGTTTGATCAATTTTATTCACTAAAAAGTATTGTTCTAAACGATCTACATACAGCCTCCAATTATCCGCTCCCATTTTAAATTCCGGTATTTTACCGACCGCCATTGCTCGACCCGGTGCCGTCTCACTCATTACAAAAAAAACTAACTCGCGTTATCAGTTCGCTCGCGCACTACTATGTAGTTATAATCACAACCGTAACGAACTTGGGTCCAGAATGTCTCGTCGCCACTGTGAAATCCAGGAACATAGGAACTAGGAAGTCTAGGTATCAGCAGTACAAACACTTGATGCGATTCGTAGGAGGTTTAATTAATGACTGACAAACTACAACTACCCTATACCTAAGTAAACATAATCTAGGTGTACCCACATCGTATATACTTATACATATATCACACTAACCTAACCCACTTTTCCAATAGCATTTCTTTTCTGTAAGGGTCGCAGTTCAAACCTAACCTAACCCACTTTTCCAGTAGTATTACTTTTCTGTAAGGGTCGCAGTTCAAACCTAACCTAACCCATTTTTCTAGTAGCATTTGGTTTCTGTAAAAAAAATATATTATGGCTAGTGATCATTATGGCTTACAATGATGATGACAAATGATATTATTGAAATTGATTTTATGGGAAACAAAGTTGCTGGCACATGACTAATATAGTAAACAATAAGTATTGCATATGTAATTATGGGAAACAATATAATGGCTGTTGACTATTATGGCAAATGAAATTATGGCAAATGAAATTCTGGCAAGTGGGTGTATACCTTAATTTTCAAAGTTTTTAATTTACATATCTAATTATTTCAGATTATCCAACCCAAGCCTTAAATATCCGAACAACTCCAAGCGCCTAAACCAGCTGTTAAACGAAACAGAAGCCTACGCATACACCGCGCAGTATCCCGAAGGCGGCTGCGTTTGTGTCACGGAGAACACCACCACACTCAAGCAGTGCTTATCCGTCATGAACGCGGAGGGTTCCAGCAACGACTTTATATACAAACTGTGGGACATATTGAGAGGTAGGTACAGATAACTTAAGGGGCCCACAGATTACCAGTTCGCCGGACGATATCAGCCTCTCAGTTGTTTGGAGCTGTCAAATTTGTGTTTGACTGACAGGCTGATATCGTCCGGCGAACTGGTAATCAGTGGGCCCCTTAAACTTTCAATAATATAATAAATCCTTGAAAGATTTGATCCAGGTTTACCAGGTTGGCTACCCTAGGCTAGGGTATAAAAGTGATTTGTTTTAAGGAACAACCGCGTCCGGAATACTATGCTGCCCTCTAAAACTCGCATTGCTGATGTTGGCAAAAAAACGTCCAGACTCAAATGGGGACTGGGCCGGCCACATCTATTACATGCATATGTGGGCTACACATAGCCACCAAGTGGATGCCGGTAGGGTAGCGTGGGCGGTGTAGAACCAGGCCCCTATTTCACCAACGTGACAGGTGCGACAATTCGACAAGTCTCATTGTTGCTGACGTCACAGGCATCCATGGGCTACGGTTATCGCTTACCATCGGGCGGGCCGTATTCCTGTTTGTCACCATCATTGTATTATTTAAAAAAACTATTATATCGGCAAAAAACAGGTATTTCACTTGCGATGTTTATGATGATAAGATGACAATTGTCACAAGATTTCAAAGAACCTTCGGTAATTCTTGACAGCAAATGAGTTCTGTGTCGGAATTTCGTGACAATTGTCGTATTTCTTGTGACAATTGTCATTAGCTTCGCAAAATAAGTACTTATAGTGCGTCAAGCAAATCTTGTCAGTAGCAATGTAAAGCAAACTAAAGTAGGGCAACACTCAAAGAGTAGTATTGCGCTAATTAAAGCAGCAATGGACAATGTACATCGAACCAAAACTTTTTTTCCGCTGAGCGCGCCCTATCCTATTACGTACGTCAATTCAACTTGTCACTCGCGGATTCTCTATTGAAAATGTTTGAAATTGTTATTAATAGGTATGGACCGACAATTTAAAAGCGGTGTGTGATGTTGTTAAAAATGATTAACTAATTTGAAGATCTCTAAATAAAATTAGAAGTGGACTATGCCGTTAAACAAGAATGTATGAATAAAATCATTGCTTCAGATAGATGTCCTACTGGATTTTAATATTTTATTAGATTTCTCAGTTGGCACTGTAGGCATTGTAGGCACCTTAGCTTTGATTAAGCACAAACTTATCTAATATATTGGTATTTAATGGTGACACAGCAGAAATATCTCTTGAAATAGAATCGATTTAGAATGTAAACAAACAAGATGCTGGCTGTCATTCACGATTCACATTCCACAGATAAAACACAGATGACACGCGCTTTTCGAATTATTCGAACACAGTGTTGCTAACCCGCGATTTTTCAAATTTGCCGCCGTTTGTTACTGACGAGATTTGCTTGACCCAGTATATTAACTGGCGATATAGTGGAGTTTTTTTTTAAATTAACATGTTGGCGGCAAACTACCACACCGCCTGTCTGATGGTAAGCGGTTACCGTAGCCTATGACGACGACATCACTGTTACTGTGACGTCAGTAACAGTGATGTCGACAATTGTCGGACATGTCACGTTGGTGAAATAGGGGCCAGGCGGAGATGGCGAGACGACTTTGACACTTTCCTTTACATCTGACTGGAAGAAGTACAAATTCGGTAATTATTGAAAACCAGGAGAGAGGGAATTATGGAATTTGCTCAGGAATGGAACACTTAAATGAAGAAAGAAGAAGAAAAATCTTGGGTAGGACGAGAATTCGTAAATGGCCATCAGTGCCACATTGTCAGATCATCTGTACACCATCCTCCTCATCTTAGCGTTTTTCCGGTTGAATCATAAAGGAGCAACAATGGTCCGCTGTGTCAACCGTATTCCAAGAAACAAATATAGCTTACAGTGGAGTTTATAATTACTAAGTAATCTAGTATTTTGTTTATTCCAGATTGTGAAACTGCTGAAGAAGTCGTGACGTTACTGTTACAAGCCCTCAAATTCATATCCAGTGGAAAGATAAGACCATTCGTAAGTAAAGCATTGAATACCGATAAATAGGGTAATTAGTAGGTAATTGATCACCCTAAACTAAAAATGAATTCTATTCACCTATAAATAGAATTCATTTTAGTATAAGGTTTCAATAACTGGCCAGCCTTCTATAACCAGCCACCTTATACTAAAATGAATTCTGTTTATATGTGAATATAATTCATTTTTAGTTTAGGGTGGCTACAGTGCTACATATACGGGATCGCAGTCTCAGCGATCATTGACAGCGAACTATGTTGTCCCTCTCTAACGCATCGAGTGAATCGAGTCGCATGACGCGTTCTCTCTTTTGCTTAATTAGACCTGCCTTGGAGCAGTCGAGAGCCGAGGGCGCAAGTGAGGTCTCACGATTGTAACAGACGTCGCCACCGACGTATGTCGCGTGACATTTTCTTATTGTCCCTTTCTTACTTCAAAGCCTAACAAATTATGTTTATTTTTCAGATAGACGCAAACAACAAGACTTACCTATCCAAGTTGGTACTAAAGTTATCCCGCGGTCACTCCCAAGCGTCCAAAGTCCTAAAGAACTTGCGCGCCAGCCCGCCGCAGGCGCTTTCGCTCGTCGCGCAAGTCGGCACTGAGAAGACCATGTGGGAGTACACTAGAGTCATGAGTCTCTTGGAACATTCCTTCTTCATTGCTGGCATCTGGACGAGCGATAACAGGTACAAACATTTTGTCCAGGGGCCCATTTCTCGAACGGTATTAGACTAATATTATTAGTCCACGAACTGTCAAATCGTATGGGTTGCCATGACAACACTAATAATATTAGACTAATATCGTTCGAGAAATGGGCCCCAGATTTCACTTTTGAGACATAATAAATATGGCCATTCCCCAATTTTCTACCTATAATGCGACACTAAAACACCCTTCGGTGTTAGATGTTTAGTGTACAGATCCAGACCACATTTTGAACTCGATAGTAAGCGCCCTCTATGTGTTCCATGACGCCACGAGATATATTCAGTCTTGGGATTATTTATGGCTCATTGAAGCACTTTCTATTGTGGTAACGTCTAACGCTGCGTCTTACGTAAGCGAACAACTCGCGATGGCGACGCGGCGCGGCGCGGCGGGCCCAAGGCGTTCGCGTTCGCAACGAGATCGCCCACGTAGGATATAGGGTAGTAAACGAAGCAAGTTGTTGTATGGAGACCCATGCATTAATTCCTCAGTCGATGAAATTTTGCTTGGTTATTGTATAGTATGAGCCGAAACTAACATTATAAATATCCAAAAAAAAACCGGCCAAGTGCGAGTCTGACTCGCGTTTCTAGGGTTCCGTACATAATTCCGACTCACGCTTGACTGCACATTTCTAATAGGTTTTCCTGTCATCTATAGGTAAAGAACTATTTTGTGTATTTTTTTGAAAATTTTAGACCCAGTAGTTTCGGAGATACAGGGGGAATGGTCATTTTTTGGCTATTTGTATTTTCTTAAATAACTTCGAACCTATGTATTTTTAAATTATACAAAAAATATGTCCATCTTTGGGTTACTAATTTACATATGTGTACCAAATTTCAACTTAATTGGTCCAGTAGTTTCCGAGAAAATAGGCTGTGACAAACAGACAGACAGACCCACGAGTGATCCTATAAGGGTTCTTTTTTTTCGTTTTGAGGTACGGAACCCTAAAAACACTCCTAAGTTAGGTATTTATACGTAAACATACAAAGCTGTTTATTTATTTAACCGAGTAATTCCTCCGTCCGAATTTTTTTTACCAAATAAGTTATTGGTATTTCTGCTGGGATTTTTTTTATTGTTATGTCATATATTGTTGCAATACGTTACATGAATATTTCCGGTGGAGACGAAAGTTTGAACGGAGCATTTTTCCGTAAAAAAATATTAACGATTTAAGACTTTAGGTATTTACTTAAATACTATTACTATTATTCTTTGGATATTTATACAATACTTTTTATTTATTGATACTTTATCATACTGTAAAGTTTTTTCTGGCTGAGGAATTACTGCGGGGTCCACTACCTTTATTTACTACACTAATACTTCTATAGGTATCAAAAGATTGATTCACCCCGCGCCGCATCGCTTCGCTTCGCATTCGCGTGTTGTTCGCCTACGTAGTACGCTGCGTAACAGTTAAATCGGCACGATCGGGGCATGATTGAGCAGATCTTGCAGCTAGTTTTTGTGCTGTGCACATAAAAGTACGAGAATTTACTGCGTCAGTGTACTGTAGTGTGGACTTTTCAGTCTGTTTAGTACATCTTCCGTACCGTACTCGCTTACAAAGTTCCTCAGTCTGTGTTTCTGTTTTCAGAACCCACGAATCGATCGAGCAAATAAACCAAACCATTCAAGACATGACAATGTGCGGCGAGTTCTCCCTGAACCCGTTCGAGACGCTGTCCTCGGGGGACCACTCCATCCGGTTGGACTCGCAGTCGTTCTATGAGGACGACCCTCACGAGCTCACTGTGGATGATTTCGCATCACTCAAGAAACATGGACTTGTGACTGAAAAAAAGGATGTTAACGAGGTAAAAATATACAACACATAGTGACTTGCAACATTTTCCAGTACTTAATGGAATAAATGTCAGGCATTCCGTAGTCTGATATCCCTTAACAGATAACGTTAATATGTAAAGTGAGCTGCAAAAGTGCATAAGTACCCACTTTAGGAATGAAATCCATTCCCTACAGCAATCGCTTCTTTACATTCAGTATATTGAATTTCTACATAGCGCTATTGAAGCTTCCGGGATATATTCCTATTAGTTACCACCAGATTGTTACCAGTGGTTTCCAAGTTGTTGATGACCCGGGACTTCCAAAGACCGTGGCAATTTTGGACTTAAATCCCACCCCATTTGATACCTGGGGCATAAAAGCCTACATCTACCATAGCCACCTATTTACAGAGAATTTTTTTCATCTCCCTCTTCCATTGTCATGTGGGATACATCACATTCACATCACATTTTTGTCGATGTGGGAATGCTGTTACGCATCGTCCCCCTGGCCCCGAGGTAGGCCCATTATGGGGGGTATGTGGGACTCTCACGTCCCAACTCTTTTAAATTTGTGAAAAGAGGGGAGGAGCCTATCCACTAAACCCACATCGGCGTTTCCCACAATATGCCGTTTGGGGAGGCGTCTTGGGATCGCGAACATTCTACCAGGAGAATAGTTGAGCTTTTCAGCCATATATTTTAACATTATTCTCATTATAATCGGCGTCGCTCAAGGAACACGGAATTGTGATTGAAAAGAAACGCGTCAGATATTTGCTTTGTACGTTTCAGGTACCTTTAATATCAGACGAGATCGATATCAGCCCTTGGAAAAACCTGTTGATGAAATTTGCACAAGTCCACGTGTGCTTGGAACATTTGTACCGAGCCGAAGTTTGTTTGCGAGCTGATTTCAGTAAGTTACTATTACATTAATCGTTACATGTCGTTCAACTATCGTTGTTTATTATACTACGATAATGGCAAGCAAGCGTATGATCCACCTGATACAGCTACGCGGATAGTGTTAATTTTTAAGATTTCCGTTAAGTCACAGTATTAGTTTTAAGTAACATTTGGACATCTTAAAAAATCTAATTACCTACACCTTGCTTACTTCTATTTTACTTGTCGACACGACGAGTGACATAATAGCCTAGACTTAGGTACAGACTTCCACACGTGACATTGACATTACATGGGTCAACCGTTTTTTTTTAGCGAACCTGAAGCCAATCGCAGCCCGTCTGTTAGAACACTACGTGTCAGAACGATCGCCTGTCAAGACCGTCGGACAGCTGATCAGCGACCCGGTGCAGAGGACATCCATGCCCATCGCCAACAATGTGGTCCAGGACCATCTGAAGTATGTTCACATTAAGTCTGTTAGAACACTACATGTCTGATAGATTTTCCGTTATACAGTCGGACAGCTGATCATTGACCTGGTGCAGGCATCCTGTTCCATCGCCAACAACGTGGTCCAGGACTATCTGAAGTATGTTCACATTAAGTCTGTTAGAACACTACATGTCTGATAGATTTTCCGTTATACAGTCGGACAGCTGATCATTGACCTGGTGCAGGCATCCTCTTCCATCGCCAACAACGTGGTCCAGGACTATCTGAAGTATGTCCATATTCCGTCTATTAAAACACTACATGTCTGATAGATTCTCCATTATACAGTCGGACAGCTGATCAGTGACCTGGTGCAGGCATCCTCTTCCATCGCCAACAACGTGGTCCAGGACCATCTGAAGTATGTTCACATTAAGTCTGTTAGAACACTACATGTCTGATAGATTTTCCGTTATACAGTCGGACAGCTGATCATTGACCTGGTGCAGGCATCCTGTTCCATCGCCAACAACGTGGTCCAGGACTATCTGAAGTATGTCCACATTCCGTCTATTAAAACACTACATGTCTGATAGATTCTCCGTTTTACAGTCGGACAGCTGATCAGTGACCTGGTGCAGGCATCCTCTTCCATCGCCAACAACGTGGTCCAGGACCATCTGAAGTATGTTCATATTAAGTCTGTTACAACACTACATGTCTGATAGATTTTCCGTTATACAGTCGGACAGCTGATCATTGACCTGGTGCAGGCATCCTGTTCCATCGCCAACAACGTGGTCCAGGACTATCTGAAGTATGTCCACATTCCGTCTATTAAAACACTACATGTCTGATAGATTCTCCGTTATACAGTCGGACAGCTGATCAGTGACCTGGTGCAGGCATCCTCTTCCATTGCCAACAACGTGGTCCAGGACCATCTGAAGTATGTTCACATTAAGTCTGTTACAACACTACATGTCTGATAGATACCCCATTAGTCTGTCAGATAGCTGATGAGGGACCCGTTGCAGAGGACATCCATGCCCAACCTCAATACGTAGTCAAGCACGGCTACCACGAGTTGGCATTGGACATTTACGTGAGCGACTGCGTGAACTCGATCGCATTCCCTGTCTATCGCTCCAATAGGTCATCTCGCATCAGTGCGAGCAAGATGGAATGCGATCGAGTTTACACAATTCGTTAGTCGCTAAAGTAAACGTCAAATGTCAATTCGTGGTACCTACCCCAGGACTATCTGAATTAAGTTCACAAACCGTTTGTTAGAACACTATGTGTCGACGACGACGAGGCCCTCTAATAAACACGTCTTTAATTATCGCCAACAACTTGAAAATAAGCAAGCGTGTCTAAGTAACCAGGAAAAGTGAATAATACAGACTGTAGCTTTACCACGACTACCTTAGCAGGGTCAAACTGACATATTCGGGTCAAAAACAAAACTGTGTTCGCGTCTTTTCTGTAGACATACACAAGAGTTAACCCTTATCCACATGAAAAGGTACTCCTTTTATTTAGAGAAGTACGATAAAAGCATTACCTAGATGCCCACAAGCTGTTAACTATTGCCCACAGGAGAGAAAACTAGTGTGTTCGCGCGAACTGTACATTTTTCTCTCCTGTGGGCAATAGTTAACAGCTTGTAGGCATGTAGGTAATGATTTTATCATAGTTCTCTAAATAAAAGGAGTATTACCTTTTTACGTGGATAAGGGTTAAATAAGAAAATTACCTTTATAGCCCTTAACTCTTGTGTATGTCTACAGAAAAGTCGCGAACACAGTTTTGTTTTTGACCCATTCGCTAACGTCTGCGTAACTTTGTATACATCTCGCTCGAAGCTCGAAAGTAAGTTAAGCACACGCTATCGAATTATTACCTATGTCAGTGTCAAACTGGTGGTAGCCATACTGCTATCTCAAACCAAAGTTGCTTCCCTCTGCGTATAAATAACAGTATTTACTATTTTTGCCTCAGAAAATCTGCCTTCTGGTACCGCATGGCGTTGCAAAGAAAACCGAAAGCAACGGATATGGGAGTGAAAAGAGAGTCTAAACGAGTGTACGTGTTCACTCAGCTACCAGTGTTTCCACCTTCCGTGTGGCAGAATTTAGGTAAGTGGTATTTGAATTTAGATTTGTGAATTAGTAGTAGCCTTACCACGGGTTGTCACTGACATATTCGCTAGCATGTGCACGAGCTTGTCACTGACATATTCCCTAGCGTGTGCGTAACTTACTTTCTATGCATCTCGCTCGTACTGGCATATTAGTGCGAGCGAGATGTATAGAATGTAAGTTACGCAGACGTTAGCGATTATGTCAGTTTCAGGTCAGTGACAGGGATGTTGCAAATATCTGCATCCGCATCCGCAACCGCGGAACTTTCGCATCCGCATAATGTCGATGCGGAGCTTAATGCGGATGCGGATGTCGAACAAGTCGGTACAGTAACGTCTTAGCGGCGGCGGCGTAAGTGCTAGGTAATTTCGCCATTACCTATAATGAAATCGTCTAGATCTAGAAAAGTCGGCCTAGTTACTGTATTACATACAACGCACCTATATTCTTGCTTAAATACTAAACGTATCGTTTTTTTTTTTAATAAAACTTACTAAAATGTAATATTCGACGTTTTTTAAGTACTTACCTAATTTTGACATCCGCGGATGTCAAAAAATCTGCACGCGCAACATCCCTGGTCAGTGATAAGCTTGTGGTAGCCGTATTTGACATTTTTCGCAAATTACGGATACGGATCCGTAAAAGTATTAATCGAGTTTTGTATTTCAGAACCACCAGCAGATGAGGTTGGCGAAGTCACTAATATCGGGATGGAAGAGCTCAAGTATCACATCACCAAATACACATACATTTGCAACAAGGTCAAAAATAAATTGCCGGTTTAAATTTTAATTACACTTACATTACTTTTAATATTGTCAACCAACAATCATGTGCCTTAAGTAATATTAGATTACATTATATAACAATACCTTCAAGAAAAAATATTTTTTTTTAAAGAAAACATACTTACCTGAATAAAGCGATTTTACAGATTTTTACTTAAATGTTCATTATTTTTCTCCAGTTATATTTTGCCTGAAAATCAACATGGTATAAACCATATTCAAGCCGCGTTACAAACTCGATAATTGAAAAAATAATCTAAAACTGTTTCCTACTATTTGTCGAAGGGTTCAATATTAGAAGATCAGTAAGGACAGCTAAAGTGTTGGATTTTTCTTATTGAAATATGTAGCGTTTTACAGTTAGTAGGTATTTTGGAGTGGTGAACGTGTTTGAGTGGTGAAAATTTTTGTGTTTTACACGTTAGCAAAGCTTATTCAACCCTTGACACCCTTGTGCCTTGAAACCCTCGCAATGCTCATGATTCGACTTTTCGTATTAATTTTAGAATCTTTCGCTGACTCGGATATCAATATTAGCACGAGAGTGACGAGGAATTAAACAACAACTTTGCCCCCTTGTCAAACAAATAATTATTATCACGTCGATAATGCCATAATATCATGTCTGCTGCTACTTAATTGTGTAAGTACATTTTAGAATTACTTTACTGAGTAATCTTCAAAAGAACTCTAAATGCAATCATTTACCGCATCGTAAAGATCCAGGCCTAGAATACCATCATTAAAGTCTCAATCAATATAAAATAAACCGATACAACGTCCGTTTAACCCGAGATCAAAGAGTCGAGTTTATTCCTCCATTTGTTTATGTCCTGATTCGTTACGCCGAAACGCGAAATTTGTTTAACTTGTGCCTGTGAGTTTTAAAGGAAACATCCTTTTTGTGTATTTATTAACATTTGTAAAATGCCGAAATTCACATTTGTTAGGTAAAAAAAATCGTATCAAAAATACTTTCAAGAGATTCAAGTGAAAATGACGAATGATCTCAAAAACAAGCACCTACTGAGAATTGTGCCAATTGGTACACTCGGCCGTTAATAACTCGCGCTGCTTCCTGTGCCCTCTTTTTCTCAATATCTGTTATGATCGATAAATGACTTGACGATGTACACTTTCTGCAAAATGTACTGTCGAATGCAAAAGTGCTAAAAACGGTTTAGCGCCTTCTATAAAAACTACGAGAACTAACCTGGCGATTCTTTTGAAAATTTGCTTACGTGTTCTCTTGAAAAGTACCTACCTATTATTTTTAACACCCTACCTACGGTATCGCATAGACATACATACCTACGAAACTTCAGAACTCTCAGTAGGTAGTCATAAATCTACTATTTCGTTGTTAAGTACAGATACCTACTTATTCAAGTTCTGTTCTTGTGTTGGAAGAAACTATCGTTTAGTAAGTACCTACCTTATAAAAATATATCTTCATAACATCGTATGTAAAAAAGAAAACCCTGCCACCATCAGTTTCAGTCTGAATTACCTATACCTGTAGGTATGGGTACTTAAGCAGACATCGTACATTTTCCAGCATTTATGGTGCAGCGGAGTGGTGTTAACGGAATTCGTATAAATAATTTCAATTTCAACCCTAATGATTAATTAGCGTTAATTACGTTAATATTAATCTTAATTTACCATTTCAGTTGTAATTATCTATATCAATTCCGTTAACACCACTCTGCTGCACCAAAAATGCTGGAAAATGTACGATGTCTGCTTATAAGTAAGGTAAGTTGGGGAAAGACTAACATAGTTTATTTTGCTTGGGGCAAGACAAACAGTATGAGGATTCCATACAAGTATTAGTCTTACCCCACCTTACTTTAGGTACCTACATCATACTATATTTAAAATGATGCTTAAAGCTTTTCACTTCGCATACGTTCTCATTGATGCGTTCAGTTTACAACCGCGTTGTTTATGCTAAGAGCCACGTGCGCTAATTATCCCTTGTTACTCAATCATATTGTGCAGCTATTTCGGCTTGTTTTGCATCGCCTGCCGTCTGCTGGCGCTTACTAATACTTGTAAATTTCGTACAGGGATGTTAATTATGAATATAAATTACCTGTTTCGATGTTGGTTCCTTATGAGTGTTAGGTATGAGACGGTCTTATCTTAACCGTTGCTGGCACCATAGTAGGTAAATCTGATTTTTAGAATCAAATAAGTGTACTGGTTTAATAACGTTCGTTTGTTTGGTCGTTAATTCATTCGCCTCTTAGCCTCTCTATCGCTCTAGCTAGAGTAAAAGACAATCCAGAAAAAGGTCCCTTCAGTGGACGAGATAATCGGCTCGATTCGGAAAATGAATTAGATTTCTACTAGACTTCAACAAGTTACGATACGGATAATTTAAAGATATTTGTAAGATGGATATCGTCGGCCTAGTTCGCAAACCTCGTAACTCAATCTGACCAAATTTTACAGGAGGCACAAAAAACTTAATTACGTAGAGTTTCATATCTTCGCCTGGATTTTGACACTTTTCACAAAAAATCTCTCAAATTTGAAAGCATTTTAATCCGTTAAGGCGAAAAAACGTTTTTTAGTACTCCTAACTATCAGTATATACTACTAAAACTTAGAATTTCATTGGTTAAGTTGGTAATAAATGCCCCTAAAGGCAATAGGCGATGTTTGGGTATCTTTCCCAATCTTCGCCTATGGCATGCCTTGCCGCTAATACTTACTTTTCTGTGACTTACACATATTAACTCGTATCTCCTTTGAATGTGCTAATATACTATGAACCTTAACTACACCAGACTAGGCATATTTTTAAAAAACTGGGTAGTAGGCGAAGTTTGGTAACAGTCTGAAGTTGTTTTCATACATTTTCTATAATGAAGCTAGGGCTGCCAAAAATTAACCAACATACCAAATATAGGGGAGTAATGGTTTATAAGTTAAAAAAAATATATATTTTTAGCAAAATTGTTTGATTGTTGCAAAATTGTTGTTATTATCGTAATTGACATCAAATCAACCTTATTTACACAAAGTGAGACATAAAAATACCTATTTGGTACCTACTCAACATCGGTAAGAGTAGAAATAAACATTTGGATATAGCGTAAACCAAACATAAGAAAATATTTAAATTTGGAAACAAGTAATGTCATCCACCAATGAATGTGGTACAAAAAATTTGTCAACCCTAGGGGTAGGCGAAATTTGGCAACAAGATGGACGCAAAGTACCCTCACCAATATTTTATCCAATTGTGGCTTCTAAACGTAAGCTAGCCATTAAATAATAGTTTCATATGAAAAATAAATAGTTATAGGATATAATCATGTAAAAAGTTTAACATTACCGGGTCCGTATTACCGTTTAAAACTGAAGTTAAAACACTGGTTTAAAAAAACGTGTGGTCGGTGTCACGAAAAAACCTCCCTAAAGGTCAACTGTGAGAAGTTAGCCGCAGATTGTTCGAAGAATGTTGACACCCGTAAAAAATACTTTGTATTTAGCAGTTTTATGTAAGGCTTACATTAGAAACATTTTGTTAATGGCAACTTATGTCAAACTAGGCGAAAATAGGTAGCGCAGGCAAAGATACGAAACTCTACGTACCAAAAATTTTGCATGAAGACTTGCTTAGATTTTTTTTACATAATTTTAAGTTAAATTTAGCCGTCAGATTGTTAAAACCAATTTTTGTTTAATAGTACGTTGCTTCTGGAAAAAAATATATGGAAAACTTGGCATAATTAATAGAAGACTTTTTTCAATTGGGATATGTACGTTATGGACCGAAGTTATTTCTCATCAACCCTCCCCAACCCTCCCCCCTCTGCGTCACCCCCCCCCCCACACCCCCGCAAAGGGCCCGAAACGCGGTTTTTCTAAATTTTTAAGAAAACCGTTCAAGATATAGAAAAAGTGTGTAGGAACGAAGTGATCCTTAGTAAATTTGCTATTTATCTCTTATACACACTATCCCTAATAGCATTTCCTTGTAGGGATTTTGTTGGGCCTTTGTTTACGTATTAGTTGGGCAACCGTTATATTTGGCCGTACGATTTGCTGGAGGGCCCTCGACAAAGGCCCTCCCGAAGATTCCCAACAGAGGGCCATAAGAGTAATTTTTTCGTTGGGCCTATTTAAATAAATCATACAATTATTCAACGGTGGTGGTTTTGGTTGGGCCGTGGTTGGGCCTATACACATTTGTTTGATGGGTGGGTTATTGTTACATTTGGCCGTACGATTTGCTGGAGGGCCCTCGACAAAGGCCCTCCCGAAGATTCCCAACAGAGGGCCATTAGAGTATTTTTTTCGTTGGGCCTATTTAAATAAATCATACAATTATTCAACGGTGGTGGTTTTGGTTGGGCCGTGGTTGGGCCTATACACATTTGTTTGATGGTTGGTTAATTGTTATATTTGGCCGTATGGCTTGCTGTAGGGCCAACTGCAAAAAAATAAAAAGGGGCAATTTTTTCGTTGTGTCTGTTTGCAAATTCAACAATTACCCAACGGCAAGTCAGGTAGGTCGGTAGGTAGTCGTGCACCAGGTTGAAGGCCCAACACAGCTTGTCCCACAAAGGGCCAACATTGTAACTTTAACGTTGGGCCTTGTGTAGGATTCTTACAATACTACCGTAGGTAAATAGTTGTGTAATTTATAGTCTACAGTCTAATTATGTAATGGGCTTTTGTTTACGAGTCCTACAGTTACCCTACGTTAAGTAAGTGGTTGTGTAATACGACGTTGGGCCTTTGCTGATAAATATTACAATTACACAACGGTAGGCATTGGTTGTATCCACATGAAGGCCCTAGGCTAGGCAGCAGTTGTTGTTAAACTTCTCTGTATCGTTCCAATTTTAGTATATGTACTGCCGAAGCAAGTACACTTACTATACACTCTAATTTGTATATATACTAACCGCACTTCGAAACTTCGTAAGCGAGATTTATGTTTTTTGAGATTTAAATTGAGAAAATGTTGGTAAAATACAATTTTTTAAATTTATGTATAAATTTTATAGTTATAGCTATTAGATTTATAAGTTACTTTTAAAAAATATTATGATTATATCCGGAATAATCGAGAAAATAACTATAACTTCGATGTTTGGAGACAGTAACGCCATCTAGTGACGCCACAAGCAAACTCAACTGGTATTGTTGGGCATCAGTACCACAGCGAATGTTGGTAAATACGATATTTGTGCTCACTGGGCCAACGAATGTTATCGTTGTTTAGCCACCGGTACCAAAATACACAAAGGCCCATTGTTAGGCGTCAGTGCCACAGCCAATGTTGGTAAATACGATATTTGTCATCATTGGGCCATCGGATGATATCTTTGACTAGCCAACGTTACCAAAATACACAAAGGCCCATTGTTGGGCATCCGTGCCACAGCCAATGTTGGTAAATGCGGTATTCGTCACCATTGGGCCAACGAATGTTATCGTTGTTTAGCGAACGGTAGCAAAATACACAAAGGCCCATTGTTGGGCCTCAATGCTACAGCCAATGTTGGTAAATGCGATATTTGTCGTCATTGGGCCATCGTATGATATCGTTGATTAGCCAACGTTACCAAAATAAACAAAGGCCCATTGTTGGGCATCAGTGCCACAGTCAATGTTGGTAAATGCGATATTTGTCATCATTGGGCCATCGGATGATATCGTTGATTAGCCAACGTTACCAAAATACACAAAGGCCTATTGTTGGGCATCAATGGTACAGTCAATGTTGGTAAATGCGATATTTGTCGTCATTGGGCCATCGGATGATATCGTTGATTAGCCAACGTTACCAAAATAAACAAAGACCCGTTGTTGGGCATCAATGCTACAGCCAATGTTGGTAAATGTGATATTTGTCGTCATTGGGCCATCGGATGATATCGTTGATTAGCCAACGTTACCAAAATAAACAAAGGCCCATTGTTGGGCATCAGTGCCACAGCCAATGTTGGTAAATGCAATTTTTGTCATCATTGGGCCATCGGATGATATCGTTGATTAGCCAACGTTACCAAAATACACAAAGGCCCATTGTTGGGCATCAATGCTACAGCCAATGTTGGTAAATGCGATATTTGTCGTCATTGGGCCATCGGATGATATCGTCGATTAGCCAACGTTACCAAAATAAACAAAGGCCCATTGTTGGGTATCAGTGCCACAGCCAATGTTGGTAAATGCGATATTTGTCATCATTGGGCCATCGGATGATATCCTTGACTAGCCAACGTTACCAAAATACACAAAGGCCCATTGTTGGGCATCCGTTCCACAGCCAATGTTGGTAAATGCGGTATTCGTCACCATTGGGCCAACGAATGTTATCGTTGTTTAGCGAACGGTAGCAAAATACACAAAGGCCCATTGTTGGGCATCACTGCCACTGCCAATGTTGGTAAATGCGATATATGTCATCATTGGGCCAACGAATATTATCGTTGTTTAGCCAACGGTACCAAAATACACAAAGGCCCATTGTTGGGCATCTGTGCCACAGCGAATGTTGGTAAATGCGATGGTGGGCCAATACAAAATTAATGTTGGCTATGGAACGAACCTCATCCCAACGTTTTCCCTACCGTTGGCACCGTGGGCCCCAACGAAAATGCTACTAGGGATAGTGCTATCACTTATAGTTTTTGTGAAATCTGTCACCTTGTATGCAATTTTTTTAGAATTTACGTTTTTTTTCTTTTGTAAGATAACTTTTCTCAAAATATACTTACGATATCACCAAATTTTGTTTAATTTAAATAAATAGTTAATATGTTCTTTAAAATGGTGTATTATTTATTATTAAACTCCTTCATTTGACGATGCTATGGCATTTTGAACATACATCGTCTTCAAACATTTTTAAGCTCACCGCAGATCGTTACTATTAACCACTTGACTGTGAAACGCAAGATCGCACGGTCGCGTTTTTATAGCTTGCCTCACATAGAAGGTAGCCTATAGAAGTGGTGTGCGCGTGCCTCCGTGAGGGACAAAATATACGCAATGCGACAATATTGAAAACACGTTTTAACATTCCTGACAATATACCAAAAACAATAATCTACGTTATTCGGTCGGGTTATTGAAATGAAATGAAATGAAAATTTTTATTTGTTGCCCAGCATAACCCATACTAAATTTATGGTGGGGAACAAACAAAAAGTGAGACTGTGACAAGGACAAGCAATAGTACCGCTTTCTTGCTACTCTTACTGAAAGTTCTATAAGTGTATCTCGTTCGGTCATTTGGCCCCTCCCCCGTTTCCTCTCTATTATTGTACTTCTATGTTGCCTCACCATGCCAGTCACGCTCTAACAAATATGTAAGTGCGAAAGGGACGCGCATAGTGATAGGCGATAAAAATGGAACCGTGCTGCGCCCGCTGACCGAATTTTATACAACACAAACGAGGGTGAACCCACGATTTTTGACCACCACACACATGAAAAGTTCATCATCTTCTTCGCGTTGTTCCCGGCATTTTGCCACAGCTCATGGGAGCCTGGGGTCCGCTGGCAACTAATCCCATGATTTGACGTAGACACTAGTTTTTACGAAAGCGACTGCCATCTGACCTTCCAACCCAGAGGGGAAACTAGGCCTTACTGGGATTAGTCCGGTTTCCTCACGATGTTTTCCTTCACCGAAAAGCGACAACTAACGCGAGGAAGAAGATGTGTGTGGTGATCAAAAATCGTGGGTTCACCCTCGGTTGTGCTGTACCTATAAATTTCGGTCAGGATCCGTTTCATATACAGACAAGTGGTTAATAACGATATTAGCTGACATTGAAAATATTTGAAGGCGATGTATTTTAAAAATGGCATAGGATCGTCAAATGAAGTAGTTTAATGATAAATAACACATACATACATATAATCACGCCTATTTCCCGGAGGAGTAAGCAGAGACCACGGTTTTCCACTTGCTACGATCCTGACATACCTCTTTCGCTTCCTTCATTTTCATTACATTCCTCATACACGCTCGCCGGTTTAGGGTGCTCTTGACCTGGCCTTTCTTCAGGATTTCCCCGATCTGATCAGAGAAAATCCGCCGAGTTCGACCCCTTTCTAACTCCCACTTCCACTTCTCCCTTATACACTCTCTTTGTTAGCCTTCTTTCACTCATTCTTTCCACATGTCCATATCATCTCAAAATACCTTTCTCAATTTTAGTCACTACCTACATCAATATTCAGTCCACACTTTTCCCTTATCACACTGTTCCTAATTCTATCTTACAATCTCACACCACACACACTTCTCAGCGCTCTCATTTCCACTGCATTCACTTGGCTCTGATGCCTCTTCTGCCATACCCAACTTTCGCTACCATACATAAGTGTAGGCACCAACACCCCTCTATGAACAGCCAACCGTGCTTTCTGCGACACCTTCTGGCTGCTCATAAAAGCGTTAAGTGCCCCATTCACACGTTTTCCAGCATTCACTCTCCTTTCAATGTCTTTATCATGCTTACCGCCCTAGTGAACAAGGTTCCCAGATACACAAACTCTTTCAATAAATAATACCCATTTTAAATAACATATTAACTATTTACTTAAACAAAAAAAACCGGTCAAGTGCGAGTCGAACTCGCGTTCCAAGGGTTCCGTACATAAGTCCGACTCACGCTTGACTGCACATTTCTAATAGGTTTTCCTATTATCTATAGGTAAAGTACTATTTTGTGTATTTTTTAAAAATTTTAGGCCCAGTAGTTTCAGAGATAAAGGTGGGGGAGGATGGTCGGACAGACAGACAGACGCACGAGTGATCTTATAAGGGTTCCGGTTTTTCCTTTTGAGGTACGGAACCCTAAAAGCGTGAAAGATATCGTAAGTGTTATTTGAGAAAAGTCATTAGAAGAAAAAAAACACTGAAAATGCTAAAAATAGCATCTTCCGTGACGTATTGCGCAAAAACTATAAGTGATAGCAATATAGTGTGTATAAGAGATAAATAGAAAATTTAACAAGGATCACTTCGTTCCTACACCCTTTTTCTGTATCTTGAACGGTTTTCTTAAAAATTGAGAAAAACTATGTTTTGGACCCTTTACGGGGGTGTGGGGGGGTGACGCAGAGGGGGAGGGGAGGGGAGGGTTGATGAAAAATAACCTCGGTCGACAACGTACATATCCCAATTAAAAAAAGTCTTCTATTAATTATGCCGTAATTTTAGCTAATTTCACTGAACTATAAATCACCTGAACCTGGAAAATTTGGAGTTACGAGTTTTTCTTGAAAATTTTCGAAAGTTAGTCGGGAGTTAAGAGTTTTGCTATAATTATCCTTGAAAATAGAGGATAATCTTTTGATCTGAACAAGGTAATTGTGGATCAAAAAATATATTATTTTATTAAACTTTAAACCGAAAAGCCTCTTTATTCCTTTTACAAAATAGCGGTCGGGAAATGCGAGGTTTTCTATTTTGCTTATTAAACGTAAACGGTTTCTTTTTGATACCTATTTAAGAGTTTTGCCGTTAGATGCGTTCGGAATAGTACTATCAAAAAGTGTCAAAACATGATTTTAAAAAAAAAAACGCCATTACAAACTGTACTGACGGGAGTGGCGGGGTGGAGATACGAGGTATTCCTTTTACAAAATGGCGGTCGGGAGTTGCGAGGTTTTCTATTTTGCTTTTTAAACGTAAACGGTTTATTTTTGGTATTTAAGAGTTTTGCCGTTAGATGCGTTCAGAAAAGTACTATCTAAAAGTGTCAAAACATGATTTAAAAAAAATGGAGTTACGAGGTATGCGAATTAGGTCGACGATATGTCAAATTTGACGTTTCCGCGATTCTGGGAGGTCCTTTTGAACGATTTCGACAAGTTATGACTTAGATATCCAAATCACATCTAGTTGATTTATAAATCGTCTCAAGATCTTGTGATTATCTCGAAATCCGAATAGGCCTGAATGAAATTTAACGTTCTGGGCACATTTAAGTACTTATTATATCTTATTGGAGTCTCAAGTACTGAAAAAATGTTTCCTGCCTGGTAAAATATAGAAATGGAGTGGGAAACGGGTGCAGTAAAAAATCGTTTTTGACCCTCATAACTTTGTGATGTCTACAGGAAAGAGGAAAACGAGTTAAACATACAATAAAATGTGTAGGTATGACCAGGAACGTAAGAAAACGTTAGATACGGTAGGAATACCAGCAGTTAAATTGATTTAAGTTTATTAAGTAACTTGAAAACAAAATCCAAAAGCAACCTTCGTGTGATAAAAGCACCTTCCCTGTCTTTTAGTTATCTTGGGCTTTGTTCACTCTAGGTTAACCGTATGCGTCGATTCTCATGAAAAATAAGCTTTTAGCGCAAAATCTCTTCACTTTGCAGAGCTTTTACGATACTCTGTTTTTGATCTGAAGAGGTAGTACTCCCTTAAATTCTGCTAGTAAGTAAGTATTATTACGCATGGCATAGCGGAATGCAGGAATAGTTTAATTAACAAGCGGGATGAATGCATCTCGACGTTGCGCGACCTCGTTGCGGACTACTGTTTGTGCAAGTTTGCATTTCACAAATACTAACTGCACGTATAATATAGGCATTCATATTTAAACTTACCTACGCGTTAAATGTGGGTTCCGTTGAAAATAAGTTTCTGGCAGTTAAAATATAAATAAAATAATTTTATTGCCGACTGTATTAAACGCCCTCAAAGTATTGAACACGTCAAAATGAATCCAATGAGTCCAAATTCATCAGTTTTACATTTAGCTTTTAGAGTTCCACTATCACCTTCTGGTTTCATTCTAAGATCATTATCATAAAGACCTTACAGTTAGATGGGTCACACTTCCGCTGTGTCAGACCTTTAAATTTTGGAAAAAAAAATGCGTTCAACGGACTCCTAGCCTGTCGTTAGTGAACCTGCCTAATGAAGCAGGAGGTCCCGGGTTCGAATCCTGGTACTTGCATTTATTTGTGTGTTTAGGTATATCACAGATATCTTAAGTTATGGATGTTTTCTGTGTTTAAGTATTAATCTGTATAGCTATATATTATACTTAAGTAGGTATATATCTTCAAACTACATACCAAGCACCACATCATGAATTACATATTATGATAGGTAATAATCAAATAAAGTAGTTTATAACTACGCCTTCCAAAATAAATTTGAAGAGAAACCCTAAAAAATCACAGACCGGCTTATTAAAATACAAGCCTGCGAAAGCGCCGTCTAGCAAGACTTATGAAGTCTGAGTGCCTACTTACCTACCTATGAGTTTTTGAACAACTCTTACGGCTTGTTCTAAATTTCAATTTAGACTATACCTATTGATATCGATAGTGTTGATTTGCAGGAGCCCAACTTCTTAAAATGCATCCCTTAATGGGATGTACCTTACGTACCTACACTAAACTTACAAATATTTTGATAGATACCTAATTAGTTACCTGAGTCTGGGGTCTGTATACTGTAGGTACCAATTTATATTATCCCAGTCCTAATCTGAACATATTATATCTTCAGCTTTGCACATGTTTCTCGTTGCCCAAAACAATGGGTTATGAATGCAATTTTTTTTTTCATTAGCCTATAGGAGTGTCCCACTGCTGGGCAAAGGCCTCCCCTCTTTCCCGCTATTTGGTCCTATCCGATGCACGCTCCCACCACTCTTTACAAAATGTGTCAAGGTCGTCCCGCCATCTCCGTTTTGGTCTTCCTCTGCCCCGAGATCCGTCTTGTGGGACCCAGTCTGTAGCTAATTTGGTCCAGCGCTCCGGGTGCATTCGGCAGATGTGCCTTGCCCAGTCCCACTTTAGCTTGGCGGCCTTCCTGCCCACATCCACAATGCCGGTTTTGGAACGCAGTTCGGTGTTTCTAACACGGTCGGTTCTACGAACACCCAGTATGCTGCGTTCCATTGCTCTTTGGCAAACCTTGAGTCTAGACTTTTCACATTCAGTTTGAGACCATGTTTGGGCGCCGTAGGTTAGGATAGGCAGGATACACATGTCGACAAGATTGCGCTTCAAAGAGAGTGGAAGGTTGCCCTTCATTAGCGTCTTCAAAGACCAGAAGCTCTTCCAGGCGTTTGCGATACGGCGATCGATTTCTTTGAGCTGCCTGTTGTCGAAGGATACTAACTGGCCCAAGTAGATGTACTCGTCGACATACTGCATATCCTGCCCATCTACCACTACACTACGTTTCACGCGGTTAGTCATCAACTGTTATTAACATATATATTAACATCAATTATTAAATCATTTATTTTTAAATTTATGGAATACATGGAAATTAGATGAGCGCCGTAAGTATAGGTAAGTACATTTATACATATAAGTATGGCGCATTTTACGTCTTTTTCCATTATTGGTTTAATTTCTCCAATATATTGTAAAACCCACAGACGAACGAGCGAGCGACCGATTATATTATAATAGTTGATAGTTTTAACAGAAATAATTGTTATTTAGGTTACTTAATTGAATCGTTTTACTGTTAATCACAAAAATACGAATCCTACAACAGAAAAACGCCCTCTTGAAACGAAAATTTTCCAACAGCAGACGAGTAACAACATCGTTTTAGGTGTTCATGTTTAATAATGGCCACATTTAAGTATCGCTTAAAAGATATTAAGTGAAAAGTTGAGGAAAGCGGATCCCGTCACAGTACCATCGCCCACACTGTTAACTGTGCATCGGTAAACCTTATTACAAAAGGCATGTGAGATCCACCGATAGACAGTTAAGAGTGTTGCTGTTTGTACGCGACAAACGCTAGGAGGATGATGATGATGACTTAATGAGTGGAGTGTAGAGTTAAAGGTTCGAGCAGACCAGTATAAATGTCAGTGATTTTGTTAAGGTTACCGGGATCATGTTCCACTGGATCATCTAAAAACTCGATTCGGCGTTTGTGATAAGCGGTGGTAGGCTGTAGTAGACTCGGGTGCAAAGAAATCGGACCACCCCAGCATTTTTTACATTTTTTCAATTTCTGTAAAAACTGTAAGCGCTACTGTGACATATTATATACCTATGAAAGGTTGGCTTTTCCTCTATAAATTGATGTGCTATTCACAGGTTGCTGCCAATATTTTCTGACTTTCAGGGCTAAGAACTTTGTCGCCCTAAAAATGCGCACTGGAGTGAAACTTATGCATAATGGGAAAACTGCGATTCTAAGGAAATCAAGGAAAAATTAAAACAATTTTTTTGCATTTTAATACCGTGTATTGCCTCCACTAGCCCTACGACATGCAGTCATACGGTTTTTCATCGATCTTATGAATTTTTTACAGTGTCTTGAGGGATGCCCGCCCATTCTTCTTCGATCGCAGTCTTTAGCTCCAATAAGGTTTCAGGGGCGGGATTTCTGGCCCGGGTTCTTCTTTTCAGCTCGTCCCAAATGTGCTCGATCGGGTTTAGGTCAGAACTGCGGGCTGGCCACTCCATGACTCTGATGCCGATCCAGGTACTCCTTAGTGATCCGGGCTGTATGCGGCCGAGCGTTATCTTGCATGAGGATGAACTCATCGCCGATATAGCCCGCAAATGGGACCACATGATCAGCCAGAATTTCCTCCACGTACCGACGTGCAGTCAAACCGCCTGAATTCGGCCTGGTACCTGGCCCTGTGATGAACACAATGTCCGTCTTCGCTTCCAAAGAAATACCAGCCCAGACCATGATTGACCCCCCACCTTAAGCAACACGTTCCTCGATGCAGAATTGAGAGAACCGCTCCCCAGGCCTTTGGTAGACTCGTGCCCGTCCGTCATTGCCAAACAAAGTTATCCTGCACTCGTCGGAAAAAAGTACGGGACTCTATTGCTGAAGGGTCCATTCATCATGTTCGCGAGCGAAGACGCGTCGTTGCCCACGATGTATTGGGGTGAGTTTTGGGCCATTTGCAGCTCTGTGGGCTGTCAATTCCTTTTCCTTCAGTCGTCTTCTAACTGTCCATCGGCTGATAGACACATTTCTGGTCCCTAGGAAGCTGAACGGCATTCAGTCGACGATTTCGTAGCGAGGTAACACCGATGAAACGGTAATTTCTCTCAGAAGTAATGCGAGTTCTGTAAGTTCCGGGTCTTCTGGAGAACGTCTGATCGTTGCGGAACCTCTGGAAGACACGTTGAACCGATGACTTCGATAGGTTCGGTTGTCGAGCCACTGCACGTTGACTAAGCCCTCCCTGCAATAGGGCAACTGCTTGGCCGGCTTCAGTCGGGGTAGTATCCATTTTTCTCCAGTTTTTCCAGGCGATGAGAGTAGTGTTCAGGAAGACGTACCAATCACGAATGATGCATAAACAATGATAATTACTGGTTTTATACCTAATGATAAGTGGTCAATTAGTGCATGCGCTAATGAGGCAGTTGGAAGGGGGTGATTTCCAGGCCCATATTTTGCACATTATCCATCCCCACCCCTGAATATTGATGTCATTTGATAGGGCAGATAATTATCTACCACGTGGTATTTAAATTATCATGATCGAGCTTACAGTTTTTACACAAATTGAAAAAATGTTAAAAATGCTGGGGTGGTCCGATTTCTTTGCACCCGAGTGGCACCCGAGTGGCACCTTATTGCGGCTATTAAAAAACTTTTCAAGTACTCAGTACAAATGTTTTACGGCCACTTTAACATTTCAAACGATATAAATTACTGGTGCTAACTCTGTGATTCAAAAGAAGCTGAACCAGTTTAATAGGGTTTGCGAAGACAACTTTTCGTAATCATTTCGTTTCTTTACAATAATTCTTGTTGTTATTAAACGGTTGCTCTGTGCTGAGACTGCTGGGAATCGTGACATCGACGGCTATTTTTTTTCAATAACAGCTTTCCTCTCGACTTAGGTAGATCTATAGGTTTAGGAGAGAGAGGTACCTCTGTCTATTAGAAGTATAAATGTGTTCCAATACATGTTTTTGAAATAAAGAACCCGCGCTTCACTGAATCAATTATTATTCATACCTAATCTAAATCTAGATACCTATAGGTACCTAAGTGTAAAAACATTTTTTTTATCTTTACTTTAGGCTTAAAAAGCACGAAAAAGTCTTCACCGCCATGTCGGTAAAGACTGGGTTAAAACGTTTTATTTTTATTTAAGTTCCCAAATCCCAACTGCTTAAGCTGCCTATTGACATTAACATTCATTTACACTGATTATATTGACAAAACGCTAAAATTTAATTACTTATGTATTAACGCGAAAGAACAAAGCGAAGCCATGCAAGCGCTTCTCCGGACAGGAAGGAGGGCAAACCGGATTTAACATGAATTGTCTGCTTACTGAACTAGGTAATTGTGTAACATGTATACCTACAACTTTTTGTATGGGTGCTTGTATTGGTCGGAAGTAAACCTTACTCGTTGTACACAGACTAGATAGGTATTTGTATTTACTTTAGGACTTCTGTCTAATACCACAGTCGGCAACGGAGTGTGATGGCGGATATGTGTTATGACGCGAGTAGGTTTAACACAGTAAGCCTGGCTACTGCGTGTAGTAGTATTGTATCTAATGTAATACGGTTTTAATTTGTAAGTTCCCAACTAAGTATAGTGGGCACTTCTGAACTTGAAATAGTGCGAACGTCGAATTTTTCTCAGGTAGTTGCTCGAGTGGTCGCTGGTCATCTTGTCAACTTTGATTATGACTCGACAGTTAGGGTGTCAATATTAGCTCAAGGCGTTATACAACAACTTGTAAAACAAATAACAATTTTTAGTAGTGTCCTTTCCAAGCCACATATTTTGGCTAAGGTGTAGAGTTTGTGAAGTAAGGCTTGTAGAGTTAGAAGATCTGATAACTTTTTGACCTTATGGTTTCGTCTTGGCAACATTTTACATGAAAATGTTTTTGGTGGGATAACAATTTCAAATATTACTTAGAAAAACTACGTACTAACATTTCACAATCAATTGAATCAATCTTATTTCCGTTGCGAGAATGCACACCTTATCCGCTCCAAGAATTAACAGAAAAATATCGGAAAGATTTTTTTACTTTACTCTAAGCGTATATGGTGAACTCAGTTAATAAAAGTACTGAAATAGGAGCCAAGTTTACATAAATCAAACTCGTTTCCCACTCTCGTCGCAAAAAAGTTGCAGAATTACCGAGGCCAGCGTCGCGGTTGTTTATGCAAAGAGCACGCCGGAGTACTGTTCCCGTTTCAACAATTACCTATTTGGCAGAGTTTCTGAAAAAAAAAACACGCTGTATTTTATTTTATTAAAACAACGAAGGGTTCAATGAACGGTCATATTTGGACTATTTTCTGGTTGCATAGTGAATAATACATAAAGCTAGCGAAATTGAAAACAGCAGTCTACATAAATGTACCTAAACAATATTTGCACTGTGTCATGTAAGTAAGTACCTACCTATAATCAGGCGTGGCTCACCCCGCGATTTCGTCGCTTTGCAACAGGTAGCTACAAGTAGGTACATCCGTTCCACACCAATTTTGGTGGCTGGCCATAAGCCGCGCGTGGCGCTGTCGCCACCTAGCGGCCATATCTGTCCTGATCCTAACAGACGGGTTTTGTTAGAGAGTGAGTCTTCTGTACCAGCACGTATAATAGCACAGAATAAATAATAGTACTATATTTATTCTGTGCTATTATACGAGTTTAACCCACCCACCCTTACTTTATCCCGTAGGTACTTTTAACCAACATTATTTATAGATAGATCATGACACATCAGATAAACCGTCGGACAATATCAGAAAGTTAGATTTGAAATTTGACGTCTAAATCGCTCTATGTAGATAGCCTATGTAGGATAATTACACTCCAGCCCGAAACAAGTTTTTCAATTGCTTTCTAGGGGATTACTCAATTTCAACTCAGTACCTCATTCAAAAATGCTTTACCCCCGTAAGCTTACGCTTATAATAACTTGACCTAGTAACTCATAACAACCACGTGCAATTGAAAGCCAGGCTTTTACTGGTTTATCTGAAGTGATGTGATATAATTTGTTGTGAATGCCTACTTAACCCATTCATGGCCACGAACCGCTGAGCGTACACAATACGCCGGGCCACCATACAAACCGTTTTTAGCTAAAACGTATGACTCAGCTTATGGGTCTCGAGCCTGGCGCGCACGGTAAATAAATCGCCGCTTATGAAGCCGGCCAGTTGAACAGCATTATGCAACATTTTTACTAACCACCGTTTTTCTGTGCCTATCAAAAATAAACGAATTATTGCAGTTTGGTTAGGCGGGTTCAAATTCCGGTAATCCATAGCCACGGTCACAAAATACGAAATCACTAAACAGCACAGGAGGAGTATAAAGTCGCCCACGAATAAATCGTGACTAAATAATATTATTTCCCATGTTACTCCAAAATATGTACATCTCTAATAGGGGGATGGGATGAATCACTTCTTGAACTCTTGTGACAAATACCACATGAAAGATAATACCGCCGCCGCCTCCTTGTTTATTGTCCAAGTGTGTCCGATAAGCTTACACCTGGTCGGTCATTTATCTTTGTTTTGGTAAACGCCATTATATTAGTAACAATAGAGAACTTAAAATGTATTATAGTACTTACTTTCTAATCTGCCGTAGAAACCACGATATTTTAAAGAACTTGTAAATACTTGTCACAAACTATTTGTAATACAATACATATTAGTTAGTGATGACTGTTTCAACCGCCTTGTTTTATATTAAAACGAAAAAAAATGAATCTTCACATCATTGTTAGTATGTAATTGCCTAAGATACAATACAACGATCACCAAATATTATGACATAAAAGTACAGTGGGAGAAAATCCTAGTTGCCTTACCCCTCATACAAAACAAAATATTATTAGGTATACTACGGTTTGGTTCCTACAAAATGTGGCTTACCATCATCCAAACAGTAATCGGTTGTAAAATGGTACAATATCAAACAGCTTCAACATGAAATAAGCTTTAAAACCAGCCAATAAAGTTTATTTTAGCCTGCTACGGAAACATTAGTAGTTTTGACAAGTAGCGCCAGGCCACGGTGACCCATACCTTGAGCCATGTCAATAACTTCTGAAATATATATATTTTTTGTATTTTTTAAATATGGATTTTTCTGTTTGCTTGCATTGCATATGTATCTAGAATTTTAGTATATTTACTATATAGCACTGATAGTAAACCAAACTTGAATATTCTAGACCCTGTTTTCATTAAAAAATACGTGTTTATAATTTTTTAACCTAATATACCTTATAGAAATGGTTGTTAGCTTATATGATACTTACGTTATTACATCAAATTACGTTTCGTTTAAGTTTAAATCAGAATTTATTTAAGACTCACATGTGAGTCACGGGCCCTGCGGAACTGTTTGAGCATGACCCATACGCTGAGTCGCTGGCCCTGAATGGGTTAAGCTCAGAGTTCGCTATGTAAGCAGTTATTTCTGAAAGGCGGCTCAAATTTTCTTTCGTTACCGACCATGAAATCTGGATTTCGAATGATTTTATAAAAGGAAGATTTTTCCCGCTAAAAGATTGTAAGTTAAAATAAAGTACCTAATAATAAAGAACTTTGTAAGCAGGGAAAAGTAACTATTATACTTAACTACCTATCTACGCTGAAATAACGTCTCATTAATCTATCCACTAATCTAAATCTAATATATAATTATGCACTTAAGAACAGGGCTCTTCTCAGTGGAGGAGTGAAGTATATGTCTTTCTAAGTTTCCTTTCCAGCCTGATAACAATACCATTGCTATATTATTTGGAAAATACTTAAACACAGCGTACGTCTGTTCCTACTTTTAAGAACTAAAATAATAATTATCATACGTGTAGGTACTTAAAACTGCCACAGTTACAAATATTAGGCACCGACCTAGTCCCAGGAGTTGTGTAAAATAATTTTTAAATCGCAACCTACGGCGCGATTCAGGAAATGAATTAGAGATTCACTAGATATGAAATAGTAAAGATATGTAACGTTCCACGGCAAAAGGTATCTTATGGCCGCTGGCACTTACGCTATTATTAACGCCGCTCCAATATTCAGCCGGGGCAATTATACCTTTTGCCGTGGAACGTCACATATCTTTACTATTTCATATCTAGTGATAATCTCTAATTCATTTCCCGAATCGCGCCGCTAATCAACCTAACAGACACACTGATGGTATCAAATGTTTTACAAGTCGTCGAATCCTTACAAGGCGCAATGTTGGAGGGACTGGTGAAGCCCCAGTTGACGTGTGAGTCAGACGACCTCAACCTGGGACAACGGGGTGTGGCCGTACAAAATTAGCAATACATTTGCATAAAATAAATGCATGAAAGTTTCACAAGCTACCGCGTTTATAATATAAATAAGTAGGATGAGTACACCTACAAATCTCATGCAGGCTCCTAGATTTCACTTGTACCTAGGTATAATGTCTTAGAAAAATAAATTGTTGAACTGTCATATTATGTCCGTCTAATCCGTATAAGACAATCGGCCTGATTCGAACTTTAAGATACATCAAAAGTGTGTCAGAAGTGACGTTATTGTTTGACGAAACGTCACTTTCGACACTGACATATATCCGATCCATATGGTATCTTTATCAAATTTGACGTATCTTAAAGTCGAACCAAGCTGAATGTCACACAGGACGGAAGTGTCCGCATGAGTCAGACGGACAAACAGTGACAGTGACCTCTCTTCCCGGGCGGGCATTGGGTTAAGTGTATCCGAAGATTCGGTCCTAGTTTACGTGGACGTGATTAAAGTGATAATAATGATTTGTTACAGTTAATAAACAAAAGGATATTAGTATACCTTTAAATATTTAATGCATACTTGAACATAATGAGACTCCATTTGATAATAAATTAAATTTCAATTGAGGTACATGCATAGGCGTACCCAGGGTGGGGCAAGGTGGGGCAGTTGCCATAAGCTAAGAATTTCTCTCTGTCTCTCACCATAAGCTAAGAATTTTTGTTTCAACCGTACCCTGTTACAACGTACCCACCCTCCCGTACTTCTGCCCCAAAAAATATTTAAAAAATGCTGGGTACGCCCATGGGTACATGTGCTACCTACATGTGTAAGATTGGAATCGTATTGATTCGTGTTCATAGCCCGCTTTTAGAAGGCTAAATTAATGCTGCAAATAAGAGCTCGCCGCACTGAGACTGAACTCAATTCCTATTAAATTACTTACGACAAATTTAATAGAATAGCTCAAAATCAGATGTTTCCCTAAACTGTCATTGTAAGTACCTACATAAATGTGAATTAAATAAGGTGATATTCCACCTGTTAAATTTATTCGTCCAATGTCATTGCGTCTCACTCTTTCATTTTGCTTAATGAGAGATGCAATACACATTGGAAGTAGAAATTGGATAGGTGGAATACCACCCTTAGACACTTCGTGAAAAATAAACTTGTCATTTATCCCTGCCCGATTAACACTTTATAGCTTCTCATCCTTCTTATCCCTAACCTTGACAGGTTGTGAATAAACCTTACAAGTAGGTACTTACAGAACCAAATACAACTTAAGTATGTAGGTACCAAGTTGGACAGGCAAGCGGAATAAATTAGATTAATGACGATGACGGGATAGGTACTAATTAGATGGGTGCATTACATTTGTTATAATTACTTTTCATATATTATAGTTTGATATATCGTTATTTTGAATAACGTAATAAATGTCATACTACCGTAATACCTAATTAACGGTATACATAATGTTATTATTGGTATAGTGGTCATAAGGTATTATTTACACTTCGTCTAATATACATTGCCATAATTAAAGCATACTCTAAAGCATATTATTTGTTATAATAAGTGACATCACATAATTATTTATGTAGCATAATAGTTGCATGACATAAATGGGTTAGGTTAGGTTGAAACTGCGACTCCGCACAAACGAATAACTACCTAACAAAAGGAGGGTTAGGTTAGGTTAGAACTTTGACCCGCCGTAGAATAAAATATTCTATCAAAAAAGTGGTTTAGTTTAGGTTTGAACTGCGGCCCCCGCAGAACGAAAACCGTGAAAAAGTAGGTTAGGTTAGGTTAGAACTGCGACCTCCCTAGAATAAAATAGCTAGCAAAAGCAGTAGGCCTACGTACTATTAGTTATAAAAAGTATGTAAAACTTTACGTTATCAGGTTATCACTAAATGAAATATGACAAAAAATGTTATACGATATATGTATTTATACTTTATAAAATTGTATGAAGTATTACGTTATACAAAAATATAATATAACAAATGTCATTATAAAACATGTCTATATACTATTTGAAAATTATATTACATTAGGCATTATATCAATGACAGTTTAGATGAAATCACTATATAATAAAGGAAACGTATTATAAAAATTACATTAAAACATACAATAATATATCAAATAGCGTTATAACAAATATATGATAGATTTTTTTATAATTATATTAAACATTACACACCCTAATTAGACCGGTCGTGTAAAGCTAAAGTAAAATTGATATTAAATATTAGGACCAAGGGTAAAACTAAATGGGCCAACCGATGTTTAGCCTCTTTTTGGAAGTGTAGGTACACTTTTATTTATACATCTTACAAGACACACATTTTGTTATTTACAAATTTAGGCGAAAACTTTTATTTGCCATGAGATTTTTTTCTATAAAGGTTACATTGATATATTAGGAATATATTATTATTGAAAATGTATCTACATTATGCAAAAGTAACATAAGATTGGACAAGCAAGAAACAACAAATTAGATTAGTGTTAGGGTCCTAATTACACAGGAACCGGGCGTCGCCACTTGAGACAGTCGCAGTCACCTCCGACCCTTTAATTGGCGGCCAAGTTATTATCCAATCGCGCATGAGCAACGAATGACAGGATGATGCGCGCGCGCGGGTGCAGGCCACCTTTTCATAAAACTTATTGTTTACTCGATTAACGAAAAAGGGGGAGTAATTGTTTTTCATATGTCCATTTCTTAGGCAAGCTTAAAACGGTTGATGGATTTTTGAGGTGTCGTCATAGGTATTCGTCTTTTATTTTAGGCCCAATAGTTAAAAAGCCCTTTCATTCATTGTCACACAATATAATTTGCAAAACTTTTGTTTTTAATTTTATTATTTTTGCACCCGCAAAGAATGGCCGCCAAGTTTAAAATTAGTTTATTTACTCTTTTTGTCACTGACTTATACATACATATTATTACTACATTATGTGTGCTAAATGTCAACTCAATCGGTCTAATAATTTCGGGCCAAATTAGCTGTGACAGACGGAAAGACCGACAGGTACGCGAGTAATAGAGTGATCCAATAAAATAAGGTTTCCGTTTGTAAACTACATGAAGTGCTAATACTTAAGGTAATTTAATTTGGGTTTGGATTGCACATCAGGGACTCGGTATTTAAACAATTATCAGACAATTTATTAATTCAAAGGGGACAGCTGCACTAGCGGTCAAGGCAGCTGATGATCTGAGCTCGCGTATCCACCTATACCACAATGTAGAAACGTTGTTATTAATTATGTTATGTTAACAATACGAACAATTTTTAAGAATCAAGATCAAACAGCCACATAGACCCGTATTACGAGTCGAACGAAATGAAATTGTTACGGATATTTGAAATACGCTCACAGTATTTTTTTTTGCACGAACGTATCAAAATGTTTTAAATTATTCGGTATTTTTTTCGGCTAATTGAATAACCTTTCATTTTATCTAATGCGCTACAGCGCAGCGCCGCGCCGTAACTTATTCAATCGGCGATGTAACTTACTCCGCAGTTAGACTTATTATCCTTAGTTAAATATAAGTAATGTAATATCAGACAGATATAATAATAGCGAAACGGCATTATCTGTAATGAAAATAAAGTTGAATTTTGAGTAACACAACATTTTCTTTGATACGAGATTGCGAAACATGTTCCAGTTAGTACGATGCAACGCGGAATCGGAAGATTCTCTCACAATTGTATGTATTCCCTAAGTCCATAACATACCCTTTCCGTCGTTGAAAGCGATTATCTGTAGTGATTCGAATTATATATTCTATTTCAAAGCAGTTAAGGTTGAATTCTATAAGTTTAGGGAGAGTAGGTACGTGCTACGTTTGGTAGTAAGGGCATGTGCTGTTGTGAAACTTGTGCGACTCGCATGGCGGGGGCAATGGTAATATCTTGTTCATATATTTCTGGATGAGTCCGATGTTCTTTGCACATGATATATTGGTGGACAAGTGTAGCCTTGCTAGCCTTGCTTTGCCTTGTAGCCATCAAAATGGCCAACTAAGATAAATTCATTACCTATCAATCCTATCATCATTTCATCAACATAGTATACCAGTCAGCCAAAAAAACTACTAGCTTACGGTTGAGTATATGTTGATGATGGATACACTTCTAGTACCATTTAAAGGATATAAAATCCGAGATAACAAGTCAGTACTTTTCTTGATTCACCTTAAGAACTATTATGTGCCGAATTGTATTTATAGTTTTGCGAGAAAGTGATTGAGTGAGCATAGAAACCAGTTCGATGTTCGAACTACCCTTACTAAAAAAATCTTTGAATTTTACATTGTCTTATACTTGTCACCTCCGTTGCCACGTTTCTCTAATTCCTTGCGAACTCGACTTCCGTTCCGAGTGTGGCTTCAGCTAACTCGATTTGCGAGCTATACCTAACACAAATTAGTATGGTTTCAGCCGCAGGTTCACCCTCGGCCAGTTATATGACATAATCTACATGACTATAACTACGCGTTTCTTTATTACGTGTAAATAAGTAGCTATTCAGCTATGAATGTGTCTTGTTATTTAGATATTTTACTTTACACTGACCATAAGTACCTAGGTTAGACTTTGAAACTTAGAATGAAAAATGTATTACAAATTAAATCAATAAAATATTGACCTAAAGATAAACTTAACGTAAACCTAATATAGAAAAGCTTGAATAAAAGTATTTGTTTATGTAAACATTTCTTCGCAGTTTATTGGGTCAACTCTTAGCAATACCTAATTATTAAATTATTCAGGTAAGAGCAAAGTTTTCGAGAAACCACAGAATTCTTAAAACAAACTGTCTTCCCCAACAGTAAATTTCAATACGAAGCGCCTACCCTTGTTGACGTAAAACGATAGTTTAGTTTCCTACAAAATTTAAATTACAATACAAAGGTCGATCCGAGTTGGATACAATGGTAAACAGTATTTGAAGTTAACTCGTTTAACAAATATTAATATCGGGTACCTATTTGAACCAAACTTCGGTTTCAGTTAACAAAATACTAGTTTTGTACTTATTATAATATGGAGTATGGTCACTTGGTCACTGGTACCTGTATTAGGTAAGTTACCTACCTACCATAGCAACGAGTAGTTACAACGGTAACTAAATAGTATCAAATCCAACATTTGCTACTTATAAACCCTGGTGCGATTGTCAGATTAACAAGTTCTAAAAAGAAAGGCAAACGTGATGTGATTAAATGGGAAAAGCATTGTTAATTAAATTTATCGATATGGGAACTCCCTACCTATCATAAATTTTGCTTCTGTCTGATCATAATCATCATCATGGCAGCATTATCGTGTACGAGTAGGTACTGTTTAAAACCTAGTTACTGTGCGGCACGGTCCGCTCTAGATATCGGCAAACTGTCAGAGGTAACTTATGCCTTTATTCGACGTTCTATTAATAGCAGAAAACTTAATCTTGGCTCCTGGAAAACTGCTTGAGATTTGAAAATACTCGATTTATAACTTGAATTCAAAAGCCCGAATTATCAAAAAAATATTGACTAAGGGCCACTTGCACCATTCAACTAAACCGGGGTTAACCGGATAAACCTGGAGTTACCGTGGTTACCAGTACAATTTGACACTTGGTGGTAGTTTAACGGGTTAACCCTGGGTTAGTGGGATGATGCAAGTGGCGCTAAGAAATGTGAGAAAAATTAAAGTAAAACTTTGATTGATTGATTGATAATTTAGTGAATATGAGTTACACAAACGAGAATCGTCAATGAAAGAATAAATATGTAACCCAAAAATTTTAAACGAATATTCCTTTAGAATCTTTAGAACTTGCTACTCGCAGTGCAGTCTCGACAGCAGGTAATAAATAGTTAGTGTATACTTATTTAACCTACTTCAAAGAATAGGTACATACGGACAAAGGTATTCCGGCACGGGCGATCAGTTCAAGGCAGCAACTATCGATTTTCGACTTTAAACTTAGTTTAGTAGATAGAAACTTGGAAATAATCGACCGGCCTTTTGCTTAAATTGCTAGGTAACGAGTTTCAGTTACTTACTTGAAAATACAAACTTTCATAATGTATTTTGTAACTTGCGAACTGTACCTACGTTTACTAAAATACAAAATAAACCAAAACACTAATTTGAACATAAATTTTCAAACAAAATGAAACCTGGTTGGAAGTTTTGGAAAGGCAAGGACATACTGGAAAACGCCTACGACTAGGGTTTGCACGATGGATCCGAAATGTATGGGAAGATCCGCGGATCCGGATCCAGATCCGGATAATTTCATACATTTCGGATCCGGATTGCAAACCCTACCTACGACCGACGAGAAGCTGATGATTTGGTGAAGGTTATGAGTGTAGCATATTATTTTGCACCATACCAACTAATTAAGGCTCTCTTTATTTTTTAAATAACTGCATGATGATAAAGTTGCAGTTGTTTCCTTATGTTGGCAAGTCTTTAAAATATGACTTTAAATAAAATTATTTAAAAAGTACATTTTAATTTTGATGTAAAACTAAGCATGTCTAACTTGCATATTTTGTATAAAAAAGATAAAAAATATTCAGGAAGTTTAAACAAAAGCAACTTAACTAATTAATGACTATAATATCACAGAAAAGATTTTCACTCAGCTTGGTGTCAAGGTATACCTATACGCTGGTCTTCCGTGGAAACCCTTCCAAAAGTGAATAATTATTGCATAAGGAAAAAAATACGTAATTAAGAATTTGCCATGTTACCATAAAGTGACAACTCAACAGCGACGTAAGCTTGAAGCACTGAGTGCTGCTTAGAGCATTTAATAACCGGAGTCGCCTTTAAGAGCTTACCCCTCTGCCGAAAACCTTGCACAATAGTGCAAACTTTTGTATGGACTGACATGGCTATTTGTACGTTACGTACAAATCATGTAGAAATAGCAATACATTTGATGTCCCCTCTCCCGCAAAAATCGGCAGACAGTTTTGTACAGAAAATGACAGCCAAGGCGTCTCCAGTTACTAAATGTTCTAAGACTCAGTGTCAAGCGTAGTATTCTTGGATCGTAAGGCTTTTAAAGTTTTAACAATGAATGAGTGAGATATAATGATGATGCCCTGCTTCCTCGCTTTCCTTAATGAGTTAACAGATAGTTACAAACTAAGCGCCATTTGCACCATCCCACTAAACCGGAGTTAACCGGTTTAACCGTTAACCCAGTGTCAAATTGTACTGGTAACCATGGTAACTCTAGGTTCAACCGGTTAACCCCGGGTTAGTGGGATAGTCGAGGCGCTAAATAGTATTTCATCTGTCACAGGTACGTGATTCGTCCGCTTTTATTTATTCAGTAATTAATCAACAGAGTTTACCTTCTCAAATATAATTTGCCGGCGAGTGGTTGTCCTTAATTGCCCCCGTTGCCCCTTCGCCAGTCTACGCTTATTTCGATATCTTCCGAGCTCCGAGGGGAAGCAGCCATGAACGGATTTACATTTTAATTGTGCAACTTGATCAACTTACGAGCAATATCAGATAATCCTGTGTTTATTGATGTTATAGTGAGAAGCAGTGACATAGGTACCGTAATACCGTCCGACTTCCAATACTGCAACTATGATCCATAAAGGGGCCCACAGATTACCAGTTCACCGGACGATATCAGCCCGTCAGTTGTTCGGAGCTGTCAAATTTTGCGTTTAACTGACAGGCTGATATCGTCCGGCGAACTGGTAATCTGTGGGCCCCTTAAGTTAAATACTGAAATGTATGAATACCAATGTTCCTAATGGGTAAATCTCCCATTTTTGAAATTAATTTGCTACGCTGCGTAAAGCTCCAATGTCTGTAGGTAGATCCTTTGTTGTTTTTTTCTAAATAAAAACTGCGATTTAAGGCAAGGAGATTGAGGGGGGCTTTTACACAGCACTTGACAACTGGTTTCCACTCAAAAGCTACTTATACACTGTGCTTATACGCCAAGTTTAAGGCTTTGTTCTGGCTGGATACCTACTTAATTTTACCTACTTAATCAATCAAAGCATTTATTTTCAGGCTACTAAGGCCCATAGATACATACCTTACAAACTAACATATTATATATACAATAATAAAAAACTTAAATACTAAAAAATCATTTTCGTGACGCAGTTTTCTGTTGCGGCGTCACTTGCTCTGGTGTAGGATTCGGCAGATTCCCACGGAACCGCTGAAATATCACACCCTTCGGCCAGAAGTCCGTGTTCGCGATGGCTTCCAGCAGCGGCCGCGGCACGCGCACCACAAACGAGCTGAAGTGCACGTAATGACGCGATCGCAGCTGGAACACTTTCAACTCGTAACGGGTCGGGTTTATATTTCATTAAAAGGCACAAAAAGAAGTGGCTGGTTAAATACCCATTACTGAGGACAAACGACTGCTAGAGTCTGTGCGGAAAGAGAAGAGTCGTGGAATATATGGGAACCAATACAATCTACGACTCTTCTCTTTCCGCACAGACTCTACCATGTGCTTCAATCGAAGCCTTCTCGATATATATATGAGCTGGAGAAACGTAGTAAGTTCGTGCAATTGGGGACCATACTTATATTGGTTCACCTGTGATGCATTGAGAAAGCGAGGGTAACAACATACCTGTGCGTATGTATACCTATATTTTGTATAGCACAATTAATTTTGCCGTGGCATTACTTTTTACGGATCTCAGCCCCTTGTTTTTATCCGCACCTTTAATTATCGCTTTAGGTGCCCCTTTTATGTTCCTGTTAAACTGGCACAATTTACAACTTAATTTAATTATATATTTTCGTATGAAATGTAACCTATACATATGTGACACTTTATTAGTTACTAAATACGCGATAAAAAAACTTGTCAATCCATTGTGTAAAAACTGTAAAATACAGAATAACACGACATTAAGTTATAGGTACAGATATACCGTTAGTAGGTATACCGGGTGTGGCCTGTAACACGAGCAAAGATTTAAAACATAGATTGTACTCCTCAAACCGTGACACTTTTGTTCAACAACTTTTAAAAATTATGAAGTATTTAGACTCTCAATGGACGCCATCGCCATGCCATATCATTGTGATTGACGTTGCTTGTCACGCCTTAAACCTAACAAAATTCGCAATACATTGCGTCTTAGAATAAACTTTAAAGTGTATTAAAAATCAAACCACAAGTTATTTTTAAAAGTCGCTGAACAAATGTTGGTCAGTATGATGAGTACAACCTACAGTTTAATTTTTTGCTCATGTTACAGGCCACACCCGGTATAGCTAATTTAAGTGGGCAAAGTGGTTAAATTACATTTGCATCCTCCCTAACTCACTTCTGAGAATAACTATGTATTACCTAAATATAAAAAAAACGTTATATCCCAACAATATCCATTTTATGTCAAAAATGCCTTACATCATTTTGGAAAGGAACTGATACTCCGCAAATTGCTGGATCGATTTCTATCAAATAACCAAGCCTAGCAAGAACTACCGCAAGCAAACGCGCTTTCACGTAAAAACCGCATCGACAGATAAACACACTGACAGACAGACAGACATTGGTGTCAAACATAGTCGGGGATCGGGGGTTATTAAAGTAATCTTCAGATCAAAGTTGACTCTACATTAATATAGGTAGGTAAATCAATAATTTGCAGCACGAATGAAATACATGACGCGTACGATATCAGCTGGATATTATGAAATTGTCAGTCAAATTCACCAAAACCTCGAATGTCATTAAAAATCACGTAATCTCACTGCTAAAACCCAAACAAATCGCGTTCCAGAAATGAAAACGGAACATCGACAAGAATACAATAAAGGATACCACTCCAAATTGATAAACAAATTACGCTCTTGATGAGTTTTATTTCCGCAGACAATGAGGTCTAAATTCCCGTAACCCAAATAGAAGGCCCAGGCCTGGATCGGGAGCTAAGGTTTTCCAGCAACCGAACCGTGTTAAAATTTCCCTTAGAAAATTTTCGTGACCGTCCTGCCTACTAACAATACTCACAATATTTTTTTTTAATTATTTCACTTCTTGAGATTCTAAGCTTATTTAATTATTTTTCAAGATCTTTAATCTTTCTCGCTCAATTGTGAAAAACCAAAAACAAATCCTCCATCCCCAAACGCGCGTTCGTTTGACGTTTTCCCAAAAGTTCGCGTGTTCGCTCTGTGCTGAAGTTAGAAATGGCCGGGCTGGGGGCAAATTGAAATTGCTTGCCATGCGCAGGCTAGTTGAATGCTCAGATGAACCTTTAGAACCCCGATCTGGGGCTACGCGTCGATGTTACTGATGTGTAGACCACAGGTTAGGGTAGTTCGCCTAAGCGTTTGAATTGCCAGCGCTCGGGAAGCAATGAGAATCTACGGATAGGGGTGCGTGGCGGGGAGCGCAGGCTCCAGGGCCACCCGTAACTTACATAACGCGGGGAAAGCGGATGTACAACCCCGGCCATTTGCCTTCTCGCTCGCACTGGGTAAAGGTGCGTGCTGATTGGCGAGAGTTTTCCTTTAATATAATACTAGGAATTTACTTTCCCTAGTAACTGATACCTAGTGTGGGATAATACCTAGTGGGGTAAGTAAACATAACTGTTATACGTCAGGAAGCATCAATATTCCGATTTAATAAAATAAATATGATACCGATTCTTAGATCAACACGCTCCCACAAAACACGAGTGCAAGTGCGATGCATTATGAATACTTACCTACTAATTACAAAATATTACTTATAATTAAAAGTAGATTCAAGAAAAACTCTATATTTTCTGAATACGTCTCTACTTATACATACATGTATAAGGGTAGAGCGTCGTCCCAATAAGTTATAGATCTTGTTTCCCTATTTTAACAAAAAAACACTTTTACAACAACAAGAAACACAAATATTAAATAAGAACCTGTTTCATAAAGACACAGAGAGAAATGGAGTTGTTAAGTAAATTTTTTTATGATTTTGAATAGCTTATTTCTGTCATTTCTGTGAGACCTCTAGAGGCCTATTCAGATAGTATTTTTTGTTGGCAGCTGACAGGTCAAATCCATAAGAAATTGATAACAAACCTCTCTATCTATTCATATTTTATCAAGTTTATTATATCTGATTAGGCCTCCATCAGGAGTAAAATATAAATTACCATATACTTTACGAATAGGTAATCGATCAGTTTTTACAAATCAAGAAAAAAAAATATTTTGCGCCTATGGTATATGGAAACATCATCATCATCATCATCATCATATCAGCCAGAGGACGTCCACTGCTGGACATAGGCATCCCCCAAAGAGTGCCACAATTACCGGTCTTGCGCCACCCGCATCCAGCGGACTCCGGCGACCTTTACCAGGTCGTCAGTCCACCTTGTGGGGGGTCTACCCACGTTGCGCCTTCCGGTACGTGGTCGCCACTCGGGAACCTTTCCGCCCCAACGGCCATCGGTTCTACGGGCAATGTGCCCCGCCCACTGCCACTTAAGTTTAGCGATTCGAAGGGCTACATCGGTTACTTTGGTTCTGCTGTTTTGGTTTTGGTTTTGTTTTGGTTTTTGGTTTGTATATGGAAACGAATAAACATAATAGGATTCTGGTATGTACACATTCAGTCATCATCCGACCCTCTAAACTACTTCAAAGATTATACATTAAAAAAAAATCTCAACTTTTTAATTAAATTACTTATTAAAAAAAACAATCGCACAGAACCAATCAGCGCGCGGCCTTACCTTCGCTCGCACATGTGCCGATTGCGCTGACATTTACGTAGTGCGCCCCGTGCCGTCGCGTAGCGCGTACCGAACGCTGCCGAAGAAAACCGAGCGAATATAAAAAACAAGTTTCAATATACAAATGCTTGAAAAATCTTAAAAATAAGGTGCCTAATTTATGTAATTTTTTGTGATTTTTGTTTTTTTTTATTGTGTGTTTGGATGCTTGCGAGCGCTCTCCCTGGGAATTGCTATAGCAACGAATGACGTCAAGTTCAGGGTTGGTGCATTTTCGTTCAATACAAGTTTCTGAGATTTTCATCCGACCCGTCGCCGAGGATTTGAGGTAAATAATATTTATAACTAACATACAATTTATTTATTTATGAACTTGCTTTGATTATGTCAATTAAATGCGAATTAAACAAGATTAATTTTATCATTAATTAATATGAATTGTATAACTAGTTGGGAAAACAACCAAAGGAAAGGAATTTAATATCATATTTTATTAAGGGTTGCGTGGCCCATTTTGCTTGAGATATTTATTAGGTCTAAATATTCGGGTCGTGGCATATTGATGAGACGAAACAGATTTTAAGCAGTTTGTATTCTAGGAGAAAACCGAATATACGTGACTTAAAAGGAGAAATAAAATATTTATAATAAATGTCATGTATGGTAACATAATAATTAAACCATTAGGTAGACAGTATTGTTTTGATAAGGAATGTGTTATTTTGCGCGCGAAAATACCTACATACATTAGACGAATTAATGTTTTTAAATTCGGTAATAAAGTAGGTAGGTATAGGTACATATTCCTACATTTGGATGGTTCCGGAGTAATGATCTGGAATGGAAAAAGTGACCATACTACGTCGCGTCGTTCTGAGTAGGTACAGTAGAAATCACTGACGTGTAAACACGTCCCATATACATACAATATTCACACAGACCTAGAGATAGAGCATCCCGTGTAGGGTTACAAGAGACAAATTTTGAAATTTCCTGACAAAATTCCTGATTTCCGAATATTTTTCCTGACATTCATATTTGCACTTCTTGAATTCATTCTAATTTAAGATCACATCAATGTACCATATTCTGACAAATAAATACATTTCATTCATTTATTATTTGTATTAATTTAAGTAAATAAAAAGGTAAGTACTTTATAAAAAAAGTCTACCAATTCAAAAAATTCCTGACATTTTCGTGTTCCGTCCCCATTCCTGACAAAAGGCCAAAATTCCTGACATGTCAGGAAAATTCCTGTCATCTGGTAACCCTAATCCCGTGGGACCTATGTATATGAATATCACGAAAAAACATCGCTGCTATCTCTATAGAGACAGTAACGTAACGTATACGTATCGGCTACTTTGACCTCTTGTGGTGTGAAATGGCTGTTTTTTGTATTTTCTTCGTTTGGGAAAAGTTTTTTAGTATGATCATCATCAATCAACTTCATTGTGTTCGCTCGCGCATTCGCTCATCATTTCAGATTATTACCCAGGAACATTTCGTCGGGTGACAAGCAAAGGTCACTAAGTACTATCAAAAAATTAAAGTAACAATGCACTATATTACACTTGTAACACGGTTTATTGTCCAATAATTTCAATGGTGTTAGTTAGTGACTTTTGCTTGTCACCCGACGATTTATAATAGACTTAAATTCCGCACCAATGTATGTATTTCATAAATAACAATTTTAATTTTTACGCATTTCTCAAAATTTTCCCTACACACATTCAAGTCTCATCTCCGATCGTACCTCCATACAGTCCATACTATTACATATGGCAATGTATTCGCAGTTAATTGATGAATTAGGCGTGATTCATACGTGTTTACTACTAGTTACTAGGTTTGATGCTGATGACGTGACAATTTGCATTACTAATTATTTTCCTATTCCTTGTAAATCGTAAATGACTCACAGGTCAAATATTGATATCAAACAGAAATACATTTATTAATGGGTGTAGACAATTATACCTTAAAATGTAAAAAAATAAAATTGGTATTAAAAAGACTGGTAAGTTCTGTAATTAATTAGAAATTAGTTAAATTATTTCTGTAGAGTTTAGTTTAAGATAGATAGAAATATGTGTGTCAATCAGAGAGAAAATATTTCGCTGTAGGAGCCAGAGCAGTAATATTAATCTTTTGGTACTTTGCTGTATTTAGTAACAATGCGAGCAATGTGTACTTTTGCAGCGCACCACACCACAATTTACTCTGCTCATTAGATACTTATTACCATTATAAAACATTACGTTAGAACCCAGTTTTAAAATCAATAGGTGGATTAGTGCAGTTGAGGACAGCCATTAGTTGTAATACGTACTTTTACTTCTATAAGCGGTCTGGGGACGGTTTTGTAAACGCCACAAAACGCTTACTCGTCGCACGCGTCTAACTTTTAGACTAGACCAGTATAAATGCGCTCTCGATTACCCAAAGTTGTTACGTATCTCTAGGTCTCAGATATACTAGTTTTCCTGAGACGCTTCCTGCCTGTGCTAGTCAGTAGTAACATGGCCTGGGCGAACTAAAAAACATTAACTTGACGGCCCACTTGGCAAATCGTTTGTTACGATACTGCCAAGTGGAGGTCGACCATTTAAACTGGGACAAGACCTTTATTTAGAGTTAAACTAATAAATGCATGCCATCAAATTTTTTTTGTGAGCCGTGTCAAGATAATACATTTTGCTTATTAATCTGTAATGTCGTGTTAAACGTTTGGTGGACATAAATAAATGTTCGCACATACCTATGTAAACTTTCAATATTACCTAGAGTTAGACCAAGACAAGTCTGCAACGATTTGGATGGCCTCAATTCATTCTCTACCAGTCAACCATTACTTAGGCTAAAATAGAGACAGTCCGGTGCAGTTGGGTTGATTTCAAATAAGAACACGCTTTATATTTCCTGTCTAACTTCCTGTATCGTTACCAGAAAATGCCATTACCAAACTGCTTAGTACTCGTAGCCACTGTGTGAAAAGGAGAAAATTCAATTGATATTCTCTCCACGTGCCACTATTGTTGTCTTCTGCAGCGGTATGGGCGCGAGCTTCTTGCCGCTTTGTAATACTATCACACCATTCAATACTCACATAAACTTTCAATTTTTCCAGTGGAAAAACATCTACATCTAAAACATTTTTCTCTCTAGTTAGAGTGTAAAGTCTGGGTTGAAATGGCATTGTAAATAAAAACCTAGGAGCCATTTACGGTGAATTGGTGTACTACGTTGACTAGTAATAGGTGTAACACTCATTCAAGTGCACCTTATACTATGTATTTAACTTGTATGTTTAGTATTTAGGAACCTATATTTGTATTATACTTATTTATTAATCTAGTTCCTATTATTATTAAATATTATAGAGTTTGACATTTATGAATGTATTAACCAGTAGCGGTTGATAGTCCTAAAACTATCAAGGCCCATTGAATTATCTTAGGTTCAGCAATAAATCAAGACCTCAGCCACAAGCAAATCTGCGTACCTACTAAACCTTGTAGCTTGTAGGTTGTAGCTTGAAATACAGTAGCTGCAAAGCAATAATGATCCCTATGTACATGTCTTAAAAACTAATTCGCAAGGCCTGGTGTGCGGTTCTAATATACCAATAAGAATAATTGACCCTTCTAATAGATATTTCACACTTGCAGAGTTGCACTTTATGTAATGACCTGTTATATGAACATAAAATAACTTAACACTACCTAGTCTACCTACCTGCACTGACCTCATTTCGTATTTTGTTTATGTTTACATAAATAATAACTATTTCGTCTTTATTGGACGCCACTTATATTGACGCAATTCCTTTGAATATGACAAACAATGCCTTGACATGAAACCCCTTCGATTGCTAAATCACAACATAACTAAGTTTCTTTTTTTTAAGATCGCTTTGCAATTTTTTCGAATTAATTACATATTTTATTGTCAAAAAACTTTAATTTATACACGTAAAATGCTAAAATTATTTTTTAACAAATTAACCTTATTAAATCATTCACTGGGAATTCTTAACTTTAATTCCTCTACTAAGGTATCATAATTACTGCACATAATAGTCAGGAAGAAAATGAAACCATGCAAGATATCACTTAAAAACGCGTCGGAATTTTACACGCCACGCCAATTCAATAGTAAGCTCGAACAGCTTCCCATACAAGTTGCCATAATGTTGTAATAACATTAGTACAGCCTCCAAGAGCCAAAAGTGCATGCTCTTCTGCCAACCTAGATTAGACTTTATCTAGTTGTAATAAAGACTTAATCGTGGTTCTAGCGGGACTGGTCTAATACTAGAGATTTTCTTCGCGAGGTCTACGTTGCGTAAGCTACGTTGACACAGTTTCGATGGTGAGGTGGGGCCTACCATAACAAATAGTAACTTTCTGGCTTGAATGAAACACATATACTTAATATTTAGTTAAATTTTTTTGTAGAATTCACATAGACTGTTAAACTTATTTATATTAAAAGTGTTAAAACCTATCTACATTCCGTACATAATATATTTATAATATGTTGCAAGCACGTATTAATCACGTAGGGGTTAAAGTTTGAGGCTATAGGTATACTGTATTATACTAAGGAAAATTGTGAACTATGACTGATTAACTGTTACCGAGATGATCACTGTCTACTCTACACAAAGAAGGTTCGACGCTCATGTGACTCCTAAGGCATTACTAATCATCAGAGAGGTGGAATTGTTTGTATGTCACCTTTATACGTATACATATAGCTAGTTGGTTTTTATCCTACGTTTTATTTGAAGCGAATGTACCTCAACATGTGAAATTCCCCACGCACTTTTACTACCGCTACCATCGAACAGGCCAGTTGGCGGCACGAGTGCACATTAGTATGCTCGATTTCTTTTTGTGAGGACCGAAAGCTAGCCGTTTATAAACAAGCCGCAAAATATGTGGAAAACGGAAAACGTGCGCGAAACTACATTCCAAACCAGTTACTGGCTAGTGGTTTTGCCAATTTGATTAGGTACAATTTATGAATTTACCGAATAGCAAAATAACAAGCATGTCATTATAAATTTATAGGTATTTAAGCAAACACCCAACTAGCAAATCTATGTGCTATAAAAGTTGAGAGCACGTTTTTATTTTCGCTTTTTGGTGCTATAAAAGGTGTAAAAACAGTCGAATAAAAATCCTGTAAGCGTTTACTCAACGCGAAAAGGCGCACTTATACAGACTAAAAGTGTTATAAAAATCGAGTAAGCGCTGTATAAGAAGCAAATCGATGCTGCAAGAGTTGAGTAAAAGTGGATAAAAGCGCTTCTAGTGTTTTAATAGCAACGATAGTGCTTTTATTCGACTATTTGTTCTATAAACATTAGCAATTTACTATTACTCAGTGAAAGTGTTCTATAAAAGCAGCCGCACTGCTTTTTCTCAGCAAAAATGTTTCGTAAAAGTAGCCGAATTGCTTTTACTCGGCATTTAAAATGTGTAAGAGTGCAGTAAATGCTTTTATTCAACTAATATGTGCTAAAAACGATCTCAGGTAAGCGATTATATTACAATTATTTTATTATGTTTGAGGCCTAATCGTCTTCACGTGTCTAATAAAACAAAAAGGTACTTAAGTATTTTTTTACTGCTGTCATCCATGACATTTATTTTTACCGTGATTGTGTACATAAGTTTTTACTGTCTGTAAGTACACGTAATACAGTAAAACCTAGCGCGAAAAATACTTTATTGATAAAACCAAAGGCACTGGTTCATATATATTCATGGGCCGTCTATTTTCTTAAATTTCAATAAAAAAATATTAATTAAAATAAGTAAAAATTTGCTTACACGATCTAGTTTCTCTTATATCTCATTAATTCGACTATAAGTCGAGTAACTGCGTTTACTGCTACACTTATAGCACATGATGTCGCCATGTTTATGGATTTATAGTCCGGTGGCCGACTGCATGAAACCCTACCTGATAAAAAAATAGAAAAATCCTACTCTGTAGGGGTAGCTGACTTTTAGCAGCTTCAACTGCTCTTGGACAGCCGTGGCTTAACTTGGCAAATTTTGCGCAAGTGGCAAAAAAGTGGTACAAATATTCATCAAAAAACAAAAGTGGTCAGCTACATCCTGTGTTGGCTGGTTCCTGTGTCCGACCGAATTTGTGGTACCAAGCGAGCTACAATTTACCTCATCGAAAAATAGAATGTCACTTGTATGGTAGGATAGCTGCCATTGACATTTTTTTTAATGCGGACGGACTGCAAAAGCTGCCAGGCTAAGGTGAGACCGACCAAGACATACGTCAACAAATTTAATGTAGGTATTACAATCAGTTTTTTTCATTCTATTTTTCGATGAGGTAAATTGTAGCTGTCACGTTGTACCACAAATTCGGTAGGACACAGGAACCTGCCAACACAGGATGTAGCTGACCACTTTTGTTTTGCTGTCCTCAATTCTGTTATACGATGGGGTTTTTTTTGATGAATTTTTGTGCCACTATTTTGCCATTTGCGCAAAATTTGCCAAATTAAGCCGCGGCCGACCAAGAGCAGTTGATGCTACTAAAAGTCAGCTACCCCTACAGAGTAGGATATTTCTATTTTTTTATCAGGTAGGGTTTCATGCAGTTGGCCACCGGACTATATTGAAACGACAATATGGCTGACTTGTGCTGTTAATGTAGTTCAAAACTCTTTAAAAGTACTCTAAGCTGAATACATTTTGAATAAAACCTGTAAATACACTTCAGCTCCTATAACAGCGGTTTGAACCCCATTACCCGAATTATGATATAAGCGCGCTGTTACAGCAGCATTGTTGCCAAATGGTTATTGGATTGCTTTTAATAAGCTTTTATAGCAACAGAGAAGAGAATTGAGTAACAGTTGTATTAAAGCGCCTTATTCAGACAATTAGCTATTCTATAGCTGTTATATGATTTTAATAGAACAATTATGCTGAATAAAAGTGATTTAGTAGCGCTAACTCAGCATTTATTAAAAGGTGGAATAAAAGTGCTAAAAGATAGTGCTATAAACGTTTATACGACATGATTATAGCACTAATTAGCGAAAATTGCTAAATAGTCGAGTTAACCGCTATTATACGATATATTGGTGTTTCAACAACCGTAACTCGGCTGTTATACGATTACAGGCTGAGTAAATCAATTCTTATACGACTATTTTGCTAGTTGGGAATAGTAACATTGATAACAACTTAAAAATAGGTTGTTTTTTATATGTAAGTAATTATGTCTTCTGTTTCTTTTATTTTGATTCTCATTATTAAAATAAGTTATTAATATCATTAAGTACATCGGGCTCAATCACAATGTATTTTTATTTTAAAATGTATTACGACGGCGTCTAACAAGCGTAAAGCCCACCTGATGGTAAGCGGAAATTGTCGCCTAAGAAAGGCTGCACTACAACTGTAATTTGGCATTTACAAACCAGTACGATGTTTATATTATTTAAAAATACCTACCTCATGTCAGTCGTAGTTAGGGTTTTAGGGTTGACCTTTAAAATTTAACCAAATAAAAAACAAAAATCAAAAGTGTTCTACAAAAACAACCAAACCAGTTTAATAGCTAATAGTGGCTATAACTTCGACCGTTGCTTACGTCATCCCGGGCATCACCTTCTCGCCGGCATAAGCAAGTAAAAGTGAAATCATTCCGATCCAAGCAGTTATCCAATCAAACGATCTTAGCTCCTCCATGACGCGGAACGGTAGGCGCTGACCCACAAAACACAGCCATGCGTTCTGTTGAACGTGCGAGTCGCGCTCGCGTCCTATGGTCTAGTATAAGGTGTTCTTGAGACCCATAACAACGATGAGTAGTTGGATAGCGCACTTATACTGGTTTTCTAATCACCTGTTCGCGGTAAGCGATTGATATACCTTTACAATGCATTCCCGTACCAAGTACACCACCTGTACCATTGTTAGTGTGATATCTCAATGCGCTTTGTTATTATTGAACTTGAGGTCCTACTTATACTGGAAAGGAAGCGATGCGCTCATATTTGTTAGTAACAGTGCAGACATTTGTCTTGAATGCAAATGCCGAAGGTGTGTCATAACAACACGTGTTAAGTAAGCACTGAGACCGGGGTGCCAATATTAGCCTTGCTTGGAAACAGGCTACAGCGTAATAAAGTATAACAAGACACAGAAGGACATGAGGCACGACCACCAATATACATAGGATCATGGGGTATTTTTTTGCTAGAGTCGCAATTCCGTTGCACGTTATTCTAAGACAGAGCTTATGACATCATAAATCTTGTGACCTCTGTGCCACCTTACAAAATTCTAGTCTACCTACTAATACCTGTTTCTCTGCTTCAACGTTGTATAAACATAATGCATTTCAAATAACAAACAGTAAGCAGATTTCATTGAACAATTTGTAGATCCCCGAGCATAAACGTAACTGTCATATCGCTGCCCCAATTTTACAGGGTTCTATGTTACATTTTAAAGATAGTTGAAATTCGACTTAATGTCACTATGACAATGTTCAAATTTCAGTTCGATAAAAGTGAAACATAGAACCCTGTAATATTGGGGCAGCGATATCACAAGCCTTCATTAAAACTAATTAGTTGAATTTTTCTCCATAAGTTCAAGGTCAAACCTTTATGATCTAGGTTTCATACGAGATACGATGTGTGCCCGAGGTTTAAGGTTGAAGCCCCTTAAGCCGAGCTCGAGAGCACTCTACTACTCGTATGATATTAATTATGACTAAAGGTCAATTTGATATCTCTTCTTCTTACGTGTTCTTCATTACTGAAGGTCGTGCCTGTCTTGAAATGCCCTCACCGAGGCCTCGACGAGCTGCTTCCATTTCACCCTGTCTTCGGCTTGTCTAAGGGCAGGGCACCAACGGGTGGGTGACCGTCCTCTCGGCCTCTTGCCATCCATTTTTCCAACAACAACCAGTTTATCTAGGTTATCTGGCTGTCTTCAAGTAATATGTCCAAAATAGCTCAGGACTCGTTGGTTGTTGATTGTGGATAGTCTGGATTTGACCCTGAGTTGGTTGAGAATGGATTTGTTAGTTCGTTTTGATATATGCTATCACTTTTCATCCCTATATAATATATTCATCCTACTACTCGGCATAGGCTTTCTTTTGTTGTATGAACGACAGGAATTTTGGGCTTCACACTATAGTGCAATGCGGATAGTGACTTCTCACGTATCAATATGCAGAGTAGATTAATTTCGCAATCGGATGCGACAGCGTGGACAGCACAGACGTGAAGATAGGTACATTTAGTAGGTTCTACCTACACTAGAAACTACACTAGTGTACCTACAATAATCTTGCAGAACAGCGGTTAAAATTATGACAGGCTCTTATCGCTCTACTATTGTGTTAGTAATTATTGAAGGCTTCGCTATGCAGAATATTAGTCCACGTATAAATGGTCAAGGTCCCTTTTCTTTTATACTGTATCATTCGCTAGAAAGAATTTTTTTGATAACTTTGTAAAGTTCCTCCAATATAAGATTTTTTAAATAATAATGCGAGAAGTAGTATAGTGTAGTAAATGAAGCAAGTTGTTGTATGGAGACCCATGCATTAATTTCTCAGTCGATGAAATTCAGCTTGGTTATTGTATAGTATGAGCCGAGACTAACATTATAAATATCCAAAAAAAAAAACTCCTAAGTTAGGTAAAAACACAAATCTGATTATATATTGAACCGAGTAATTCCTCAGTCCAAAATTATTTTACAAAATAAGCTATTTGTATGAGTATGTGATACTAGAAAAAAATCTAAAAGTTTTGTCAAACATGAGAATATTTTTTTATGATACTTCCTTTTTTTGACGCTCATTTTCATCGGAAAATTGCTCTGTCATTTTTTTCTTCTTATATGATCTTAGAATATAATTTGGCGTAGTGGGTAAAAAAATCCAAAAAAAATGCGTATGGAAATGTATGTATTATAGAACTATTAAAAAATGAGAGTGGAATATTTTTAGATTTTCATTTTGTAGGTATAAAACGGCAATAAAATGGCATTCCAGTGAAAAAATTAGACTGAGCAATTTGCCGGTCCAAGACACGCCAAAAAATTTTATTTTATTAATACTGGTATTTCTGCTGGGATATTTTTTTGATATTTCATATATTGTTGCAATAAGTTACATGAATATGTCTGGTGAAGAAAGTTTGAACGGAGCATTTTTCCGTAAAAAGATATTAACGATTTAAGACTTTAGGTATTTACTTTAATTCTATTATTATTATTCTTTGGAAATTTATACAATACTTTTTATTTATTAATACTTTATCATACTGTAAAGTTTTTTCTGGCTGAGGAATTACTGCGGGGTCCACTACCTTTATTTACTACACTAGTACTTACCTACATTTTTATTCGGCGCTTTAGGTGCATAAGAATATGTTAGTTAACTCTGACAACCACGGGGCTGTTATAACGGGGGGTCTATTGCCTGAATAAAGAAACATTCATTCATTCATTCATAAATGTATCGAACTAGAACCAGCGCCAGCGGCAATATTGTTATAGTAACATGACAAGGGAAATAATTAGCACTATTGTATCCAGTAAAAAGTTATAATAAAATTTTACTTGTATAAAAAGATGCCTAAATGTTACATTATTTGTAAAAGTACACGACAGGTTAATCATTTTAATAGTTGCGTGGTATTAAAGCCTGACGTAAACATTTAACTTTGTATCAGCACATAAACGTTTTATTTGTAGATAAAGGTACAAAATTTAGTTCAACTTCTTTAAAGCTCTCGCATAGTTCCTTATTTGTGTGCTTTTATTCGGTAAAAGTTCGGACCCTTGCGTAACTAACTAGCCACTCGCAAACCGAATAAATTGTGCTCGGACTTTCCGAATTGCGATTTGATTCTGCCTGAATTTGATTGTGTGCGCTCAGTTCATTTAGTACGAATTTCCCAATTATTTTTTACATAATATATATCGAACATCGCCAGTATATCAAAGTTTGTAAAGCATTGAAAATATTTTAACAAGCAGTAAAATACTTGCAAAAAGTACCCTCCAGTAATAAATAAGAACATGAACATTTTCATAGAAATGACCCATTATCTAAATATTAGGAGGTTGGTTTATAGAAAACTGATCCAGTTAAATAACTATATAAACAAAAATAGTGTAGGTACTAGTACATGTTACATTTAGTCTTATTTTTGTAATTCACATGGAATCATGACGGGCTATGACTTATTTGTATTAAGTAAGGCCCATGACCTTTTCTAGCGCACTAACGGTTATCGCGATACGTGGCATTTGTCTAGAATACAAATAGCCTGGTTGTATGTATAAAATCACAGTAATATGTCGTACTAACTGTACTATGGTTGGTTGAAATAATGCACTATAAAGATGCTGGGAAAACACAAAAATTGGACCACTAGACCGACCGCACCGTTGCCCCAAGGCCGCTCTCGCAACGTCTTTGTTTACGGTCCAGCGCAGCACGTCGTCACGACATTACTATGACGTATCACGGTGTTAAAACACGTAAAATTACGAAGCTAATATGTCATAGAATGAAGAGCCAGCATGTTGCGTATAGTGGACAGGTAGTGGTAGGTACTATAGAAACAATAAGTTGCTTTATACTCATAAAAACTTTAAGCAACTTAGCATATTTAAAATCGTATCCCTTAACCCAGCGGTCGGCAACCTTTTTTTGCGTAGTTTTAGTAGCGTAGTTAACGATGAGTAAGTTGACGCGGGCCGCACTTTGTTAATATTTATGACTTTATCAGACATTGTTGTTTCTCAATATTACATAGCCAGAGAGGCTCGCAGGCCGCAAGTGACAGTTTCACGAGCCGCATGCGGCCCGCGGGCCGCAGGTTGCCGACCGCCGCCTTAACCGATTACTTGAAATAAATACTTAAAAATGGTTTCATGTGACAAAAAATATAAAGCTGTAAATTTTACGGATACATAAATAAATAAGTAAATTTGAAAGTGGAAACTATAAGGTACTTAATAAATATGAGATTCAACATTTAATATTTTACTAGTAGAAGCAGAACACGTATTTCATTAGTAACTAGAGCTTGTTTTTTCTAATTCAATCATCCTGGCCCAAGTAGCATTGCAAGCTGTATAAGCTGTACAGTTAGGCTGTACAAAGGCTGTATAAGCGCTTATACAGCCCTTATAAGTAAAAAAAGGGCCCAAATTATACAGCCTTTGGCGTTATTAGAGCTGTAGAGTAGCTGTATAAGCAATACATAAGCTGCATAATAGCTGCATTACAGCTATATTTCGGTGTAACAGGAAACCTTAACACTACAGATAATCTCTTATAAGTACGATATAAGAATATAAGTTTTAAATGAGTTATAAGAAAGAATTACAAGAGAATAATAATCATTTAAGAAACTAAAATGTCTTAATCTTGTTCATTCGTAATATAGTAATGGCGACAATAAAGTGTTATAGTGGATGGTAAAAGTAAAAGTAAATATTAAGTATACAGGACTTGAATGGAATTTTACATTATTGGTAAGTGCGGATTATTATTTATTGTGAACCTGTGTATCTTTTCTGGCAAAATATTTACGCGCCTGCAAAATAACAAAGAGAAACCATAAGGAAAATATCAAAAATCGGTAAAGTTACTGTTTGTTTTTAAGGTTAGAGTATCAAAAATATTTATAAATATTAATTCTAAGGCTAAACAATTTATTTTAGCTGGTAATCATAACACGGCGTTAGTCTGCTAAATATTTGGAAGTATTTCTTTAATTATAATTACAAATACGTTTTTTTTTTATTGTAAAATGGCGACAATTTTTAAACAGCCTACAGGATAGTTGGAGAGCATTATAATCTTAGTAGCTGTGCTGTGTAATAAATGGAGTGTCTTTTACAGCTTTTGTAATTAAAACAGCTTTATAATAGAATATTTGTATTCGTTTGGCTGTATTTCGGTTCTCCGTACATAAGTTATAATTCTCTTTAGAGATCCGTATAACAAATAAAAAACCTGTACTGTAACTGTCATTCATTAAAACATTCGTAAAAACTAAAAAACTAAAACTAGTGCCTACGTCAAATCATGGGATTAGTTGTCAAGCGGACCCCAGGCTCTCATGAGCCGTGGCGAAATGCCGGGATAACGCGAGGAAGAAGAAGACTGTAACTGTCATATATTCCTTTAGTTTTATAATACTTACACTTATTTTCAGAAATCATTACACTACTATACTTATACGAGTGTAAAATTACGCCAAAAGAATGTTATAAGCGACTCTATCAGTAATACAGAAAAAAGCTGTACTATAGCTGCCATTTATTCATTTGGTTTTATAATACCCTTACAGACAGAAGTTATACAACTACTATTCTTATAGGAGAGTAAGATTACGCCATAAGACATAGCTTTAAAACGGGGTTGACAGATATATTTGTACAGCTACAAGTGCCAAGTGATACTACAATACAGCCTGTATACAGCTTTTACGATAAAATTAGCTTGTAGTGTTTCACAACACTTAATGTTTTAAAACGGAGTTGACAGATACTTTTGTACAGCTAAAAGTGCCAAGTGTTACTACAATACAGCCTGTATACAGTTTTTACGATAGAATTAGCTTGTAGTCTCTCACAACACTTTTAGTTTTATAGTAGATTTTTATATTCTGATAAAGCACCCCATGCTTCCGCAGAATCCTTTATAATGATTTTATACAGCTTGAGCTGTATAATGTCTGTAAAGTACCTTTTATACAGCTTAAATCTTTTCTGACACTTTTATACGTCCCTTAAATCACTCTAAGTTCTTAATTGGCTGCTATATTGATGTTGCCGACACTTCCATGCTACTTGGGGGGATTTAACTATTTGCTGCTTCAAAAACGAATTCTGAAGTATTTCAAAATCGGGACAATGTCTTTGAACTGTTATAGATATATCTCTATACTCTATATGTGACGTTATCTATGAAAAGGGACCTTATTGTCGATGGCGCTAACGCCATTATTAACGATGCTCCGATATAAATACAATACCGCGCGACGCTGTGCGGCGTAAGCGCCATCGACAATAAGGTCCCTTTTCATAGATAATGCCCCATATTGATAGAGATGGCTCCTTAAATGGTAAAGTTCGTAACTGTCTTGAACTATCGCCCTAGTTTGCAGCATCGAGGGGAGACAAGTAGGACATGAGGAATTGGTTCTCATTCACCCCAGTTTACCCTGTCTACAGAGCCGGCTATTAAATTGGAACACTCTTAGCCGTGTCGTGTGGCTATTTTTCATTTGTCGTTTTTCTTTTACAGACTTCGATTGGTTAACTACAAATCAACACATGTGTGATGTGTAAGGAGTTAAGGCAAATTTTGATTACATATATATTCTATTTAATTCGACTCCAAAACAGGCAGGTATTTTTTTTAAACCTTTGATTACAATAATGACAAGATCTTTGCCACCAAACCAATGGTTTCTGAGGGCCTACCACAAACCACGTTCGACGTGTTGCCTCCCTGTACACTTACGTACGAATTTACAAGGTTAGCTCAATGGTTAACTGGTAGATGCCTTAACGCGTTAAGTCCGCCATTTGTACTCTTTTTCGTAAATTATGTGCAGTAAAGTTGCTGTATTCTGAGTAAGTATGTTCCGTCCAAAATATATAGCCCTGAGAAGCCCTTTATAGCACCCGTAAAATGTCAGATTGAGCCAAATATACAGCCTTTTCTCTCTACACCAGGGCTCTCCAAACTCCGGCCCGCGGGCCAATGCCGGCCCGCGAAGCGTTCCATTCCGGCCCGCCGACAGCGGTCCAATCCGGCCCGCGGGAGCCAGGCTCCAGGTGTTCAGCTCTATCAGTATCACTTCTACAGCAACCAGATATACCCCCCACCCCTCGGCGCCGACGGTGGCCCTCGCGAAAATTCTGAGGCGCAATATGGCCCTCAGGTAAAAATGTTTGGAGACCCCTGCTCTACACAATGCAAGTCTAAGGGCCACTTGCACCAAACCACTAACCTGGGGTTAACCGGTTAAACCTGGTGTTACCATTGTTACAATTTGACACTAGGTTAACAGTTTAATCGGTTAACCCCGGGTTAGTGGTTTGGTGCAAGTGGCGCTTAAGGTTTTCCCTTAAGCGTTTCTGTCTGGCTTTGCTGCCGTAATTGTTGCCTAGATAGGGCGATTGTGCACTACAATGAATTTTACTGTCCGGAAGTCTGAGTTTTCATGGTCCGATATGGCATGAAAAAAAACGGATGGTTGGCTTGTGCACTTGTCCGTCTTTTTACTCGCAGGTGCGGCGCAGTGGCATGAAAAAAACGGATGATTGGCTTGTGCACTTGTCCGTCTTTTTACTCGCAGGTGCGGCGCAGTGGCATGAAACACAGCCCCTAGCCCGCCCCCGCCCGGTCAAGTCATGAATAATACTAATTCCAGACGCAGTGCACAAGCATAAACACGTTTTTCATAGCTGTCATAGCGGACCGGAAAAAAACTGTCCGGAATGGCGAAAAGTAAAATGTCGGACGGTAAAATTACTTCTAGTGCACAAGCTACTATATACATTTAATGGCGTGCCATATCGGACCGTAAAAACTCGGACTGCCGGACAGTAAAATTCATTGTAGTGCACAATCGCCCATAGAATTAGCCTTTTAGGATATTCTGGCCTTGATAATACATATCTAACTTCACTTATTCATGACCTTTGCCCTGAATAGAGCCGGGTGAATAATGGATAGGTTAACATATAATTTGACGTTAGCCTCATATTGTCGACGGCCATAATACTTCGTCATGCAGGTGGGGGATGGATAAGCTCAGACATCATTACGATCACCATTAATTCTTCCCAAAAGGAATTATGCGGTTTTATTCTCACTATTTACGTACTGTACTTACAAAAAAGGTGGAAAAAATGTTTTTGTAACAACGATAACCAAATCCCGTTGTTAACGTTTCAGGTCATTGATAATATGGGTTGGCAAAAATACGCCTTTAGTACTACATAACTTCGCCTTAACAAGCATTAAACCATAATTTCACTATAGCCTGAATCATGGGCGTTCAGTAAGTAAATGGACATTTAGGAATAAGTTTGAGTACAATGTTCATAATTAAAAAAAAAGACGGACAAGTGCGATTCCGACTCGCCCACCGAGGGTTCAGTACTTTTTAGTACTTACCTATTTGTTGTTATAGCGGCATCAGAAATACATAATCTGTGAAAATTTCAACTGTCTACTCTGTCTAGCTATCACGGTTCATAAGATACAGCCTGGTGACAGACAGACAGACAGACGGACAGTGGAGTCTTAGATAATAGGGTCCCGTTTATACCCTTTGGGTACGGAACCCTAAAAAAAGGCCAGGCGATGTTGGAGACGGGTGGCAAAATTAGGGTATTTCTGTCGGCGGCCGATCGTAAGATCAGGCATATCGTGAAATTCCTAGGCATATCGTGAAACGTGAAAATCTTTGACTCGTTCCCTGAGTCTACGGAGCCCCGCTACGCGGGGCTCCTATTTCTGGGCAGTTTGCCCTTCGGGCATCTGAAGCAACCTAACGAACCTATCCTACCTATATATTGGTTTGATGTGACTATCGTCAAAACATTACACAGGAACATTACGATCTGCCTGAACGTACGATCGGCCTACGACATTTCTATTTATTTTTACTTTAAAATATTTTTTACGCAGCTCTATTTATTGTGAATTCGATAGCCATCTATTTCTTGGCTTTCGGGTTCCTTATGGTAGATAATTATGCCGAATTATGAATAAATTGTAACATTGATAACGGGGTTTGACAATAACGTCGGGTTTATGATAGAGTTTATATAACGGGGTTTGGCGATAGTTAGCAGAAACCATGGCCTAAGCATCGGCCTCTGTACTCTGTACTTATTCTCACGTTTTCTGATAATATTAAATTTATGCTATCAAATAAATACGTGACCGATCATTGGTAGACTAACGTTAGAAAAATCCTTCTCACTCTCCGTTAACTTACATACTGCTGTCTGGTTAATTAATACCCAATAAGTTGGGTTTAAACTAAAGATAAAATAAGAAATTACTAGCAAATGTAATAGGTACGTAGCAGACACTATCAGTAACAATGAGAGTATTATAAAGTAATGACATTATTATAGACAATAATACTAATTGGAATTAAATTAATGAAATGAAATAACATTTAAATTGGAATATAACAGAAAATATTTTAAGAATTCCTATTTTCATTCCTGTTGGTTTATAACTTTATAGGATGTACCAGATACCTACGACCTACATGTACGTTCAAACGAAAACTTATACATTATTAGGATACATTATTTATTACTCCACTATTATGACGTAGAGTACCTGTTGGCCCGCGTCAACAATAAAAGTGCCTGGTTGGCTAATTCTGGTAACACCATAAACCACGTTCCGATGCGAATCTGGGTTGTGTGAACTGATTAAGCGCTAATTTCCCCATTGTTCCCGATACCGCTAACAAGGTTTATATCACACCTCGCGCTAAAACTGGACGCGCTATTATAAACTTGCTGGCAATTTTATTTTCATCACGCTTGCTCATTAAGGGTGTTATTACACGCAAACATACAGAGCAGTTTGATATTCATTTAAACGGCGACAAGTAATATTGTACTTAAAATATTAGCTTAATCTTGAACGTAGTTTTGGGAATTTGTCGTAGGTTAGCGTCACAATAACAAGTCAACTTTACAGTAGGTAGATATTAATATAAATATCTGGGAGACCGAGCTTTGCTCGGAAAATATATAAGAACTCAAAATGCGCGTTTTCCTAGAGATAAGACCTAGCTAGATCGATTTTTAGCCTCCGAAAACCCCCATATGTATAGCAAATTTCATCGAAATCGCTAGAGCCGTTTCCGAGATCCCCGAAATATATATATGGTCTCAGTGCTTGGTATATATACAATAAGTGCTCGTTTAAAGGTATTTAGATAAGATAAAATCCATATGGCCGGATTGGATTGGGTAGATTCATGTACACTGGCGTTCAAAAGTGCATGAAGATGTTTTGAACCGTCATATTAAGGCATTACGGTCAACATCTATCCATGCACATTTGAACGCCACTGTACAAGTAAATTCAAGGTTGTTAAATATTTATTTCAGGGAGATGTACAAATATTATTAAGTACTACTTTTCCGGATAACGTAGGCGGAATCAAAGTAATTTCCTGAGGGAGCCAGGCTGAGCTACTGATGCAGCGCCGTAATGTCTGTTAAACTGTGATCGGAAAATTTGGTTTTCTTAAGTTGCGCCAGAACTAGAACGTGATTTTTGATTCTCGGAGGGGTAGGCCAGTTTTTTTGCTACGATCATTCATTAGGTACTGGATAAAGGGAGCTTTTACTTTTATTCACCATTTTAAAAGTTAAGATATCTCAGTAAATTATAATTTATACCTTTTATTTGATAAAAATAATTAAATTTGAAAACGACTAGTTAGAGTACCAATTTTTTTTGGTTTACCGAATAACGTATACCGATAAATATCAGATTTATTAGGCGTTTTCTGCGAATTTTTTAAAACTCGGTAGATGGTTTTTTTCTGGAAATGAGACATGTAGCTTAATCTATTTCTTTTTGTAAGCCTTTTTCAATCCAGAATAAAAATCACTAACTAAAAACCTAAGTTTTCCTCGGGAAATGCAGTTCATAATTCTTCTTACCGGCCAAAACTAAAGTTGCATTAGTTAACGCCCTTATACTACCCATTATTGACTATGGTGATGTCTGTTATCCGGACATAAACGAAGAGCTTCTTGATAAATTGGACCGCCTGCTTAATAACTGCATTCGCTTTATTTTTTGCCTCCGCAAATATGATCACGTTTCTTCTTTTCGCTCTCAGCTTGGCTGGCTTCCCATTCGACAACGTCGCAATATTCGCTTGCTTTCCACTCTTTTTTCTGTGCTTAATGATCCACTCTCTCCGGAATACCTCAAATCCTTATTTCAATACTACGGCGTTTCTCGCGTCCGCCAACTTCGCTCTTCTGGCAATATGTCTCTGTCCATCCCTCCTCACCGAACCGGGTTCATGTCGAATTCGTTCACTGTGCAGGTGGCGCGTCTTTGGAACGGACTTCCTTTCAACATAAAAAATGCGCCTAATAAGTTCGCTTTCAAAAAATCCGTACTTACGTGCTTTCTTTGCTAGCAGAATGAAAAAATCTTAGTGTATTATATATTAGTTTCATAATATGTTTCGTCGTTATTTATATATATATATATATGTATATATATATAGGTATATAATATATACATGTACATATATATCATAGTATATTTGTATACGTAATTAATATGTTATTCGTAATTTATTGATTGTTTTTGCTGTTATAATTGTAGCACCGCTCACAATCTCTCTGCTTAGCCTTAAGGTTGACTGGTAGAGAATGCCTTATGGCATTAAGTCCGCCTTTTGTACTATAAGGTTTTCTTTTGTGCAATAAAGATTAAATAATAAAATAATTGTTCGGGTGCGTCATTTGATGCGGTTGACCCGTGATTCATCTTAACCGCACTCAATAGATGCACCGCTGCACAATGAGCGAGGGTAGCCAATTAAATCTGACCACAATCCCGGTGCTCAAAAATCATATTCGTTGGAAACAATGCTCTGTATCTTTAAATAGTATAATACGTAAAAGTACAGAACGGCAACATAGAAACAAATTTATTATCAACTCAGAGGCTCAAATACACGTAAATATATTTACAAAAATAGATCTGCTTACAGCTCAACCCCCTAAATTTCCCCCTAAACGGTTTGACTTTTGCAAGACCGAAGTGATCCCATAAGTGTTCCGTGAACAAAGTTTTGCACGGAACACTAATCAACATTGTCTTGAAGTGATAATGAATATATAAAACGTATATTGATATGAATATAATCTACTCGACCTCCTTGACCTTATTGACGATATAAATTTGCTAAATATGTAGTGCTAAAAATTAAAAAAAAATGCGCAGCAAACAAAATAAATGTAGATAATTATACTACTTTGGCCCATCTCTTTATAACATTCTAACCTATGGCACAAACGAAGCCCTACACTGAGTCACATTCATCTGCTTTCTCATTCACAAAACAGTTAATCTCGACTATGCGCTCGTGCGTAGTGTAATTTGACCTCAAGTTCCTTCACAGCTATACGTAATCGCATGTCACACATTTACTGGTCCACACATGTATACTATCAGTAAATATTGTGAATGACGTGGTGCATGTCGCTCCTTTAATTGAGGGCTCACGCGTAATGAGGGCCGTGGGCGACCCCAGCAGGTGCCACGTACTCTCTTAATGACTAGTTTCTGTCCATACCTGATCTAATTTTCAAGATTTTTCATTTGGAGTGCAACAAACCTAAAATTCATGCAACGTTTGAAAAGAAATCTTACGAAGTTAATTTTTTTTTAAATATTATATTATCATATTATACCTAAATCTGTGCTATTTTTCTCTTAGTATTTAGACATATATATGTTTAATAGGACAATTCAATCTTAGCAAATCTTGCTAAAGGTTTATTGGAATATGTGTTGTGAGGAAAAATCCTACGATAATATTATTTCAATTAACCAACTGATTAGAATCAAGAAACTTCGTACTAACAATATATTTCCCAGCTTAATAATGAATAATCTAAGAATAACAAACTTCATAGTAACAACATGTTTTGATGTTTCCTGTAGGTACCTATAATAGCTAATTGGACTGTTTAAGGAACTATAGCCTGTTGTTGTTAAAATTAGCATGCTCCTTCATGGGTCACCTGCAAAGCAACAAGGCCGATAGATCACGTTCAGTATGTAGGCCATTTATTCGCTGTTTTTATGACTAAGCTATGCGGCACCAGTGCATGCTGCACGTAGTAATTGTAACCTCCAAGAATCCATGACTCACATAAACAACAAACACCACGACAAATCAATTACCTGTCGGAATCTGAACTTTAGCGTCATGAACAAACAAGTCACGTCAAAATCGCGATTTCTACAAACAAAGAGGCACCAGTCGACCTTAGACATTCTTACGTAATATCCAGTCAGCACTATCGTGGGAACGTTTGACAAAAACTGCATTTGAAGTTAGACCTTGCGCGATACCGGATTAAGTTTGAAATTGACTGCTATCTGGAGTGCCTGGTTGTGGCGACCGGTGTTGTTGTGCACCGCTATTGCGACGTGACCGGTTGTCATTCCATTCTTGAATGATAAATATTCAATGTAGCTAATTTAATAACTTCCAGGGATAAATAAACCCTATTCTATCATATAGCTACGTCAATGTTAAGTTCATTTTGTTTAAAAAATAATTACAAGTTACAACTAAGTAGGTACCTATTGACAATTGCAACATTTGAATATCGAAGTATTCGTTTTCATTAACCTTTTGAACGCCAATGACCGATATATCCGCACCGCAGGTCCAACGCCAAAGACGGATTAATCGGTCACAGACCACAGAGCAACATAGACCTACGTGCATATGCATAAAGTTCAATTTCATTTTTGACACTTCGGTGACGTGGCGTTCGAGTGACAGCTTTTGTGTTTGACACGGCGTCGAAAAGGTTAATGATTAACTTAGCAATTTAGCCTTAACTAGGCAAATTTTATGAGGTATTTTTGAATAGGTATGTATTAACGCTAGGTAATTAGCTAAATAATCTCTGTGTTATGTGTCATTACAGACTACTTGCAGGTAATAAACAATAGGTTTCTGTTATTTAAACCAGATCGATATGTAAGTTAAAATAAGTTAACATCATCATAATCAACCTTATATACCTACCTTCGTTACCTACTGAACAGAGTGAAAACCCTTTTATGTACACACGTTTACGTGGAGGCAAACATCTATCATGCAAATTTATAAGATGTATTAAAGTTAGCTGGTTTCAAAACCATGTTTCAGCGCTATACATCTGTTTATCTATCTAGTTATGACCTTATGATTTACGAGCTAATAAAATAAAGGTTCCGGAAGGGACATTTTTCACGCGTTTATAACTTCAGACAAATATTATGTTATGGTTCATGTCAGGGACTTTTTATATCTAGTGTCTGCACATAAAATTACATTTTCATTTACAATAGTGAACATGTGAATAATTTAGGTATCGAAAACAGTGGTTTAAAAAAGCCCCGAGCATGTGTTGTTCGTGCAAATGCCTGCAGGAGATATTGCGAGTAGGTACCTACCTACTATCAAAAATTCAAAGTCAAATAGGTACCTAATAGTTTGCATTCATGAATGCAATATTATTCAAGTTCAACTAGTGACTTTTTGTGTTAATTCTTTATTATTATTTTTAATTATTGTTGACATGACCGGCACGCTTTGTATAGATGGGAGTTATCGTAGGTACTCAAGCGTGTAATTTTCGAACCGGAAGGCAAGATAGGGAAAATTACGACTAAGAGGAACATTAAAAACCACATTTTAATCTGTTATTATTATTAGTACCTACCAGTGCATCTCGTATGCAACAATGTATAAGTGTTAGTTGAGATGCACAGACATCAATAACCGATTAAGATGGAATTTTCAAGGTTCGAATAGGCGTCCGAGTTCCTGTCCCTGAACAGTGTGAACGAGTTTCAGTGACGTCAGGATGGCACGCAATCTATGAACTTTGATTTTATCTAAACACATGTGCAATTGTTCTTTTTTATCACCACAATAAAGTGTAATGTCCATGGAACGTGAATGGGAAGAATAATGTTGAACATTATTGTTTAGTATAGCTATGTTTATTGTTCAAAGCGAACAATAATGAGGTTAATGGTCTTTGCAAAAAGGTTAAGATTCTTGGTCTTTATTTACCATCAATTTCCTTTAGCGTTCGGTATACTAAAAGTAGCTAGAATACATGTCCATTAGGACGATTGATCACTGTAAGCGTGACGCTATTCTAGTGTTCTTTGACAGTGGCAATATCGCAAATCTTGTGACAAAGGGACGACCAATCATATCAATTATTAAGAATGGAATTGCCTTTGGGCAATGATATGTCATACCATATTTGGGCAAACAAATAAGACATGGCATTTTTTTGATATCAGGTCAATTCACTAGGCTCCACAGTAAGCTTATTTACATATGTAGGTATTATAACTATTATAAGTTCTTACTTAAGATGTTTGTGTTCCAGGTTGTAGTTATCTACCAATCATAATAATATAATAATAACGAAACTACCGCGAAGTACCGTACTACAAGTACTTACCTGCGCCTGTTCTCGAGAATGGTCATGCCACGCTCTATTGGGATCGATCTATCATCACAGACAGGACTATTGTAGCCAATAAGCCTGACATTGTGATAATAGATCGATCGCAACGTCGGGCCGTGCTCGTTGACATCACCATCCCCCATGATGAGAATCTCGTGAAGGCCGAGAAGGACAAGTCCAGTAAGTACCTAGACTTGGCTCACGAGATAACCGCCATGTGGGATGTTGATTCGACGATCATTGTCCCGATAGTCGTTTCAGTGAACGGTCTAATAGCGAAGAGTCTCGACCAACATCTTGAGAGACTCTCGCTAGGTGGTTGGATCAAGGGTCAGATGCAGAAGGCGGTGATCTTGGACACGGCGCGGATAGTCCGCCGGTTCCTCTCTCTGCAGCCCTGACCACCGGTAGCTTGGGCCTTGCCCCGCTGCTGGCGGTACCCTAGGTTAGGTTTTTTATAATGTGCTTATATGTTTTTTTTTATCGTTTTGTAAGTGTTTTTATATTTTACTTTTATATTCATATTATAAAAACCCTAACTTAAGACGGAAAATAAATAAATAATAACGAAACTACTAATAATAATAATACAAATGCGAAATTGGTATATTAGCCTCCAATCATAATTTACAGGTAAGTAGGTACAACAACATCACAACTCACAACTTTTTGATTACAGCATTCCTGGCGGAAATGTCATACTTAATGTCGTTAAAGCAACGCACCTGACTGCAGTTCAGGTTGAATGGTTAAACAAAAAGCCCATAATGGACATTGTATGAGCTGCACCTACTCATTATATATATACGCGAACGACTAAAGGACGCAGAGAATACTCGTGGGGCCGACGTAATGGATTTGTACCTGCTGCAGCGTTGTTAATGCAAATCTCAGCTAAGTGGGGTTAGGTAGTGAACTCAGTTAAGAGAACTTGCTAGTGTTAGCTGAAGTATGTTTTTACAGGAATAGGTAATGCTAAGGATCAATAAGAGCTTGTAAAATTAAACTTGTTCCTGGTCTTATATTTATTAGGTGCAATTACAACATTAATGTTTCAAAGAAAAAATAGAAGTCATGAAAGACTGTTTAACGAAATACTTCATATCATCAAACATCAATAAAATACAGATTTTATGCAATAAATAGCCAATAACATTATCTGAACAAGAAGTAGGTAACTGAACTCAACCGAATTAAGGGCAATTTAGAGGGGTCATGAAATTTACGGCTATGGCAGAAAGGTAAAGGTTAAATTGTCATATTAGGTAATCTTGTCCGGGCCAACGATTCCGTGAGATATGGCTTATCTAGGGCCCTGATTACAGGTCGCCGGCGTTATTTTAGGAGGAACCATAAAATGTTGAATGTGTCATTTATTAATATGTCGCATCACGAATTGTTCGTTGTTCGTTGTACGAATTTAGCCATACAGCCTTGATGATGCCAATAAATTACAGCGAAACTTTCATAGTGAATTAGCTAAATCTACACATTGCAATGATTTCACATCCTGTAGTTATGTGTCATAGCTATTGCGCTCTTCAAAATTATTATTAGATTGACAGTGAACTCTACATCCTATGGTAATATAAAACCAATGGAGCCAGTAATTTCCAGTGTCACAGCTTTTGAGAAGCTTTTCGCGAAGTTCTCGTAATAGGAAAACTCGCCACGTCACATCGCCGACAACCCTAAAACGTCGTTACTGCTGAAAGGAACAAACTTTCAAGACATTTTGTTCAAGCGTGCCGTTCTCTTGTGTTATTAGACCCGAATATACGTAACAACAATGCGTTATAGGAGATCATATATATAATGGCCCGTTTGACGTTTAACTTGCTCGTTGTGAATAGCAATGAAAGTATTGACAGCCGTCGAACAGCTAAACGAGTATCGTTAAAGTTGCCAAACTGTACCTCCTTAATTACCTACGAATAAATCATTGTTATCTTGCTCGTTAAGTCATTAGAGGAACTCTTTCCAACTTTGCAACACTGACAACCTTGATTCAATCTCTCAAAGTTTACTTTCGTGTAACAATTGTTTAATGGTTTAATTAATAAATGATGCTTAAACGTTAATGAGCTACCTATTTAATCTAATCGTCAGCTTTTGCTTTCGTGGTCGCTTTTATAGATTAAGTATATAAGAACTAATAAATTTAAGATTTTGTATAATTTAGCCAATTAATAATTTTATATTGTACACATATTGTACACTATGATACGTAGTAGTTAATAATAAAATAACTAAATGCTAAATACTCGACAGAGTTACCACCGACTTATTTGATATTTTGATTGAACACTATTGTAGTGAACTTACTTGGACGTATCATAAATTCGCTGTTAATTTTGTAGTTTTGTTGTATATCTTGTATGTAAGCTGGTGTATTTTAATAGCTTAGGTGCACGCTGCAACTACGCCTCGCACAAAGTCCATCAACGACTCCATTCTAATTCTAACCCTGACCCGTATTTTGTAAGTTTATGTACAGTCTAAGTTGTTTTACTGGATGCCCGCGTATTTATTCGAGCGATTTATCAGAGGACGGCAAGTCCGTGTAAATTGAAACTAATCTGTTTAACTGAAGCCCTAAAGTTTGGTAACACAAAGCGTATGGCGAAGGACGCGTTTACCTACAGTTGACGTCGGCATATAAGGCTGCCGACAAGTTTGCAGTTGCGAAATAAGTAGTGTAGTAGAAGACAGTAGTGTTGCAGTAATAGTATGTAACACATCAATAGTACAAGCGCTATGCAAAATATAATCCCATTAAGTAGGTACTATTGCATCTCCACTGTCAACACAGTCCACCAACGTGTGTGTAATACAGTCTAGGGCAGCCATTGTCAAAGTGTACTCCGCGGTCCCCTAGGGCTCCACAAAGCCTCTGTGGGGGATCCATGAGAAAAAGCGAAAACAAACTTCTATATCTCTTGTCCACAGTTAATTTGACAAACGACTTTTTTAATTTGGAGTTTCAAAATGGCTCCGTCGCCAAAAAAGTTTGAGAACCAGCAGTCTAGGGTATTCATTCTTCCGCGATAATGCAATATTAGGTATTTTGTAACCGATCTGGTCTGAAAATAGAGATGAAAAATAGCGACTGAAACATTCTTGGGAGTATGGGCTCGTTGAAATCGCTTTGATTGATTGATTTTATTAGCTTTCAGACACAACTGCTTGAGTGCTTTTAACGAGCGACGGAGACAGTTTTAAACCAAGACCTAAGACCTTGTAAACTGTAAGTAAAGGACTTACAAATACTAGTAATTTTGGAATAGAAGTACGAGTTGGTATCAAAACTCGAGTAATGTGTATTGAAAAATGATTATGGGTTTGTCAATGGCGTTATAAATTTGTGTGACGCTTGATGGTAACTCGTAATCATGGCGTCGGAATATTATTCCCGAGTCAGGCAGCAAAGTGCGATTCCGGTGAGTAACGACCCGGGCCAAATTGGTTTTGTTATGGTAAAGGTGACTATAAAATAGAAACAACCCGCGACATTCTATGTATAAAACCGACGTTTGTTCACGAGTGATTGCATGACTGTTCTCTTTTCTTGAAGTTTTGTAACTCAAGTGTAGGGACACGGTGTGATCTTATATTTTTGTCCCAAGCGAATATTCCGCGAATACGACCCACTCACTGGAGTGTCGTGTGAATCCGCATTCATGAACCCTTAATTTATAAACATATTAAGAGGAAAGTGGACGACCACGTGCGGCTGCTTCGCCATACAAGCGTAGCTCCTATTTTCCTCTCTGGATATTAGAATGGTAGAAAATACTGTCATAGAAGCGTCAAAATGTCTTACGTACAAAATCAAATTTCTTACAAGGCCTAATGTCACTGTCTCCTACGATTTCTACCGAACTCTCGTCACAAAGAACTCCTTGAACAACATAATAGATTCAATTTCCATGTAAGTAATTCAATATTGTTTTCGTAGATAGCATATTCCAATCAAATAACTGAATTCGGGGTACTTCAGGTATTTACCTACGAACACACGTCGCTAGCTTGACATGCGGACGGATACGTAATATTGTAATTCACTCTTAGGACCTAGGTCTCTAATTTTTGACTTTTGTAGGCATTCTCTTTTTTAAATTTACTATATTATACCTACTACTTAGTTTAGGTGGGTGGATTAACTATTTCTTGTTGTTATTCTGTCGCGTCAGCTAGGGGACAAAAGTAACACAGTTTGTTAAAATAAACTGTATACCAAGTTCTTCTAACTCGCTTGACAGATGGTGCTTTATGAAAAGGGCTTATGACTACCTAACAAAAAAGGCGTGTTTTATGAATTTAAATGCCTTAAAATCAGATTTTAAAGAGTGACCCAGGAAAACGTAATCATGGCAATGGGTGGCAAGAAAAAGCTGATTGACCCAAGTACCAGCCACCTAGCTATGTAAAAGCAACTGATACCAATGGTTGGAAATATTCTTTCCGCAATGGGTCCACTTGGTTTCAACCTTGAGCCCTGTCGGTAATTGCCAACAGGGTGGTAACACGCTACATTGTAATTTGTACGCTTACGAGGTTTCCTTACTTAAAAAATAAGGTCACAAAAATAATTATATCTCTCGATCTCAAGACAGTCAGACGATTTCTAACAACAATACTTAGGCACATTGTCACTATATCACCCATACAATGTAAATTGGCGTTTCAAATTGGTTAATATGTACTGCACGAGTATTATGGAAGGAATTATCTACGTGATAAAATAACCGTCACTTTTTACAACGGGCGAATGACAGTGACGCGCGCCGTTTTATCACACTGTCACGTAGACAAGAACGACCAATCATTCCGTGCTGGTCAGTACCTACTCAAAAACTACCAAACAGACGCTTGATGACGATAATAAATTAATAATATGTTATAGTCGATTTAAGCTCTTTAGGTAAAGGTGTGAGTGAGGTTGAGGACTGACTAGCAAGCAAGTAATTAAGCCACGTAACAAATTTCCAAACAGAGCTGTTTGGTTATCCTAACAGGAAATAAACTTAAGGATGTTCAACAATCTTCATTCAAGTCGTCTTATTGTAGTCGTGTCAAACTGAAACTGCAATTAATTGGAAACCGGTTGGATTTTCCTCATAGTAACTATATTATATCACTGACCACAGCACCTATGTCTAAACAACCATTCTTTCAAAGCTAGCTGTTACATCTTTATGATAAGGTCTAGTAATCAATAAGTACCATGACCTTCGTACAGTAATATATCTAGGTATAAATGGAATCACATTCCTTTGCATAAATATACAAAGGAATTTGCGTCCATTCTAAAATAGAACTTATAAGTAATTGTATAAGCACCTAGTTCTATTTTAGAGCAATTATCATTCCAACACTATACGTTTCTAAAAGGTATTTGCTTGCGCTAGCGCAGTGGTGAACCTCTCAGTAATAAGAAGGTATTTCTTTTACAAGGGAGAGGGCAAGGTTGTTGTATTGATAGGTACCCCGGCAAGCGAGAAATTACAAAATTTACCATGATGAGTGTAGCGAGTAATTCAAAAAGTGGAATCTTGAGCTTTGCGAGGTGAAACCCAAAAAAATCAGCTTAGGCGGAATCTGCAATAAAAAAATCAGTATAAAATTTAATCCTTAATTTTGCATCCACTTTTGCCCAACAAACTTGGCCTAGGTACTTATTTAGTTTTAAAGGCACCTTAGGGTCAGAAAACGTGATGATCACAGATGACACAATCTTGTACCTTTAACTATTGCTTTAAATCGTAGCAAATAAGGCGAAACGAAAATAAAAAAAATAACATTGATATACGAAATATAAATGACGCTGGGAATCGTATCCTGTGATCACTACACTTTATAAAACAAAGTCACCCACCGCGTCTGTCTGTTTGTATGTTCGCGATAAACTCAAAAACTACTGAACATATTTTCATGCGGTTTTAACCTATCAATAGAATGATTCTTGAGGAAGGTTTAGGTGTATAATTTGTTAAGGTTTTGTGTAACCCGTGCAAAGCCGGGGCGGGTCACTAGTATGTTATGTGAAATATGAGGACATATATATTCGTTACAATGTGTGTCCCGTCGGAAATTACAAAATATAAGGTGTACTTTACCTCGTCATTCACAGAACTAAGAATTACCTACCCCATAAGCTTTTATACGCCGCGGCCGGCCCATTCCACCCTACTCACAGGGCCCGGAAAAATAACCCGCCATGACATTCCTGCCATGAAACCTTTCCAACCCGACCAAATACACATTTAATTTAGCCGAAACTATACATCTCTGTTGCATTGTTGTAGTTAAATTATTTTACTGGCTGTTGTATTTATAAATGTTGGTACTTATATAATAATATTTTTCATGTCACTAGGTCATCATCAGAATTTAAGAGCTATGCTCTTGTCGGTGGAGTAATCGCCACTCTTCTTTTTGCTGGGCCAGCCTTTTAACTCCCTCGTACGACACGACAGAAACTCTATCTTTTATTTGGCTGAGATATGTGAGCCTGGGCCTTCCTCTGCGTCTTTTCCCCTCAATCTTGCAATTGAGGGGTCAATAGGTATATGATGTAAATATTATAATACTTATTGAAAGTACGCCTTGTAGACTAACACCACGGAGTAACAATTCTTTAGATTTTAGAGAATGTAAACTTTGAGTCTATATGTATGTACCTATAACGAATCAATATACTTCAAGTGTAAACTGGGACTTAAGTTTTACAATACTAACTATTGGGGCTTACATTACACCTAAAAATTGTTTACAAAACAACGTTGATTTAATTTTAGCTTGTAAGTTCGCTGATAATTAATGACGTCATTATAATCAAGGCTCAAATGCTACCACTAATTGACTCGTAGTAAATTATTTTCTACATATACTCGTATATTTTAAGTAGGTGCCAATTTAATGAATTATGACCTGAATTTATTTACTTGATTAAATACTTAGAAATTGCCAATTCCTGAAAACTACACACACAAGATAGATTCAGCAAAACTTATTTGCAATATTCGTCTTTTTTTTACCTTGTAGCGACTGCGCTACATGGACAAGCAAACAAGATGTTCACAAATAACTGAACACGACACGACTTATTTTCAATATCTCTGTGTGTGTCTGATTGCATTTACGTTTCCGTACAGATATTTTTAAGCGCTGTAGGTATAGCACTGATTTATTTTTTTGCGACTGCACGTAATGACCCCGCTCTCCATCGACAACGATATCTTGTGATAAATATAGTGTTGATTTAATACATGTTTTTAATTTTTTATCGGTACATTTGTTTTGTCCGCAGTGGCCAGTCGCATTGAAGTGAACGTCTGACCCGAATGTAGCGGTTTATGGAGGAGTGCACTTACTTCGCGAATCATGGTGAGTGCTGTGGTAATGTTACGATGAGAGAAATAGGTGGCAGCCGTAATTCAACTGTTTATAGCTCACTCTTACTCTATGTAGTTATCGATGAGTCATTGGTGACTGTAGCTTTATTTTATTGTAGGAACAGTCAAAGAATTTAATTTCCAACCCATTTCGTAGTAGGGTTAGTAAGTAAGACAAATGTATGGAAGTGCATGCACTTTAGTCTCAGGCGATGCCGCTTGGCACGATTGTTCCTTAGGTCAAACAAAGTTGATCTGGCCCGGTAGCCAGGAGATCGTACCATGCAGACCCCCTAAAAAGGGGGGGAGGGGGGGGGGAGGGTCGGCTCCCCAGGTCCAATCTATGCTATATTCCATCCTAGTCTTAGCAACTAGGGCAAGTTATATATCATTTTCGTATAATTAAGGGACGAGGAATTCATTTTTGAAATAATTACTATACCTTCTCATACAAAAAAAAATGGTTTTTGTACAAAAAATGAAAATGTTATGTAAGTAATTTTTTGTGACAATATTGGATGTTACAATCACCGTGTGGCGATTTTCACTAAATAAAACAAAAACACTGAATTTGGCATGTTAAAAGTTTAAATATAATGTTTTAATATTTTTTCCATGCGTTTTTGCTCTTTTTTGGTACAAATTTGTTGATTTTATTTTTCTTCCACACAAACTTTCTCCCCCCTATTTCCCCCCCTTAAGGGTTGATTTTATAAAACTTTATTTTATCTCAATCTTAAACCTGTTGCATTTAATTGATGTTAAAAATTTCAGCTTCATATCTTCAGGGGTTTAGATTGTATGATGTCTGGAAGTAAGCAGAATTTCGTTAGATATTATAATGTATGGGATATTATGAAATAAAATGTCTTTAGCTCAAACACATGTAGATCCTAAACTACTAAACATTTTAACCTGAAAATTTAAACATCGATTAATTAAAAAAGATATAAGTTAGTAATAAAAACTAATTTAAAACTATCTACCCTTAAGGGGGTTTGTATGGAAGAAAAATAAAAACAACAAATTTGTACCAAAAAAAAGGGAAAAACGCATGAAAAAAATATTAAAACATTATATTTAAACTTTTGACGCATTTTTTACTTTTGATTACTGATTCGGGCAGGTAATAGCTTAAAATGAAAAGTAATTTCTTGATTTTTTTTTTATTACCTCTAATTCAATGGTTTTTATATGCCCACTGCTCGTGACCAATGGTGCTACGTGGTCCTTATATGGCCACTGCCTTGTTAGCCATACAGAGTAGTTTTAAGGGCAAGTCATGTGCACATAACATTTACACTTGCGTCACAAAATGCACTAACTGCCAGCACTTTCTTGGCTCGCATGGATGTCGTGGCTTGTAAGATTGACCGTTGAATAAATATTTAATTTAAAAACCAAAGGAGAATATATTACTTTTGTACTATGAGGGTTCATTCATAGTAATGAATCTTACCCTTAAATGTCATGTAAACTCCCTGCAGGGCAGAGGCCACTTATAAACCACTCGAACGTGCCCCAGACGGGCAGAGGGTTCATACGAACCACAAACTTTTAGATCGAATATTTTATCAGAAAACAATAACTAAGTTAAGTTATGACTTACTACACATACATTATCTAATAATCTACCATAAAAATACAAAACAAAATACTTACAGTACTTTTTTTCGGCGTATCGAACTTATACAGCGGAAGAAACGTACAAAAACTGCCATTTGTTGTCGATTTGAACTTGACAACTAAATTTTCAAAGAAATTTGTTTTGACACCTGTCATTTTTTTACGTTCCGATATAACCCACTTAATAGACTTTACGGAAATGACATTTTGCGGTCGTTGTATTTACTCAGCTCGCAAAAAAAAACTTTTGCTATGTGGTACTTATAGATACACAACCTGTTTAAGGGTTAAAATGCCAAATTCAGTGTTTTAGTAAACATTTTTAATCTTTGACTTTGGGCATAGTTCCATTTGTATGGAAATCGTTACCGCCACGCGCTATAAATTATTTTTATTACGAAAAAATGTATGAATGCCTACTTTAAAGTGATATTTTCCAGAATAAAGAATACATGGGCTAGATCGTCCATATTTTTATTTAGTGCAAATCGCCACACTGTGATTGTAACATCCAAAGTTGTCACAAAAAATTACATAACATTTTCATTTTTTGTACAAAAATATTTTTTTTTGTATCGAAAGGCATAATAATTATTTCAAAAATGAATTCCTCGTCCCTAATTTATACGAAAATGATATATAACTTGCCCTAGTTGCTAAGACTAGGAAGGAATATAGCATAGATTGGACCTGGGGAGCCGACCCTTTCACCCCCCCTTTTTGGGGGGTCTGCATGGTACGATCTCCTGGCTACCGAGCCAAATCAACTTTGTTTGACCTAAGGAACAATGGTGCCAAGCGGCATCGCCTGAGACTAAAGTGCATGCTAAATGACCTTACTAACCCTACTATTCGTACTTTGTCACAGTGATAATGAGTATAAAAGTCGCTAGAAACCTTAAACTATTGTCAGTGTGACGAAGTACCAAATGGGTAGGAAATTAAATTCTTTGACTGTAGGTACCTACATTGATTGCTCTAAATAATTCCGAGGGCCTATTTACTTACCGCGAAACAAGAAAATCGAAATTTCGTGTTTCGCGGTAGGCTTTTTGTATTCTAATAATAATAAGCCCGCAGGGCAGCTTGTGGCGAGCTGTCGGGGAGTAACGACCCCACGGACCCGAGTGCTCCCGAGAGTCGGTCAGGGTCTCCGTCTCCGGCGTGTCTTCGTCGGTCGGAGTGGACCCCAAGGGGACCCGCAGGACTCTCAGCTCTGGCTTGCCTTCATTGGCCGTCCAGAGAGGAGTCGCTAGAGCTATATGCTCCAGGGGTGGAAGTGAAAGTTCCATAAGACGCGAGTTGGCACAGTGGCAGGTAACAGCCACTGGGTAGAAAGCGGCGCACACCTCTCGACACCCCTGAGCCGCTCACACCGGTGTTGCCCCTGGTCGTCTTTACGACGGCAGTTTCAGGGGCCCATCTAGTAAGCGGCGAGTCACCACCTGCCTCGATAACGTGTACTAACATTGTTATGGCAGGTGTCCGGACCTCTCAGCAATAGCCCAATCTTTTGACCAGCCAAAATTCATCACCATAACCAGTACTTTTCTCCACTATATTTACAAGAGCGCCTTCGCCTGTTGGGACCGATTTACGGGTATCTATTTGTACCCGTGAATGGGTTCTAGCAGGTGAATTACATAACAGCAAACTTCTCCAAAGGGCCTCTACGTGTTGGATCTGTATCCCCACGCACGCCTATCAAATGACCGGGATGTATATACCCGTGAGTTTATAAGAGAGACAAATAATTATAATAAAAAAATCAGCCTATATACGTCCCACTGCTGGACACAGGCCTCCTCTCACTCGCAAAAGGGCTTGGGCTATAGTCCCCACGCTGGCCCAATGCGAATTGGGGCCTTCACATACACCTTTGAATTTCTTCGCGGATGTATGCAAGTTTTCTCACGATGTTTTCCTTCACCGAAAAGCAAGTAGTAAATAACAAATGATATTTCGTAGGTACATATAAGATCCGAAAAACTCATTGGTACGAGCCAGGATTTGAACTCGCGACCTCCGAATTGAAAGTCGTACGTCATATCCACTCGGCCACCCACCGCTACAATTAATAATGCTTCTTTTTTTAGATTTCATCAATAGGAGAACACAATTTTATTGTACATATCATGTTACTCGTACAGTGCAAAAAAATGAAAAAAAAGGTTCTGCCCTGAATCTTATAAAGAACTTGTTAATAAGAGTAAAATTGAAGGGATGTTTACAAAAACAATATAACTGACTACACTGGTTGACACCTGAAACGATTAACAATGTTCTTAAAAATGTGTCAACCGCTCTATTAAGCAGTTATGTTGTTTTTGTAAACATCCCTTCAATTGGATACCTGCGGTAATAGGATGTAAATTCACTTGATATAAATCCAAGCCCTGGTACACAATATTAAACACAGATTTTCGTATTCTATTTCATATGGCGTCGTATAATAACGTATTAATAATTTGTGACAATCAAATAAAGCGTTCTGAATACACAATCAGTGTACCACGTACAAACATAGTAGGTACACGGGCGGTGTGCACAGTAGGTAGGTAATGAGAGAATTGTTACGTTTAAGTGGAAGTCTACATAATAATATATATAAACTCGTAGTTATTGGACCGGTTGGTATTAAAGGGTCATAAAATCGTATGGACGTAGTTGTTACTACGTACAGTTAGCATCAAATAGCTACAGTGGCAGTCTAAGTGGGCAAAACAAAAACCGGTCAAGTACGAGTCGGACTCGCGTTCCAAGGGTTCCGTACATAAGTCTGACTCACGCTTAACTGCACATTTCTAATAGCTTTTCCTGTCATCTATAGGTAAAGTACTATTTTGTGTATTTTTTTTCAAAATTTTTGGCCCAGTAGTTTCAGAGATAAAGGGGGGGAATGGTCGGACAGACAGACAGACGCACGAGTGATCCTATAAGGGTTCCGTTTTTTCCTTTTGAGGTACGGAACCCTAAAAATATCGTAACACGCCTTTGTTACCCTAGAAAAGTGTTCCGCTATATTTAACCACGTTGGCCTTTACTATCTATTTGATGCTGACTGTACGAAATATCTGAACACGCAGTACACGCTCTAGCGCCTTGACAATAGAGGCGTGTTCAGATATTTGTGAGCACCTTGGCCGCTCCGATATATCCGATGGAGACTGTACAGTAAAGCTGAAAGCATAAAATAACTTGTGTGATTTCCATGTTATTTAACTGTAAAAAAGTTATTTGTTTTCTGGATGGATGTATGTAATATCATTATGTAGGTATAGTAAAAATATTCGAAACATTTTATAGTCACATTTTCAACCTCAATTTAAATTGTGTTGGTATATTTCCGCACCGAACACAATAAATTCAATAATTTTGAAATTTCACAGCATCCCGAGGGTGGAAATATCTCTTCCCAACCGCAATACCCTCAAATATAACCGGATTGAACGCTGTCTCGTTTTAAAGTCTAGTTTATAGCGGGTTCCATTTTGAACTTTGTGTCTCGTACAACTAGGGTCATAGTCACAATTTGCGTGCTTTAGTGTTAATTCAAATAGAACAGGAGTATATTGGGCCAATTTTCCAGCCAGTTGAGGCAAACATGAGCATTATCGAGGCCATCATTGTTGATCCAATCTGTGCATGCATTATATTATACAGCTAATACCTGTACAACAGAAATTATAATATAAGTAATAGATGTCAAAATGTTTAATTTATTTCATTTAATAATTTTACTTCGATAAAGATAAGTTAACTGTACAGATTAAGTAGGTAAACATCACTGAAATTTCAGTCCTGCTGCAACTGCTTTTCATATGAAATTTTAACCTACTTGTTTCAATTAAATATAAATTCAATTTTTATAAAGTAAACGCATGTCTCATTAAAGAACAGTACACTCAAGTCATATAAGATTATTTAAAGTTTTGTAGACAGCACTAAGCTTCGATAAAGCCGCAAGATAAATTAAAATGATGAAAGTGGTTTCCTTAGGGAAAATTCTAATAATTAAAAGTTTAAAATGAGGAGAACTGGAAACGTTTCGAAGGCGTTTTTCTTGTTTATATGGTGTACGGCTAGAATGAGAATTCATTATAATTACAAGGAAAATGTAAAGAGCTAAAATCATTCATTATAATAGTATTTTAAACAAACACGCAACATCGCATTTATATGATTTGCACACAGGTTTAAAAATTAAAGCAAGTGTCTCGGGACTGGACGGGCACAGCCGCGGTCCAGGTCGGCTGCTGAAACATTGATAACGCAGCGCAGGCGCGGCTCAGTTCCTTTATGAAACCTAACATAATGCAATAAAAAAGAAAATTGCATATTACGACAGACTTATAATAGTACATTATTGTCGAGGCTCGGAAGTAGCTACTTGCAGGCTGAGGATTCGTTTTAAACGGACGACCTTGGGAGTGCTTTTCTCAAAAATGGTGCAAGAAATATAAATATCATAGAAATATTTTACAAAAGCAACTTTCTTACGTATATATTTTCACAGAAAAAAGTAGAAACAATTGAAAAAATTAGCTTTGCCGCCTTTTTATTTTTTTAATAAAAAAATAGAAGTGTATTTTTCTGCCGAAAATACGCCAACCTATTTGAGACAGCTAAATAGTCGCGGTACTAATCATCTGTCTGGCTGTTTAATGGGCCTGTGCCTTCATTTGATATGGCCATTTCAACTTTTAAAAAGTTTGGAACTCGACAAATAATGGAATTTGTATGCAACATTGCAGTCCCAAAATCGAGACTGCAATGTTTTTAACTTTTTAATTTTTGACTGACCATAAACTACGCGCTTCGCAACCTATTTTGTAAACGTCAAAGTCGACTTTGCCGTCCATTTTTGAGAAAAATATTCACTATGTAAGTTTTGCACACTACATCCCTATGCAGAAGGTCACCGAGCACCCATTTGGTCAAGGTCACTGCAACCTGCGCGCGCCTCTACAAGTACTCTGGGTACTCATTTCGCTTGAACTGCGGAGTTCTAACAGCCGGGCACGAGTGTAACCATATTGACGGTTAACATTACTAGTGATGTGATGTATTATAATATTGCAAGTTGTATTAGGAATATATGATCGAAATAGCATTTAACCAGCTTTTAAAGCCCTAGAAATGAGAAAATAACACAAGTACTGATTATTTTTCTCTGCGTGTACCTATTTAAAATAATTTGATATATTATGACAATTATGAGTAGCTAAGGTACTCTACTTTGGTACGTATTAAGGTAAGTAAACGGTTACAAGTATTTTGAACGTGAATACTTTTCGATAAATTATTGTATAAAAATTAAAAAATAAATAAAATACCGGACAAGTGCGAGTGGGACTCGCCCATCGAGGGTTCCGTACAAATTTAATGAATTATTTATTTTATTTGATATTTAACAATATAATACCTAATGTCACTGTGTTATAATGGACGTAAGGTAAAAAGTGTATAAAAAAAGTGATCATAAGCAGTGTTCTTGTTTGTGTGAGTTTGAATATTTAAACTTTTATATATTTCCGAATATAGGTCGTGAAATCAGTTGTACCATAAAATATTAAATTCAGGACGGCGCCGAAGTTTATTATTAAACAAATATGGAAAGATGATGAATATTTAATTATGCCCCGCCGCTCAATGAGGACATTGGGGACCTTTTTCGGCAGAAAAATACACTTCTATTTTTTTATTAAAAAAATAAAAAGGCGGCAAAGCTAATTTTTTCAATTGTTTCTACTTTTTTCTGTGAAAATATATACGTAAGAACGTTGCTTTTGTAAAATATTTCTATGATATTTATATTTCTTGCACCATTTTTGAGAAAAGCACTATATATGACTCGGCTGGAAGGCTACTTGCTGGCTTCGGATTCAATTAAACGGACTCCCAAGGTCGTCCGTTTAAAACGAATCCTCAGCCTGCAAGTAGCTACTTCCGAGCCTCGACAATAATGTACTATTAATATTCTATGAGTGTCACGGCTTTACAATAAGTATGTAATGTATAGTGTCTGCTCTAAAATTGTATGACTGTACAATTATTTTTCTTCATACTTTCAAGAAAACGTACGAACGTGTCTTGCTATTTTAGTCAGCCTCGGTACAAAAAGTATAGAGGTTGACTGAAGTAGCATGAAAAATATGAACGTTTCCGAGATAGTACGATGGAAAACAATATTCGTCTGTAATACTATGTGCCCTACAGTGGCGTCTGACGGTTACATGCCGCCTTAGCAATTTGACAGCTGGCGTTAATTTTTAACAAACGTCACCGATAATTGCATGCAATTTGCAATGCGATACATAGCTGTATTTGATCGATCGATTGAATTGGTTGCTTCTACCTATCCAGGTATTGCTGACTAGCAATTAACTAAAATCGCTTGCAATTTGGTGCAAAATCTATAGACGCCTTAAATTATACGTTCGATGAAAATGTTACTAGCAATATGTATTTTAAGACTCACAACTGCAGTTATAACTAGTAGTTTTTTTATTCTAAGTCTCTGTGAATAATACTTATTACGAGTAAGAAGAAAGTGGACTACTGCTTTTCTATACAAACGTAGTCTAGTCCCCATTTTCCTCTGTCGAGACCAGTTGATATTATGTAAAATATTTTTACGCAGTTTGACGATTGTTAAGAAATTTTAACTGAAAATAGAATTACATAAGTTTCAAATTTCTTAATTTTTTTTTCCCGTCAATTATCAACTTCTTCCCGCCATGTACGATTATCCATAGCTATCTACATTTTATACCTTTAAACAAGCAATTCTTGTTTATTTATATATTTCGGGGATCTCGGAAACGGCTGTTACGATTTCGATGTTTGCTATATGGGGGTTTTCGGGGGCGATAAATCGATCTAGCTAGGTCTTATCTCTGGGAAAACGCGCATTTTTGAGTTTTTATATGTTTCCCGAGCAAAGCTCGGTCTCCCAGATATTTTTATTGGTACTACTTATATGACATAAAAGTAAATGCAGGTCATCGGCTACACGCTACACGCGTAGCACGTAGCTCGCGCTGGTAGTGAACGCGTTAAAATAAATAATACCCAAATAAAACTAATGATATGTATGTCTGTTTGTTGCAGAGTTTGATGACAATCATCAAGTTCGGGTACACCCTAGTGGTGGTCACACTCCTGCTGATGATATGGGCCTCGCTATCCAGAGCATTAGAGGTAAGTCGGACTTAGTGACATAGAGGTAATATATATTTAAATATACTTAACTGTCAATACTATCTTACCCCGACCGAAATACCGTAACTTGAAATTTCAAAAATAGTATTGAAGTGTAGTAGAGATCCATTTTTTATTGTACCTCTTAAGGGATGAAAATGGGGTTATAATGACTTTTTGTGTGGTTCGTTTGCAGACGTTTCTGCCCAATACTACAAACTTAATTTAAAAAATAACCTTCACACTTACTTTACTGTGGTGGCCCTTAAGGTAGTGAAATATTCCTGCTGCACAGTTTAATATTCGCGCAAACTTCCGTGCTCATAATGAATGAAATGACCTTGCACCCGACCCGTCGCATTTCTACATATAGGTAAGAAAAAACATGAATGAGCCTTAACAATTTGTGATTGCTTGTGATGGCTGCGATGCGATTTATATAACCCATTCAAAGAGATATTGATGTCAATTTTGATCTGATTTAGACATCACTCGCTCGTATGCTATGTAGTATATATATTTGTGCTATCGAGATGCTCTGCGAGTAATAACATATCAATAATATGTGAAATCAATAACAGATTCATAAAGTTCGAATGCCGCTGTAGAGTTACCGCGTAGCACGCGGGTAACCGTTTGATATGCGATATCAAGGTAAGCTGGTATCAGGCTACGGGTACATCCATATCACTACAAAAAACGTGAAATGAAAGCGACCGCAGTGAACTTAAGAGGTAGCAGTGGGGGTTCAAATCGTGGACCAAACTAATACCTAATACCATATATTTTACACTTACCTACTCATAGTACCTATACGTAGCAGTTTGCAGTGTTGTCAGATATGGAGTCCATAAAATGTCCACAATCACGATCTAAACATTTCTGTATGCAAATTACGGCACAAACATTTACAATTAAGCCAAAGAATCTCTGAAATATTTTTTGGCAATGACGCAAGATTGACGTTAACATGACATTCAACAAACAGACTAGTTTTTAGTTGGCAGGTCTGAGGATTTCAAAATAAGTTTGTATGTTTTTTCTCGACTTAGATATTAATCCAACATCTAAGAGCATTTAATACATTAATCAATAATTTTGTATGTCAAGTTCATCCTTTTAATCCCATTGTACACCGACAACTTGCCGAAAAGTACTCGTAACTTTACAACCGACAAATTTGTTTTTGTTTGCTAATTTTAATAGCTTTAACTTCAACTATATACCCCCTTATTCACAAAACTTTACGGGCCTAATTTAGTTAAATTATGTTTTATACCTTTCTTACAAATACATAAATCAGAATGACAGATAAAGACAAACGATTATTAGTTAATTGAGGTTTGTAGCGCGTTTATGAATAAGGGTACTTTAAGGACTATCATATTTCTGTCATGTCACATGCGACACTAACGTCAAAATCTCATGTAAACCCCGAAATGTCATATCACTATGACTGTAAATAAATTGAGTTTTTCATGATTTTGATGTGAAATGATTGGTAACTAATAAATGTGTTACGGCACAACACTAACCGGCCACGCAGCGGGAAACGTTACTTTTGAACTCCCTTTTCAACTTCACCAAACAATGTTTTCAGCTCCACGTAGACACGGGGCACCCGCCGTGCCTGTTCCAAGCGCTCTGCACGTGCTCGAAGCCGGCCGGAGACCTCGGCATCGTCACGTGCAAGAACGTGCCCATCCTGCGCGTGCCCGCCGCCGTCAACAGCTCCAAGGTGTTCACGTTGCAGCTGACTGGGAACAGGATTAGAGATCTTGAGCCGCATTTCTTCCAGACAACTGGTATGTTGTGGTAATCATTCTTGCACTATTGTGTAGTTGTACTTAAACTGCGGCAGGCTATTATCGGTATTTGGAGTCGATCTCCACACCTACGACTATACCGTCATAGTTCAGTATTAGGTATTAGTCATGTATATATTATATAGTAATACAATAATTTGTTATGTTTATAACTTACATGTTTGGTATACCTGTTAATGTAAGTTGTCAATAAATAAATAAATAAATAAAAATAAAATAAATAAAAATTAGTTTTTTTCATAACTGACTCAAACGTATTACGTTGCAGGACTATATAGACTGGCGATAAACCAGAATCCCCTGGAAACGATCCAAGAGGAAGCGTTCTACGGGCTGGACAATACGCTGTGGGAGCTAGAGCTCAAACATGACGGGCTTACTGCCGTCCCGAGTCGCTCCCTGCGGTATCTGCAGAAACTGAGGCTGCTAGACCTTACTGGTATGTAAAACCTCTTAGTTAGGTTAGTAACTTTACTACAACGTACACCCAGAACCCATTGAAGACAGGTGTACTAAAGTACAACATGTTAACCATCGTTCTGAGCTCTCTCTGTATTTTTTGGAGAAGCTAACGACTCCACTTCCACTTCCAATTATTCCACTTTGATTTTTTTAGATAGTTAATGGTGTCCTACTTAATATTAAAAACTCCATACTATACTCGTACAGGTGTTCAAAATGATATTGACGCGACTTTATTGTTGTAGTAAAAGACAAGAGGCTTGGTCAAACACTGATTTATTTCAACTACCCACATATGATAATATCTAAGACTAAGAACTACCTACATACTATTAACGTAAATCTACAACATCTTTCCCCTCATAGCAGTTTTGTTTAAATAATTATAAATGTCTTACTGGCTAACAAATGTATAAAACATGTATCTCAACTTTTTACTTTAATATTACCACCACCATTTTATTTTTCTTCTATTTTTTTTTTTACATAAAATAAACTTAATTTACTTCTGTATAAACATCAGTAGTATGATAGTTTAACTACATAATAACTCGAGTTAATAACTAATTACTTATTCTAAACATATCTCTTCCTATCTAATATATTTAAAAACCATTGTGTTTAAAGTAGGTCAATAAATACTCATACCTGATGCAACTTGAATGCACAATATTAGTCCTTATGGCTATTGTAACACCAGCGTAAACAATCTGTTTAATAATGCAACCCGTGGGCAATTTAATATCACAAGGACTTAAGTACTATACAGTTACATGATAAAAAGTATTCAATGACCAGTACATACGACATACATACAAATGTTATTCTAAGACATAATGTTAAAGCAATTATGTAAGTGCCATCAGCTGTTGCTTGTAAGCAACGATTGACCTACAGTTGAACATAGATGTGACCTTATAACTACATGAATAAAGTATTTGTGCAAAATCAAATAATTATATGTACCTTTTAGGTATGTATATATCAAATTTTGCACATTTAATCTATTTCTGGCATGGCAGACTCTAGTTTCCGAGCCTTGCTCCTAGTTGTAGGGCCAGGGGGTAGCCCAGTATGCTTAGCACCTGTCAGATTGGTCGGGACACTTACTGAGATTGGTGCCGGTGGAGGCGGCGGAGCCACGGCTAACTCGGACGTACCCTGCGCCGGTGGCGGAGCGGAGACAACGTCAGCCACCGTGTCGCGGGTGCTCGTGCTCGGCTGCGGCACGTCACCGCCAACAACGCCTTGCACGTTGTCGGTGGGAGTGCGAGGTTTCTGCCGACGAATGATGTGGCGGCGATTACGCCGGCATTCACGTCCGAAACGGTCTCGTAAAATATAAGATCTGGGCTCGGGAGCCTTACTTACCACTTTCATAAACTCACGTTTATGACCGTCGGCCACCACTACATTTTCGTTATTTTGTAGTGGAGGGAGATCTCGAGCTGATTGGTCATATCTACATTTTTGTCGCCGCTGTTTGTTTAGAATGGACTGATGATTTTGAATATATTTTGTTTCCGCGTCCCCTTTTTGATACATTGGCAAACGTGTGCGAATTTTTCTACCCATTAATATTTTAGCCGGTGAATCTATACCATCCCTTGGTGTAGTTCTAAAATTTAATAGCCCCATCTGATAATCTTGACCTGATAAAACACACTTTTGTAACATTTTTTTAACTGTGCGTACTGCCCGTTCACTTTTTCCATTTGACTGCGAGTACATTGGAGAAGACGTTATGTGATTTATATCCCATTTTTCGACAAATTTTCTAAATTCTCTCGACGCATACGCCGGTCCATTGTCCGTTATTAATTCTATAGGACTGCCGTGTCTCGCGAATTGTTCCGTCATTGCCGCGATTACACAATTACTATTAATGGACTTCAACTGGTTTACCTCTATGTAGTTCGAGAAATAATCTACTATTATCAAGTAATATTTTTTATTAAGCTCAAAGATGTCAGAGCCTACCTTGTACCACGGCTCATCGGGTATATCGTGTGGTAAAAGCGGCTCCGGCGACGGTCGCGGGGCCAGCAACGCGCACGCCGAGCACGCGCGCACCACGTCCTCCACATCGCGCGACATACCCGGCCAGAACATGACGTCACGCGCACGCCGCTTGCAGCGGTCGATTCCCAAATGACCCTCGTGTATGCGACTTAACATTTCTCGTCGTAAAGAGTCTGGAATGTAGACCTGATCATTTTTTTAAACTATACCTTCCTCGTATTGCATGCACTCTCTATATGGCCAAAAAACTCGCAGGTCATTATCAACCTGGTGTTTGTTTTTAGGCCACCCGTTCTTTATAAACTGTATTAGTTTCTTACTCACGTGGTCTCTTGCTACATGTTCTCTCAACATGTTAATTTTTTTATCACTAAATTGTACGTGACTTAAGACGAAGCACGCCTGCGCTTCCATGTCCTCTGCCATCTGCTCATGCATCCGTTCAGATAATGCTGCCCGTGACAGTGTATCCGCTATATACATGTATTTGCCTGGAGTGTACATTACCTGGAAACTGTAGCTTTGCAAACGAAGTCTCATGCGTTGCAGGCGCGCCGGTACTGCTGATAAAGGCTTCTTGAAAATTGCCTCAAGTGGCTTGTGGTCAGTTTGGATGGTCACGCCCTGTCTCCCAAATATATATTGGTGAAACCGTTCACAGGCAAACACGATCGCTAGCATCTCCTTCTCAATTTGAGCATATCGTGTTTGCGTGTCGGTCAGAGTACGTGACGCAAATTCCACCGGGCGCCCATTTTGAAGAACCACAGCCCCTAGCGCCACGGCACTAGCATCAACTGAAATCACCAGGGGTTCTCGTTCACTGTACAGTGCTAAAACTGGTGCTTCTGAAATTCTTTGCTTTAATACTTTTACCGCATTCGAGTGCTGCTCGTCCCACGTCCAGTTCACCTCTTTTTTCAATAAATCTCTCAATATTTTTACGGATTCCGAGTAGTTAGGTATAAATTTAGAGAGATAGTTCACCATACCTAAAAATCGTTCTAATGCTTTTCTGTCTTGTGGATCAGGCATGTCCACGACAGCTTTTACTTTCTCATCATCTGGTCTCATTCCTTGTCGGTCAAACACGTGCCCTAAATATTTTATCTCAGTAACCGCGAATTTACATTTATCTCTGTTAAATCTAATACCGATATCTTTTGCTCTCTGCAATAATTTTTGTAACCTACAATCATGCTCCTCTTTAGTTGACCCCCAGACTATTATGTCGTCTATAAACGAGTCAGTTCCTTCTAAGTCCTCCAAATGTTGTCTTACCTGCGCGTGAAACATCTCTGGTGCACAGCTGATTCCATAGGGGAGCCTTAAAAATTGGTACCTACCAAATGGTGTGTTGAACGTGCAGAGGTCAGCACTGGCGTCGCTTAGCTTGAGCATCCAGAACCCGCAACGTGCGTCAAGCACGCTAAAGTAGCGCGCACCGCGCAGGCGGGCCGCCAACTCGCTCACCGTCGGCAGCACGAAGTGCGCGCGCCGCACCGCCCGGTTCAAGTGCAGCGGGTCCAAGCACACCCGGATATCCCCGTTTTTCTTAGCAGCTACAACTATAGCATTGACCCATGGAGTTGGATGACTCACTTTTCGCACCACGCCTAACTTTTCCATTCTAGTTATTTCATCACGCAATTTATCTTTCATACCTAACGGTATTCTACGTACAGGGCAAATTACCGGGGATACACTCGGATCCACTATAATTTCATGCGTTCCCGGTAATTCACCTAAGCCTTTAAACAAATCATTATACTCATCCACGTTCAAAACATCTATAGTGTCTATACGTTTAATCAATCCCAATTTGACACACGTTTTTAAACCTAAAATATTCTGAACGTGCAAGCTCGTGACTACAAATTTTAATTTATATTTATTTCCTTTGACGTCAAAGCACAATTTACACTCCCCAATTATCGGCACCGTATTTTTCGTGTATGAAAAGACCCGTTTACGGAATGGAACTAAATCCTGAATTCTCAATCCCATAGATAAATAATCAGATTTACTTAGAATATTTAAAACAGCCCCACAATCTAATTTAAAATGAATCGGCTTACCTTTATAATATAAAGGTTCAATCCATTCCGAAACCTTGTCTTTACCTTTACATTCCAAGTTATCCTTTAGCGAGCGAACATATAATACATTTACATAAAGATCATCATCATCGTCGTCCGATGTCTCGGTGTAATAGTCATCCTCCGCAATTGACATATAGTCCACACGATCACCTTTAGCCCGCTTAGGGCACACTCTAGCGTAGTGTCCGCGCGCGTCACATACATAGCACTCCGCGTTAACCGCCGGACAGTTAGCCGCCTGGTCGCAGAAGGAGCCGCCGCAGCACGAGCACCGCTGGCCGCGCGCGCCCGGCCGGCCGCCGCGCCCGCCGCGCCGGCCGCGCCCGCGGCGCCCCCGCGCCCCGCGCGCGCGCCCGAGCGCGTCCACCTGGACCGCTGATGACGTCGAAGCCTGCGCCCGCTCGATCTGCCGACCCTCTTCTGTAGACATCTCGTGCGCCTCGCATATCTGCACCGCCTTAGCGAGTGTCAAACCCTCCGCTCTAAGTAGGCGATCCCTCACTACGTTACTAGAAATACCACAGACCACTCGATCCCGTATAAGCCCGTCCTCCAACGTATCGAATTCGCATACCTGACTGAGTACTTTTAGCGCCGTCACATATTGATTAATAGTTTCACCTGCATTCTGAGCACGCGTAAAAAACTTAAATCGTGCCATTGTAATGTTGACCTTTGTACCGAAATGGTTGTCGAACTTCCCCTTAATACAATCAATATCCTCGGCACTCTCATTCTTCTGATACGTGAAAGTTGAAAAGATCTCATATCCTTCCGGGCCGATGAGGTTGACCAGCAAGCTCGCTTGCACATCTTTCCCCTCCTTGCTCACTCCGGATGCCTTTAGAAACACCGCGAACTGTTTCCACCATTTTTTCCATGCGTCGGCGCGCGCCGCCGCGCAGCCCTCGACACTTAATTCCGGCGGAGGACGAGCGTGTTCCATTTTACACCCAACTAACACACTGACACACGGTTATTTAACTGTAATGTTATACACTTATCACTCCGATTACGTTTATTAATTAATTTACCGCTGCCACCATGTAGTAAAAGACAAGAGGCTTGGTCAAACACTGATTTATTTCAACTACCCACATATGATAATATCTAAGACTAAGAACTACCTACATACTATTAACGTAAATCTACAACAATTGTTAAGAGAATAAAAGCGTGTCAAGGTAATTTTGACCACCTCGCCCGCTTAGCAACTTCTGCTGCTGACTGTACAGTGTCAATTTTTTTTTATTTCATATGCCGAAATGTTTTGCGTTTCCAACTATTCTAATATCAATGGCATTAATATTTCTCATATTTGATCGTTCAAAACTTAGACACCGATAAATTATTTTTTAAGTGAAACCAAATCACTGAAATCTTGTTATAATTCTTATTATAGTTATTATGCATCACCAACTAACATGTTACCTTCCTCCACTTTTCTAGGTAACGAAATCACAGACATATCAGGCGACAACTGGCGAGGCTTAGAGAACACGCTACAAACCCTGATGTTGGCGGACAACTCCATCGCCAACCTGCCGGTGGACGCGTTCGCTGGGCTTCCCATGCTCGAGACCCTGGACCTTCGAGGAAACCACTTAGCGATCATCGAGGCTGGCGTCTTTAGAGATGGCATGAGCAGGCTTAATAAGGTACATGACACGGATAGTGTTCGCCACGTCAAATCAAATCGGAGATCGGGAGATCGATCGGGGATTGCTGGAACTAAGGCAAATATCTGAACACGCCTCTATTGTCAGGGCATTAGAGTGCGTGTTCAGATATTGTGAATACCTTGGCCGTTCCGATATAGGCGATATATCTGATCTATCTGACTGAATCTGTTTGTTAATAAACAAGTATAACTATTAAATAAAAAAATAAAAAACCCCTACGCTATATGCCAACAAAAGCCATTGCCACATATGCCAAAAATGTCTTACTTACATTTTTTTGGAAAAGAGTTGGTACTCTTCAAACTTCCAGGTATTTCTATGAAACATACCTAAGAACCACCGCAAGAAAACTCGCTTTCACGTAAAAAACATCGCATTGAAATCGGCCCATCCGTTGGAGAGCTACGACGCCACGGACAGACAGGCAGACATTGGCGTCAAACATATAACACCCCCCTTTTTGCTTCGGGGGTTAAAAATATGATTTCTCATTACAGCTGCTGCTCGGCGACAACCAACTGAGCTACATCCCCTACGAGGAGATAGCACCCCTACGGCAACTGAGAGTCCTGGACCTTTCCAGCAACGTCATCAAGCAAGTTCCACCGCTGCACGACATTAACGGCGTCAAACTCTCTTTAGACGTATTAAAGTAAGAACTACTATATTTAATTAATTGCCAAACTCTTTTATTAACAATATTTTGATTAGGTGTAAAATCAATTAATAAATAAATTACCATGAAAATTAATATAAACAAACTGGTAGATTAACCAAAAAATTGCTAAACGTTCCCCGAATTTCTGTAGATTGCAACTGGGATAAAGTAGTGGAAAAGGACATATACCTACCGTTTTGGGGGATGTAACATACCTATATATTTAACCTATAAGCAGTTTGTAGTAACACTATCTCAGGGCCAAATATAACCGTATCAGGCTTTTAATTCCTCCTAATATGTTTCAGGTTAGACAATAACGTCATTAAGATGTTAAATCCCGGGTCATTCAAGAATTTCTACGTTCTCAATCAAACATCACTTGATGGAAATCCCATTTATTCCCTTAGGGTAAGTTAAGGAAGATTATCGATTCGTAATATTTCAAGGTCACTTAGTAGTAGAAGTCAAACAATTATTCTGAAGTACATGCAGCAACGAAGGGAGAAAACTGGTGTAACATGAGTTAAAGCTGAGTTGGACGAAGACAACCAGAATAGACGTAAACCTCCGCTGAAATGATTGAATAGAAAAACATACTGATGTCGTAACATCAGTAAGCCTATGTTTCGTCCAACCATGATGACGTTGAGAAAAACCTGAAAACGTTTACTTAGCCTCTGGAGAGAAAAGACCAATGTTCAACAATCGATGGATCGACTAGGTCAAGACCTCACTAGGTTTTGGAGTCTTAAAATATGCGATGAAAATTTATGCTGCTTTTACAGTTAGGTTTGTTTTAGTTTCCTATATTTGATTTAATTACCTGCTTGAATTTTGACGTATGATATTCCAGGAAGATGCTTTCCGCAACGCAAAGATACGGACCCTGTCTCTCCGAGACTGCGGCATCACGGAGCTCTCTCCGGCCGCCTTCGCTGGGCTGGAGAACAGTCTGCAGAACCTCGACCTAGCCGAGAACAACCTCACCATGATCTCCAAGTTCATGCTCAACAAACTCGATGCGCTGCGGTTCTTGAACCTTAAAGAAAATAAGGTATGGGTGATAATGATAACTAAATAACTATGGTTTTGATTTAAATCAACATTTAGATACGCGAGTTTTTCGAACTACCCGCACTAGGTCTTGTTTATCTACTTGAAGGTTTTGCACACAAGGGATGTCATTCGGTTGACACACAACACTCACGAATTCACGATCTTTGGTTTTTCAACCGGCGGTATTCGTTCAAATTGATAAAAAAGACGAAGTGCGGGTAATCAACTTCAGCCAGTCTTCTCAACAATACCGCATATCCCCAGGGGACAATGCCGTCCTCGAAACGTCGGAGGTAATTATCAGTGCCTGCTAATTTAGCATGCAACACTTTTTGATGTTTAAAATTAAGTAAGTATATTTTTTTCATGGTCGCTTGGAATTGGAATGTATGACAACTATCATACATAATTGTACATCATTATAATTTTAGTATAATGTTTTACAATTATGTAAATGAGAAAAACCTCAAAAGTATAAAATTGTAACAGGATGACAGCCTCCATTAACACCAAGCTACTTAGGTACTATGACTGAGAGTATATTCAAAACATACCAATCAACGCGCTTCATTATTTACTTTACAGGTGGACGTAAACTTGATAGCCACGAACACGCCCTCGGAGTTTTCGCAAGCGAATTTCAACAATTTCCAGTACAAGTTGTTCTACTTAGATGTCAGTGGGGCATCTTCTATTCAAATGAGCATACAGGACGTAAGAAGGTAAAATGATATTTCATTTTTGTGTCATGTTATTTAAGAGTTACAAGTGGCCATTTTTTGTCAAGTAAATAATAAGCATTAAGTTAGTTAATGTATTAAGGAAGATAATGAGCAAATCTATGAATTCCTATAATTAATATTATGTAAAATGTTTCAGGATGAGATCCCTGCGATACCTAGCTGTAGGCAGGCTTATCAGACGGAGTATAAGATCGGAGGACTTTTTAGAGTTTGGAGTGGAGTTGGAAGATCTCAAGATCTACGGGAGCACGATCGATAGAATCGAATCGAGCGCCTTCGAGCACGTGCGATCTATCAAAACCTTAGACCTTTCTGAAAACGATATCGACTTCATTGACCCCTTCGCTTTTGCTGAGGTAAACTTTATTGAAAATAGTCTGTGATTTATGTGTTAAATATTGAAAGCCTGCTAAGACATTAATATAAACTTTATATTTCTAGTTGCACAGTTTGACCACGTTAAAAATTGTCAACGGCTTAGCAGACAACGTGAAGATTCTGCCATTTGAACCACTTAAAGCTCTAATCGAGCTTCAGTATTTGGATTTCAGTAATAACAAACTGAAGAATGTTCCTGACACGTCGTTTCATTTCTTATACAAATTGAGATCGTTGAATTTACAAGACAATTATATTGACCACTTTTCAAAAGGGACACTGCAGGTAGGTGAATAATAAAGTCTCTTACCTACTGTACGTATGTTTAAATAAGTTACAACGTTTTTGAAAACAATGAGTGGTGGAGACTTATCCGCGTCCTTCGAGCGATTCTCTTTTCATAATTAATATACCTACTTTATTTTATATTATGTAAGTATTTTTTTGAGACAAGTATTTGATTTTCCAAATCCTATTTTACTTTTTTTATCTTCTTCACCTAACGAAACACTTTTTTTATTGGCCATGGTTGAAAGTCCAACTAGTAGCTCCAGCATGCAATTAAAATTCTACTTAAACAAAAAAATCATTTGTTTTCAGGGTGACATTCACAAACAATTGGAATCCGTTTACATATCTCATAATCAAATGAGACAAATAGTACAACACACGTTTGTAGATCTGAGAGAACTCCAAGAAATTTTCATCGAGGACAACTTAATTGAAATAATTCAAAGGAGAGCATTTACGGGTTTGGATAACTTGAAAGTTATAAAACTTAAAGGAAATATAATCAACGACATCACTGACGAAGCATTTCAGAATTTACCTGCACTTGCCGAGTAAGTTACATTTTACTTTTTTTGTATAATAGGTACCAAAATGAAATAAAATAAATTAATTATTTTTCTTTTTCCAGGTTGGATTTATCCTTCAACAAACTGTTTATATTCAAGTTTTCAGTATTTGACCAAGTGGGGTCTGCAACGGCGTTGAAAGTAAATGCATCATATAATGAAATTATTTCACTAGCGGATTCAAATGCGCCCAGTTTTTTCACGTCGAATTTCTATGGGCCTCCTAAAGCACTAAGTGAGTAATTCTTACGGTTTATTTAGTGTTCGTCATCATAATCAATCAACATCAATATTAGTTGCATGCCGTTACGTTTCAGTAGTTAATGTTTTTCTTTTTCAACAATAGAGTCTGGCTAGCCAAAAATTGTTGACAGATATTTCGTTGTTGTATCACCAATTGTCTATGATTAAAAAAAAAGCTAAAATCAGTTGTCAATGTAAGTATGTCATTCATTCAAATTGTTTGCGGTTTATTAGAGGTTTATTTTATATTTATAAATAATATGAATAATGTCTATACTGAGTGAGGTTCGCAAACTATTATTTTAACTCGTAAATCATTACGACAATGTGCGAAGTCGACGTGTAGCGTTGTATAACGAAAAACTGCAATGTTTACAACTCCTAAACAAATGTAAACAAATTAGGAGGTTGGTGCTCTATAAATATTTTGATACTTAGCATTTATCATATTTGGCATAGTACTTATGTATTTTTTTGGTGATGGATTAATATTATGGTATTATCGAGCTAGGTCGTATTTACACTACATTTCATTTTTCGCCTTGTTACAATGGTATATGGTGAGAAAGTGTTAACATATGTGTTTATCGTTGACTGTACTTTACATAGTGGTAGAAATTATCTGAGCTGACTTTGAGTGCACGTCAACGTATATTTAACTGATATCCTTAGGTACCTTACGTGTCCACAGAAAATCAAAAATATTTTCTAGTATCAAAACTATAATTCCTACTACACAAAGTGTGACCAACCCCAGATTTTTTGAATTTCCCGCCAAACATTTGTGTAATATTTCAGTAGCCAGACTCTAACACTGTTGGATCATTGCATTACTGATCGTTTAACTTGTTGTTTTCATTTTCTATTTATGCATTTGAGTTTACTTAAATAGAAACTTTTAAATAAGTTTAACCTTTTTGGATGCTTTACTTGTATTTTATTGCCTCATTTTCTTTTCATTATAGCTTTATTGTGCACATTTTTATTTTTTGTTTTGCAACCAGGACTTATTTCTGATGAGGAATTTCCTTCCGAACAAGGTGATACAGAAGTTGTACTCGTATTCAAATTAAATGTGTTGTCCCTCTAATTATAGTATGTGTACAGTTTAAAGATCTTATTTACTTCACAAATGTCAAGTTGTTTACATTCGCTGACGTGAATGATAGGGGTAAATTTATAGGTACATGCATCAGCTATACATGGTGATTGGAAATTCGCCGTATTCCTTGGGGTTATTCTATGGGTCATTTGCAATTATTTAAGTCCCGTCAACCAGGGGTCAAAACTCATTGGTTTTCAAGTTATTTGAGTGTTTAGTTTTTTGTTTAAAAAACCCGCCTTTCGACTAAAAAGTGGTAATTGTGAAAAAACTACTCAAATTTGGAATTAAAAAAGCATTCATCTAATAGCCAATAAACTACTGATTATGTAAAATAAAAAAAGATTGCCAAAACTTTCCCAAATTTTCAAAAAAAAAAAAGGATTTGAAGTCACAATTTTTTGTAATTTTCCCCAAACTTTGTAACATTTTAAGGCATTACTTTAAAAAAAAGTATGACACTTTGCGTACAAAATACAGAAATGAGTTCCTCAGTTCCTCAGCTTTCCAAAAAAGTACGAATGTCGACATTTTCTCTTAAACTTTTTAAAATAATAATAATAATAGC